>NW_006921883.1:3589693-3630664 GCF_000298275.1 Orycteropus afer afer | reverse complement strand
TTTTTTTTTTTTTTTTAAGTGCTTTAGCCACTATGCTACCAGAGCTCCCCACTTCTGTAATCTTAACTGTACATATTTTTATTATTGGATTAAGGAAGAAGAATACCTGACTTAGAAGTTCAGATTTGAGTCACAAGTGTTCCACCTATTTTATCTGTGTGATATAAAGTATTTCTAATCTCAGTCTACAGCAGAATGGAAAAATCAGAAGAATGTTACAAAGTCACAGAAAATTTAATATACAGATTTTAAAGTTTGACATATTATCTTCCCAACTTTTTGTGAATATTGAAATATCCTCTCTATTCTGAAATGAGTGGTGAGGTCTCTTTCCCTCTCTCTTAAAATGTCATTATGTGGCAGAATAAAAAAGATGACAATCCTGTGTCTGTCTTCGAGTTTGTATGTATGTATGAATGTATTTAGACTGTATGTTTTTCAGAATTCCAAATACAAGGAACCTGGTATTTGGAACAAGGAACACTGCACTACAGTTTTCTCATTTGCAAATGTCAGATAGCATCAGGGCCACTGTGAAGAATAGATAATAAAAGCATAAATGCTCAGCTGTAAACTGCTGTTTCAAAAAATTGTATTATAATAATCTCCATACTGGTTTGCTAAAGACTCATATGCCTTGACATAATAGTATAAACATAAGGACAGTTAGTTGCATATGAAGTGAGTCTGTGGGTATGTGTGTGTATTGCCCTTGATTTTTTTCCTTCATCAGTGACACGTTGGGGATTTTTTAGTCCCTTAAATATGGCAAAGTACAATATTATTTTCTAAAGTAGTTTACTAAAGATTATGTAGGAACACATTTCCTTGTACATTTTAAGAGCCGGGCATCAAAAAATTGTCCTTGATCTTGGAGAGGTTTTTTTTTTTTTCCTTCTGTTCAGCAATTTACTTATATTCAAAATAATACGAAGAAGAAACAAATCTATCCTGGAAGAAGTGCAGCTGGAATGCTCCTTGGAAGCAAGAATGGCTAGGTTTTGTCTCACCTACTTTGATCATGTTGTCAGAAGGAACCATTCCCTGGAGAAGGATATGCTTGGTAAAATGGAGGATCAGTGAAGAAGGGGAAGGCACTTAAGATGGAGTGACACAGTGGCGGCAGCGATGGGCTCAGGTATAGCAAGACTGTGAGGTTGGTGCAGGACAGGGCATTGTTTTGTTGTGTTGTACATAGTATCACTATGAGTCAGAATCCACTTGATGGCACCTAAAAATAACATGGTTTCTTCTAGTCTCAAGAAGAATGTAAAAGTTGATTTTTACTATCATTTTAGTTTATTTCCTCCTTCTCTTTCTGATTTAGAGTTTTTAAGGTACAAATTTTGATTATTAAGTGATCTGAGAGTCTTATTTATATAAAAAACTTTAACATAAGGTTTTTTATGGTTGAATGAGATAATGTGTACAAAGTACTACATGAACATAGGGTGTTATATAAGGCTAATGTCTAACCATGTTTTTTTCTAATTAAAATTTTTATTTACCCACTCAAAATGGTCTTTTTTTTTTTTGAGATATCTTACATGCAGTGAAGTGTACAAGTCTTAAAATTATAACCACATGAATTTTTATGTATCTGTACCTCATAACCCTTCCTACATGGAAATATAAAAATTTCCAGTAGTCCAGAAGGTTCCTTTGTGACCCCTCCCAGGCAATACCCCTATAGATTAGTTTTGCCTCTTTTTGAGATCCTATACAAGGAGCTCTGGTAGCATAGTGCCTAAGGCATCTGACTGCTAACCAGAAGGATGGCAGTTCAAACTGACCAGCCGCTCCTCGGAAGGAAGTTTGGGCAATCTATTTCTGTAGAGATACTGCCTGGGAAACCCAAGGAGGGGTCGCTATGAGTTGGATCTGACTTGATGGCACATAGCAACAGCAACAACATACATGGGATGACAAATATGTGTTCTTTTGTGTGTGATTTCTTTCTTTGCACATTGCTATGCGATTCATCCAAGTTGTTTTCATGAATCAGTAGTTCGTTCTTTTTCATTGTACTATAGTGTTCTATTATATGAGTGTGCCATTATTTATTCATTCATTCTATTGTTTACGGGCATTTATATTGTTTCTAGTTTTTGTGTATTTGGAATAAAGCTGCTGCAAACATTCTTATGTATGTTTTTGGTGAACATAAGGACTCATTTCTGTTGTACAATCCAGGAGTGGAATTATAGGTCATAGAATATAGATATGTTTAGGCTGACAAAACCTGGCAAACATTTTTCCTAAGTGGTTGTGCCAACTAGACTCCTACCAAGGCACTTGACTGCTAACCAGAAGGCTGGCAGTTCATACCCACCAGCCACTCCTCGGAAGGAAGATGGGGCCCTCTACTTCTGTAGTGATATTGCCTCAGAAACCCAAGGAGGGGTCGCTATGAGTCGCGTCGGACTCGATGGCACGTAACAACAACAACATACCCTCACCAGTACTTCTTTATTGTCAGTCATTTTATTTAGCTATTCTTGTGGATATGCATGCCAAAGAAATTTAGAGTTGCCCAGAGCTAATTCCAAATTACTAAACAGTGTTGTCATTGTGTATCTTTGAGTCAATTCTAACTTATAGTGACCCTATATGACAGAGTAGAATGCATAGGGTTTCCTAGGCTGTAATCGTTATAGGTGCAAATCACCAGATCTCTCCTGTGGAACAGCTGGTTAGCTGCTGAGTGCTTAACCATTGTGCAACAGGGTTCCCTGACTAGACAGTATGCCAAAGCAAAACAAACAAACACACAAACAAACAAACAAAAAAAACCTACTGCTAATGAGTTGATTCTGACTCATAGTGACTCTATAGGCCTGAGAACTGTCCAGTAGGGTTTCCAAGGTTTTCTGTAAACCTTTAAGGAAGCAGACTACCTAGTCTTTCTCCCACAGAGTGGCTGATGGGTTTGAACTGCCATCCTTTTGGTTTGCAGCTGAATGCTTTAACCACTGTACCATCAGATCTCTGTAGATACTAGAATAATACAAAAAGGATTATAAGGCAAAGTTGTTTTTTTTTTTTAGTTTGGAGAAATTACAGTGAAACCTGTGAGCTGGAACTTCAGAACTGCTTTGTTTTTTCCACGTCTTGCAAGTTTTCTGCCTTTGAGAGGGAGCAGTCACCACCTTTCTGTCTCTGTTTAGTGGAAAATATTTGTGTTTTCCTTCTCTAACAGGTTTCCCTCTTACACAGATTCTGGCTTTTGCAGGTTTTACTATATTTGGCAAAGTTCTGAAATTCCTACCTTCTGTTAGTCAGCTGTGTGATTTGTTTGCAAATTTTGATATTGCTGATAGATTTTGAGAAGGTAGCGTGGGATACAGTTGACCTGATTCCATTTCTGGCTTTGCAAACAAGTCTGAGAGCTTGGGCAAACTAGTCAGTTCATTGACTTCAGTATTCATCTGTAAAATAATGGGGTTAGTTACATGGTCTCAGATGTCTCTCTTATTTTAAATTTTTTCTCAGTCATACTCTAGCCACTCCTTGGAAGGAAGGTTGGGCAATCTACTTCCATAGTGATACTGCCTTGGAAACCCAAGGAGGGGTCGCTATGAGTCCGGGCCAACTCGACGGCACATAAAAACAACAACAACAACTCTTTCTGGAAAGCTATCTGTCTTTACATTTTTTCTAATTCTTTGATTTAAGTCATTATAAAGTTTATTTATTAGTCATTCACTTAACCTACTCTAATATTTTTTTTTCATAAGTCTTTAATGTTCTAGTGCTGTCCTGGGTAGTATGAATACGAAAGTAAGATAAAGAACTACTCTTAAGAAACATATAGTCTTGTAGAGGTGTAAAATATACAAGTATGTTTTGGAGTGGTAAAATACAATTTTTGATCTTCCTATCTAGAAAGAAAGAAAGATTACCATGAGTGGCACTGTGTTTTAAGCACTTAGCTGTTAACTGAAAAATTAAGGATTCAAACTCACCAGCTGTTCTGTGGGAGAAAGATGTAGCAGTTGGCTTCCATAAAGGTTATAGCCTTGGAAGCCTATGGGGCAATTCTATCCTGTCCTATAGGGTTTCTATAAGTTGGAATTGACTCAATGTCAGTAGGTATTTATTTATTTTGAAAGGAAGCACATGATAGGGGAACCTAATCTAGTTTTGGGAGATGAGGAAAGCTTCCCAGAGGAATTATTTTTAGTCTGCAGCATTGAGGTTGAGTTGGCCTGGTGACAGGCAGGATCGGGGACAGGCAGAAAAACTTGAGGGTGAAAAACCTGTGACTTCAAGGAACTCCAAGGGCTCAGTGTGGCTGGAGCAGGGTTAGGAGCATGGTAGACATGAAGCTTCAGAGCCTAGCCAGGGACACATCATGGGAACGCTAAAGATTTGCCTGGAGTGACCCAGTCAGATACGGGTGTACTGTAGTGAAGGATTGCACAGGGAGGTCAGACTGGAGCAAAAGAACCAGTAAAGAAGAAGTCCTGATCCAGGAATGACATGATGGTGTTCACAATCAGGTAAGCACAGGAAGAATGTAGAAAAGTTACATGGAGTTAAGCAACATTTAAGAATTGACAGAATTTTATAATGGGATGTGGAAGATGAGAACAGAAGAAACAGAATTCTTAGGTTTTTGGTTTGGGCATTGTTCTGGTCATCTATTAGTGAGTAATAAGCTATCTCAAAACAATGGCTTAAAACAATCACAGTAATTAATTTTACTTATGAATCTAGTGGTTGTCTGGGATCAGCTAGGCAGTTCTTGGAGTCTCTCATGAAATAACAATCAGAGGTTGGCTGAGGTCTTTTTAGAGCATTTTATCAGATATGTCTGGTACCTGAGCTGAGAATATTCCAACAGCTGGGGGTTATACAAGTTTGAGCTCCTAGACCTCTCTCTTCATATGATCTTTCTACATTGTGGCCTCATGGTAGTTGGACTTTTTACATAGTGGCTGAAGGCTCACAAAATGTAAGTGCCAAAAGAAATTGGCAGAAGCTGCCTGGCCTTTTTGAACCTAGTCTCAGCAGTCACACAACATCACTTATACTGCATTCTGTCCATTTTGGCAACCACAAAGGCATGCTCAGGTTCAAGGTCTAGAGACACAGACACCATCTCTTGATGGGAGGAATATTGAAGAATGTGTGGCTATGTTTTAAAACTACCACAGGCACTGAGGTGAGTGTGAGTGATGGGGTCATGTACTGTGATAGAACTTTTGAAGGAATACCAGGTTGGGAGGTAGATTGAAGAGCTCAATTTTGGAGTTACTGAATTTGATCTGCCTGTGTGAAACCCATGTTGAGGTTTCAAGTAGGTGGATGGGAGTTCAGAGCTGAAGTTTGGAGGTGTAGTTAAAAATAATGGCTAACATTCATTGTTACTTCCTATATGCTAATGTTGTTGTTGTTGTTATGTGCCGTCGAGTCAGCCCTGACTCATAGCGACCCCTCCTTGGGTTTCCGAGGCAGTATCCTAATATGCTATGTTATATTTTTATGTTATTAATATTATGTGAGAGGCACAGTAATAAGTGTTTTTCACACATCATTCATATACTGCTCTTTCAAAAGTTGAAAACTGAGGCTTAGAGAAATTGAGTGCCGTGCCCAAGACAAATGGAGTGAGGCTTTGAATTCAGGCCTGACTAATACCTCAGATTCTTAACCACTTAGATGATAACTAAAGCTCTGGCCATGTATGAGCTTGTCCAGGGTGTGGGTTATGCAGAATGGAAGAGACAAACCCTGAGGATGCCCTGGCCTTGGTCAGTGCTGGCATGTAGTTGGCACTCAGTTTTTATGGGATTAACAGAAGAAAAGGAATCAAAAAAGGAGACTGAGAGGGTACTGAGAGGTTGGAAGAAAATAAGAAGAGTATATCTGGCAGGCTGAGAAAGGAGACTTTCTAGGAGGAAGTGGCCAATTGTGTTAAATATTTCCCAGAGATCATGGAAGGTAATGACTGAAAAATAATTGCTAGGTTCCCATCGTGGTGATCTTACCTGAGCACTTTCAGAGGTCTGGTTGATGGGCGGTCTCAGATTAGGGGAAGAGTAGGAGGTGAAAGAATAATGTTGTGATGAAGTCTTGCAAGAAATTTCACTGTGGAAGAGAAGAAAGATGGGACTGAGACTGGAGGGATGAGAAGGTTGTGGGATGGTGTTCTTTTTTAAGTGGGGCTGGTCTTGAGATGGTTTTAATGCTGATGAGGTAGAATGTTAGGTCATTTTGCTGTGAGTGACTGAAGTATCGGTAGGGTAAGAGCTTTGAACAGAGTTGGAGGGAAGCGGCTGTATTGAAGAACAAGGACCAGAGATGATCAGGGAAATGAAAGAGGTGACTACTGTACAATGTTGAAATTGGAGACCATGCCCCAGTGACACAAATCTGGAAGCTTGTGTGATTTTTCTTTTTTCCCTTCCAGTCTTTGTAGCTGTCTAGGATATAGGTGTTGAGATGGTACACAATTAAGTGAATAAAGATTAGGGTTTTTCCGGTTGGATTGATGAATATGGGAAAGGGATTTAGGGTACTGGTAAGAAAATGCTTGATGTGATAGATCATGAAATCCAAGTTAATGGAAAGAAAGTGAAAATAGAAAACAAATGACTGGCTGTAGGCTTGATGAGGATGAACAATAGGTGTTATTTTAAGTAACTACCAAGAAAACCGGTGAGAGAGAAAGTTCAGTGTGGTCAGACAATAGGCTGCATGGATTTAAGATCACACAGGTAGAGCAGTTCACTGAGATGTAGCATGACAGAGGATAAAAGGTTCCAAAGGAAGTCAGAACCAATGAAATAGAGGATGAGATATAGCCACGCTGTGGGATGGATCTCATGGATGGTCAAGTTATCAGAATGATGGTAGGACTTGAATAGAAGGGAAAGAATGAGCCACGTTTGAAAAATCCTCAGTGGACGAGGGGAAGATTGGTAGATGTCATTAATAAGGAGGGATAGAGGGCTCTAGAAATAGCTTGGTGTTATGAGTCTTCAAAAGAGTAGGGCAGCTTAACCTTTGGGTGGAGAAGAAGTGATCTGGAGATCCTGAGGCTGACGAGTGATTTCATTAGGTCACAAGGTAGAGGGTATCTTTAACGAAGCTTTTGCAGATATAGAGAAGTTTGTTTAATGGTCAAGAATGCTACAAGCTTTGAGTTGAAATGCTTGTTTTCACCACCCTGTGTAACTGTGGGCAAGTTACTTACCTTCTCAGTTCCTCATTTGCCTGATCTGTGAAATACAAATAGATGATGACGTAAGAGTAGTGAGTGAGAGTAACTGCCTCTTAGTTGGGAGGATTAGCTGTACTCTTAGAACTGTACCTGGCACCTCCTCCTCTAACACCTCTTCTTCTTCCTCATCATAACAAACAAAAAAAAAAACTTAATGTCATTTATGGTGGCAGCATTTTCTAAGGGCTTTTATTCCTTTTAATCCTCACAACTCCATGAAGTGTGTCTTCTTATTCTGATGTCAAAACTGAGACACAGAGAGGTTAAGCAGCTTGTTCAAGGTAATACAGCTAGTAAGTGGCAGAGTTGAGATCTGAATCCAGGAAATCTGGCTCAAAGCCCTCCTTCTTCATCAGTAATGTATTAACACATCTTGACTACACCACCACCACCACTATGGGAAAGGGTGCTGGGGAAAGGCTGGGGAGGGAGAGGACTAGTGTGAGGTTGGGTTGTTGGAGAGAAGGCAGTGTGGGGTAAGGACAACCATAATATGAAAGATAGTTGAATTAAATGGTTTTCTATAAGAGTTTGTTTAGATGTAGCAGTTCCATGGTTAAGAGGTTGGGAAAAAGGCCCATGTTAATGATGCTGTGGAAGGGGTCCTAGTTCAGATAAATAGACTCATAGCACCACTGCTTGATTCTTAAGACCCTCAGAACCTCCTCTTTTCTGGGAAATTCTCTCCTCTGTGCTAAAAGAGGTTACACTTCCATGGGGGTCTTGTTCACTGGTGAGTGAGGATTCTGGATTCTCCTGAGGAACTTGGTGACCATCTGGGTCTGTCATGCAGGGTGGGCCTATTTGGAGGGCACCCTGGGTTTGAGTCCTTGCTGGCACCAGGGTCCCAGGGCAGAGAACTATGGTTTGAAGCCCTGGGTCTGGAAGCTGATGAAGATAGCCTAGGCCTAGGCCTTTTAGCTAGACCTAAAGCTGGTCATGGGAGCTCTGGTGGTATAGTGCCTATGGCATTTGACTGTTAACCAGAAGACTGGCTGTTCAAACCCACCAGCCACTCCTCCATAGAGATAACCACCTCAGAAACCCAAGGAAGGGTCGCTGTGAGTTGGAAACGACTTGATAGCATTTAGTTTGGTTTTGGTTTTAAAGCTGGTCACAGACAGTATGTTGGAGCCAGGGTTTGTTTTGTTGTGGGCAGTCTGCTTAGGTACCCTTCATGTGTTATGTCTGGAGCAATTGTGAGTAATTGGACAGATGTTAATGAAGCTAAAATGACCTATCTGATACTGCTTTCTATTAAAATTATCACATAGTACTGTAGAAACAATTTTTGTTCAGAGGGTTGATCCCCCACCCACTTGTATTTAAGCATTCGTTTTTTCCATCCCTTCATGAAAAGACTGAGTTAAGGCTCCTTCTGGGGCTGCTTAGGCAGTTATTTTATTGGATATTGCACAGAGGTGCCTGGTCGAGAGAACAGGTGGGGGTAAAATCTAGCGCCTGCTCAGCTTGTGCCCATTATGATTTGGGGCAAAAGTGCCTAACGGGCTAGTCATGGCCGTGCCTCAGGCCTTGGTTTCTGTCTCTGTTACAGTATGGAGCACATTGTGTCATTGCAGGCGTAGATCTTGGACTTCTCTGTATCCCAAGAGCCTGACACAAGTACACACAATAGATGCCGAGGAAATGCCTGGGCTGAGAGGCAGCTCAGAGTAATGGTGAAGAGCATGGGCTCTGGAGGCAGACCCCCTGCATTTGAGTTCTAGCTCTGCTACTTGCCCAGCTGTGCAGCCTCTGTGCCTCAGTTTCCTCATAATGCAAAATGGGTATAATAATTGTACCTGCTTCACAGAGTTGACTTAATGTAAATAAAGCATTTAAAAGAGAGGCTAGCACTAGAAGAAAGTGTTATAAATGTTTTTGTTATTATTGAATTGTAATTTTGAGTATAAAACAAGGATTTATAGTACTGTTGTCACCAATGAGGTTTTATTCCAATTCTATTAATTTTTCCAATATCAGCCTTTTAGAGTCTTTTTCTGCCTCCACCTAACGAACATAGTGCTGCAGAGTAACTGGGTTAAAGATACTGTAGCTGCTTGTGGGTTGTTCTTTGAGTGGCAGCTATTTCTGATTTATGGGGTGAAAGGTCCTGGCATGGCACATGGTGGCCCACGTCTCTCCGCGGGCTGCTTCTGCTTATGGCTGTTACGTAAGTTTGGTCAAATGAGACGACTCACTTTAAACTTAGTAGGTAGGTTTCCTGAGACCCTACTCTAGAATGATATTATTGTTTGAACTTCTCAACTTCTCTTTTGTTGACATCAAATAGTCTGAAAGTCAAATTTTGAGAACTTTCTTCCCTACCATGTGATTTATTAGCCAGCACTTTATCCCTTCTTCCTCTGTGAGCACTGACTGGGCTGATGTGTTGGCTGGTGCTGCTGTGCTGCTGTTTTTTGTCATTTTGAAGGTCTCCTGGAGCTCACTGTTGTTTTTTTTTTTTTTTTTAAGTCACTGAGCTTGATGTAGAAAATGGATTTATCTTTCTGGTTTATTTTGTATAGAAATACTGTGCTTCTATCTTATTCACCAATACTATTTCTCTTAGTTGGACATAGGAGTTCTTGAGTAGTATAATGGTTAGTGGATTTACTGCTAACCAAAACGTTGGAGGTTTGGTCCAGCCAGAGGCACCTTGGAGGAAAGGCCTGGAGATCTACCTCTGGAAAAATCAGCCATTGAAAATCCTGTGGAGCACAGCTCCACCCTGCCACACATGAATGAGGTCACCATGAGTTGGAGTCAATTTGATGGCAACTGTTTTTTTTTTTTTTTTAAGTCTGAGGTGATATTGTTTCCCATGGGTTGTTGGGTTTTTAAGATGGGTGTTTTAAGTACTGGGTCATTTGACAGGATTATTTGATCGTTACTGGGCTTCCATTCCATTTTCTAATTTCTTCAGGGCCCTTTCAGACCTGACCTTAGGCTGTGGGCAAGGTTACTTCTTTAGCCTGAAGTGGCACCCCTCTTTACCATTTCTTATGGACTCAGGTTCTAATTCTTCTGCAGCCTGACTATGTAAGAAATATACTCCTGTGTTATTAATGCCTTAATTCCTTCCCAAATATGTTTGTGTAACTATTTTGGCCGTCTTTGGGAATATAGGTATTTTCTGTTTCTCTATCATGAAGATTTTTGACACTGTCTGAGTGAAGAGATGCCTGAGTTTAATATTCACCTTGAGTAGTTTCATTAAATAGACTTAGTAAAAAATTTCTCTTTCAATTTCATGTTGAGAAAAGATTTCAGTTGTTGATTCTAAAACTCTTTAAATCAGATTCTTTTCACCATAGAGAGTACAAGTATAATGAAATAAATTACTAAAAAAAGTTCAAATGATAAAGAACTGTGCAAGATATAATGGATATCTTAGCTCTTTACACAAAAGTTGCCTTTAATAACCAACACAAGCATATGCATGATTAAGAAAAAAGGATGGTGATGATTTTATAAGCTCCTTGATGGTTTGGTTCTCTCATTGTCTGTCTTAAAGTAGTTCTCTACTTGTCCGCAAATCCAGGGTACTCATCTATTCATTTCTGAGGCACAGATTGTGTATCCCAACTCTTTTCTTTTATTATAGTGTCTGGTATTAAAACAGCAGCAACAGCCGCAACCAGTCCTCCTGGAACAAATTAATATGCTTCTGAGAGTAGGTGTGGGTAACGTTTTCCTGGATATTTCAAAATTAACAAAGGACATTTTACCAAATGACACTTTAATCAGTGTTCATTTAACTGACATGAAACACTGTCGCTTTAGGCCATTGATTTTCATTCTGGTTTGCAGCTCTGTGTTCAAATACCTTGCTATACAGTGTTTGTCACAGAAAAGCATCTGATAGGGTATAAAATGGGATCCCTGAGTGGCACAAATGGTTAAGTGCTCGACTACCAGCTAAAAGGTTGACAGTTTGAATCCACCCAGGGGCGCCTCGGAAGACAGGCCTGGCGATCTGCTTCTGAAAGGTCACAGCTTTGAAAGGCCTATGAAGCAGTTCTAGTCTGGAGACCTAAGGCTGCAATGAGTCATAACTGACTTGATAGCAATGAATAATACCAGCAACAGGGTTTAAAATGTTCCCTGAAGGATGTCAGATTAGTTGTGAGAGAAGAAAAACTCTGCCCTCCCTTCCTCCAAGCCTCTGTTTCTTCCTTCTTGTCTGTTACCTCACTCAATAAATGCTTATTGAAAGCTTAGCGCTTGGTAGGCACTCTGCCACAGATAACCTAGATAATATGGGGATAACCCATATGGCTACTGAGATGGTAGCCTGTAACATTGAATGCAATATAACTTTTTGCTTGTGGGAAAACCCCAGATGATGGCCTGGAATGAGCTGACACATTTTTTTCTGCAAAGGGCTAGATAGTCTGTATCTGCAGACCATATGGTGTCTATTTTAGCTACTCAATTTTGCCATTTACTGTGAAAGCATCATAAAAAAAAAAAAAGAAAAGCACCGCCAGAGAGCTGATTCCAACTCATAGCGACCCATAAAAATAAATAAATAAATAAATAAATAAAAACCTCATTGCCGTTGAGTTGAATTCAACTCATAGCAGCCTCTATTAGGTTTCCGAGGCTGTAAAACTCTACAGAAGTGGACCACCCCATCTTCCTTCCATGTTGGGTTTGAACCTCTGGCCTTCTGGTTAGCAGCCAAATGCCTTATACACTATGAAACACACAGACATGGCTATGTTCTAATATAAATTTATTTACAAAAACAGGCAGTGGGCTGGATTTGGCCTGCAGTTCATAATTTGCCAACCACTGGGCTAGAGGAACAGGATTTACCACCTTAAAGAAGAGAGGTGATACTGCATAATATTTTTCATGGCATTGGATTTTTGATTTCTGCATTCAGAGGTACCTTGAGAAAGAGTCAGTGTGACCAGGGGCTTCAGTTATTTGAAGGGTGTAAATAGTAATTTGTGAATCTCCAGAAATCCGACCTACAATAAGAGGATCAAAATCATAGTACGGCTGTTACTGGCTCTGGGCAAGAAAGAGCTTTCTTATCTCAGTGTTTATTCATCTACTTTGGGTAAAAAACGACAGAACAGGGTTGGCTTATGTGGTGGTTATGTTTGTGTGTCAACTTGGCTGGGCCTGGTTGAGTGGCTGGGCAGCTGGTTGTAGTTATTCCCCATGATGAGACTGGCAGTCAGCTCCATGGTGGGCTCTACCACAAGCAGCTGAGTTGCTGCTTTGGGTACGTGGTCAGCTTCCCGTATATAAGAAGTAGCTTTGGGAATGGTCTCTAGCTTATGGCATGCTTGGACCCTGCATGTAGCTGTGTCGCTGTTCAGCAGCCTGCTGTGCTCTGCCGACCTTGGGACTTAAAATTGACTTGAATTAAAGGCCTGCTGTGTGGTTTGGTAACATTGGGACTGTGCCATTTTATTTGTTGACCTTGGGCTTGTTAGCTTCAGCAGCCAGCAGCTGTCTGAGTGAAGAGATGCCTGTAGCTTCAGTGGGCTGGGAGCAGGAGGCAGAGCTGAAGCTCAAGGTTGAGGGGCTTTCACCCAGCCCCTAGAGCCTGGTGCTTTGAACTTGGACTTAAAGCCTCCAAACTATGAGAAAATAAACTCCTGTTTGTTAAGACCATCCCATTTGTGGTATATTTCTTGTCAGAGTGGCACTAGGTAACCAGAACAGCTCCGTAGCTGTTAGGGATGTACAGAAAGGGTTTATGCAGTAGGATAGATGCTGAATAGATAAAGGTTCCTTTTGACTTTTCCCTTAACTTCTCAGTTGGTTCTAATGTCTCAGGCAATTTCTCTTTACTATGAGTTGTTAAAAAAAAACAACACTGTGGTATAAGGCAGGATTTCAAATGTTTCTTTTCTTTTAAGCAGTGGACTTCATTTTTCCAAATAATTTTATGCAGAACTCAGATATAGAAAATAAACAAGTGATATTTTATTATACATACTCCTTTATATTTATGTTTACTTATTATATTAACATTTTATTATATGTTTTATGGGAAGACTGGGCAATCTACTTCTTTAAAGATACCGGACCTCAGAAACCCAAAGCGGGTCACTATGAGTCAGAATTGACTGGATGGCAGTGAGTTTGTTTTTTTTTTGGTACTCTCTCTCTCTCTCTCTCTCTATATATATATAACAATTGCAACAACAGTGAAGACACTGTAGCTGTTTTGGAGAACACAAAACTAATTTAGACATGTGTGAGAACTAAGGCTCATCTTGTGATTGTTTTGGTTCTGCATTTTGTTCTTTCTTTTGGTGCAGTTTTAAGGAAAACCAGGATATCAGTAGAATCACTGTTGCAAGTGTTACAGACTTTAAAATAGATCACTGTGCACTCATGCGTTATTCTTCAGTTAGAAGGCAGAACTTTATTCTGAGATTTGTATTAAAAAAAGTTACTCTGGCAGCACAAGTTAATGTGTGGGTGGTCTCCAGTGTGTCAAAATTTCATGTACAGCACATTTGAATATGTGTGTTTCTTCACTTCAGCCTCTAAAATAATAAATAATAAATTCAATTTTCATTTAAAAAAAAAAAAAAAAGAAAAGAAAAGAAACAAGTGTGGAACATTGAACTGCCTCTTGGGAGCCCCATCTGGAGAGTAGAATTTGAAATTGGAAGCAGCCCTAGATGGAGATCTAGGTTTTGCTCCTACTAGCCATGTGGCTTGTGAAAGTTAGGAACTCCTGTAACTCCGTTCTTTCATCTGAAAAACAGTCATACTCGCTCTGTTCTAACTGTGAGATCTAAGTGAGGTGAGAAGTAGAAAATATCCAGCGTATTGTCATAGTTATTATTGTTAGTTGCTATTGAGTGTTTTCCAACTCATGGTGACTTTATATATAAGCAAATGAAACGTCTGATCCTGCACCATCTTCATGATCATGGGTGTGTCAGAGTCCATTTTGTGGCTATTGTGTCATGCATCTCATTGAAGGTTTCCTTCATTTTTGCTGACCCTCTGCTTTACCAAACATGATGTCCTTTTCTAGATGGTGGTCTTTCCTGATGACATGTAACAAGTGAGCAAGCTGAAGTTTCATCATCCTTGCTTCTAAGGAGGATTCTGATTATATTTCTTTGAAGACTGATTTGTTTGTTCTTCTGGCACTTTAGGGTATATTCAGTATTCTTTGGTAACATTACAGTTTGAATACATGAATTCCTTCTGCCCTCCTTTTCATTGTCTGGCTTTTGCATGCATATGAGTCAGTTGTCCATCATGAGGAAAGACTGATCCCTAGAAAAGGACATCATGCTTGGTAAAGCAGAGGTCAGCAAAAATGAGAGCAACCCTAAATGCAATGGATGACATAATAGCCACAACAACGGACACAAATATACCAGCAATCAGAAGATGGCACAGGACTAGATAACATTTTGTTGTTATATATAAGGTTGGCCTTAGGCTGGATTCTCTGAGAAACAAAACCAGTGAAGTTTATAAATGTATATATACTGAGAGAGTTATCTCAAGGAAATGGCTCACATAGTTGTAGAGGCTGGCAGGTCCCAAGTCAGTGGGTCAGACAGGCTGGAAGCTTCTCCTGACTTATGAAACTGTAGGAGCTAGCTGACAAACCCAAGAACAGCAAGTTAGCTGCTGGCTCATGGGATGTGAAGGCTGACAGATCCAAGAAAAGCAGGTAAGATGGCAGGTTGCTGGCTCTCAGGCTGAGTAGGCTAGAATCCCAAGATAGGCAGGTTATTTGGCAGGCTGCTGATTCAAGTCCAAAGAAACAGGTCAGATGATGGCATGCCAGATACAGGATCCAGACTGAGAAAAAAGCCAGAGAGCTTTGGTCAGAATGTCCCTGTATATTGGTAGCAGGCCACACCTCTGAGAAAACTCTTTCAACTGGTTGGCTGCTCCTAGCAGTTCTCATCATGGAGATGATTACCTTATATCTGATCTTATCATGAGGGATAACTGTATCAGAACTGCCAAACAACTGAGAATCATGGTCTAGCCAAGTTGACACATAACCTTAACTGTCACAGTTGCCCTCAGTTGGAGCTGACTTGATGGCAGCTAAACAACAGGGGTTCCTGGGTGGTACAAGCTGTTAAGCTGCTAACTGAAAGGGTGAAAATTCATATCTACCCAGAGGCCTCTTGGAAAAAGGATCTGGCAATGTACCTCTGAAAAATGAGCTATTGAAACCCTGTGGAACAGAGTTCTACCCTGACAAACATGGAATTGCCATGATTTGGAATTGATCAGACAGCAACTGATATGTAGGATATAGGATAACCAAAAAAAAAACAAAAAACCCCCAAACCCACTGCTATTAAGTCAGATCTGACTCATAGCGACCCCACCTTGGGTTTCTGAGCGGTATCTCTACGAAAGTAGATTGCCCAGTCTTCCTTCTGAAGAGTGGTTGGTGGGTTTGAACCACCAGTCTTCTAGTTAGCAGTCAAGTGCCTTAGGCACTATGTCACCAGAGTGCCTAGGATATAGGATATATAGATTTATTAGTCTCTTTCCACACCTGACAAGGAGATCTGGTGGCATATAGTTAAAGCATTCAGCTGTTAACAAAAAGATCGGTGGTTAGAAACAACCAGGTCCCTCTGTGGAACAAATATGAGGCAGTCTGCTTCTGTAAAGGATGTACAGCCTTGGAAACCCTATGGGAGCATTTCTGCTCTGTCCTATAGGCTCACTTTGAGTCAGAATCAACTCAATGGCAGTAGGTTTTGATTGGTTTAAGTGTCTAGCAGGCAATACATGGCAAACTGAATGGTTAACATTATAAAATAGCATTGAAGAGTAAAATATTTAATAATTATATTGAATATTAAAATTCTGAGTGATAACTGAATAATAAAATTTTTACATAATGTAGACTAAGCTCTGTAGTAAAATGTAGGCATAAATTATCTACCTGGACAATATTAGGGGATCTGACTAGAAATGAATTTCTTTTTTTGCCTCTGGTCTGTTGAGGCAGAGTGCTAGGAACTAAGCCTTCTGGCTTTGGAACATCTCTTTGTTTGGAGAATCTCTCAGATACCATCCTGGTTTACAGAATACACAATGAGAAATCACAGCAGTTAGTCCTAGTAATGTAGATAAGGGCAATTAGACAAAGCAGATGCCAGGAGAGTAGAACAAGGCCGAGACAAGGGTGTCTCCACTGTGCAGATGCTTAGGGGATTCTGTGAGCATGCAGCACAGTAGACAATTAAAAAAATAAACACAAATCTAGAGCTTATTGTGTTTCCTTCTGTAGCTTATTTATTCCTCAGCACTGTCATATGGAATAGGTGCTTCTATTATCTTCATTTTATAAATGACAAATTAAGACCCAAAGAATTTAAATAACTTGCTCAAGCTCACACATATAGTAAGTTGTATGGCTGGATTTGGTTCCAGGATGTCTGCCACTCAAATTTATACTCATAATTTCCCCCTGCTTTTCAATAAATATTTGTGGAATATTGAATTGTGTGTGCCATGCTGTGAGGTTTCATGGTAGCATGCTGTGTTTGCCTGTGCCAAGGACTCGAGGAGCAAAGCTGTTGAAAGCTTTTCTAGCATCTTTTTTTTTTTTTTTTTTTAATTGCCTGTAATACTGTCAAAAGGAGCTCTGGTGGCACAGTGCCTGACCCTCTCCTGCACATTTTACTCCCTTACTATGTTTTCCTTCATAGCAGTTTTCAACACCTACTTTGATTTACTTGTTTATTGTCTGTCTCCACCACTAGAGTGTAGGGTCCATGAGAGCAGCAGCTTTATTTACTGTTTTATCCCTAGCATGGAGGACACTGCCTGGCACCCAGTAGGTACTCAATATGAATGCATATTTATTTAATTTTGCTCTGACTCGGGCTATTCGGTCTGGAATTTTTTTTCTTCTTCTAACCTCCTTTCACCTGACTAACTCCTAATGCTTTACGACTCACTTCAGCAGGTGCCCCTTCTAGAAAGTCTTTCCTGTCACCCCTGTAATGGGTTTATGTTACTACTTTGTCTTCTAGAAACCCTTTGTTCATATGTCTTACTGTGCCAGTCCCATTGTGGTAGTTGTTTGTGTGTCAACTTCGCTGGGCCTGGTTGAGTGTCTGAGTAGCTGGATGATGAGCCCATAATGAGACTGGTAATGAACTCCATGGTGGAATCTACTGTGAGCAGCTGAGTGGCTACCTTAGGGATGTGGTCTGCTTCCGGTATTTAAGGAGAACCTTTGGGGAATGGTCTCTATTATGGCACTTTTGAACCCTGCATATACCTGTGTCATTGTTCAGCAGCCTGCCATGCTCTGCTGACCTTGGGACTTAAATGGACTTGAATTAATGGCCTGTTGTGTGGTTTGGTAACATCATGACTGTGCCTTTTTACTTGTCAACCTTGGGCTTGTCAGCCTCAGCAGCCAGCAGCTGAGTGAAGAAAAAGCCTGTTGCTCCAGTAGGCTGGAAGCAGGAGGCAGAGCTGAAGCCCAAGGTTGAGGGGCTTTCACTCAGCCCCTAGAGCCTGGCACTTTGAACTTAGACTTAAAGCCTCCAAACTTAAGAGAATAAACTCGTTTCTTCAAGCCATCCAATTTGTGGTATATTCTTGTCAGAGTGGTACTACGTAACCAAAACACCCATTTATATTGCATTGTCTGTCACAGATTTGTTAAATTGCTGTTGTCTCCTTTTGAACTAGAAGATCCTTGATACTAGGGTTGGATCTTTATCTTTGTGTACTAAGTATTTACCTAGCAGCTCCTGTCACATTAAAGAGGCTCAGCTAATGTTTTTGCTTTTACTTTTGTTTGGAGCTCTGGTGGTGTAGTGCCTAAGACATTTGACTGCTAACTAGAAGGCAGGTGGTTAAAACCCACCAGCCACTCCTTGGAAAGAGGGTTGGGCAATCTACTTCCGTAGTGATACCACCTTGGAAACCCAAAGAGGGGTTGCTATGAGTTGGATTCGACTCCACGGCAGTGAGTTTTTTTGGTTTTGTTTGGATTAGATTTTTTACCACTATTATTATCTTTTTTCAATCTAGTCATTAGAATGAAATTTCTTCCCTTCCTCCCCTATATATTTTTAAATACATTTTATTAAAATATAATTTAAGTACAGTGAAATGCATAAAACTAAAGTGACATGCATCAATGAATTTTTTTCCCCCCCGCAGTGTTCCCTTCCCTCCCTTCCTACCTGTGGCAACCAACAAAGAAAGTTCCCCTCCATATATAAACCTTTCCTTGACCCTCTACAACAACGAACTAATACTATATTTGTCCTTCTGTGATTGACTTATTTCACTCAGCATAATGTCCTGCAAGTTGCAGACTCTACATTATTCTTTAGTACTGCAAAGCATTCCATTATGTGTATGTACCCTTGTTTGTCCACTGTACTTTTTGATGAGATTTTTCAAAATGAGAACTGTTGTTACCTTCATCATTTGGGCCCAAATCTGTTCTTGCTTTGATATTTATTGTACATGATTTTTAGTGATGTTTAGTTTGTTTAAAATTCTGCTGGGATAAAATCTATGAATTCCCATGTGATGATTTATGAGTTCCTTTGATATTCTTGCTAGATGACTTTTCAGATCTCTGCAGTATTTCTGCTAGATGGCTTTGTTATTGAATTTCACAAGAAGTTATGGAATAAAGCCCGCCCCCTCCGCCCCGCACAGGTGAAGGCAATGATTCCTTTTTGAATTACTGATTGAGCTGTTATGTATTTTATCCACAGACAGTTGTAGATTTCTTGGGAAGCACTTATCTTCTTGGGATGATGGTGGCACTGTTAAAACTGAAAACGTTTAGAAAATGTTGAAAGGGCAATTTTATCAATTTTGCTTTAGGTGCAAACGTTTCTTTTCATGTTGATTATCACTCTCCTTTTTCGTAGTCTAAAGAAGCTATAAAATAGATATTGAGGAGCAAAACTCTCCACATTTTAGAAACAAAAATTCATTTTATTTTGTACTGAGGGTTTTGTTTTTGTGTTTCTGAGTAAAATAACCTTTCAAGTATATTATGGGAGTTGTTAAATAATTCACTGTTAAGATTTTCAGTGACAATACTGACAGAAGGAGATACCGGTTCTGAAGTAGGTGGCATTCTGAGAATTTATTTTAAGCCTGGGGAGTTAAGAAAGCATAAGGAAAGACATGACATTTACAGTGAGGATTCCACCCACTCAGCACTTTGAGACCCCAAGTACCTTGGAGCATGTTAGGAGGGTCTTCTTTCTCCACAATCCCCCAAACCTTGTGCCTTTGCCTTCAACCCCTTTGTTTTGGGATGGGGCCACAGGAACAGGAGAGTTCTTATTTAACCTTGTTTGGAAATAGCCTAGGGCCTTGTTTGAAGGTATTTTATTAGTTCTAACTACTGCCCGTGTTCTCAGGAGCTGGATTGGACATATTAACCTTTTTATTTTTATCACAAGCAAAATCCTAGAGGAGGAATAAGGAGGTGTGACCATCATCTTGCTAAGGGTTGCACAAAGCATCAAAATTCAGATTGTCAATTATGTGGGATATCTTTTAAAAAACGTTCTCTTAGAGGAAGAAAATTGTTATTTTTTCATCCACTCATAGAATTGAAATTTGTTGTACTCTGACATCAGTTTTTTTTTTTTTTTTTTTACTATATCATAAATAATAATTTATTTTCTGTCATCTTATTGAAGTTTTTTTTTCCTCCCTTATTTTCATGCTTACCTTTGAAATTTCTTAGGGAAAACAACAATAAACTGTAAGTAATCACATTAATTTCAAATTAAGTTTTCTTTTTCTTGTTTTCTGGATTGGACATTTATTTTCTATAAGTACTAGTTTAACAGATTTTAACCAATTGGTGACTTGATTTTGATAGTGTCTTGTTTTTGTGCTTTTGTCAGATGAGATAGCAAAGAAGATGGGATTATTTTGAAAATTACTGTTTTTTAAATTACATTCTTTAGTTCTTTCTCAAGCAGGTGTGGACGTAGATTTGTAAATGACTACTTGGAGGCTACTGGGTCAGAGTTTATCTGGGATGGAGATCCATTCTTTACTTGGGAATGGTCAGTTAATCATTTTTCATTTTAAGCTGTACATTATATTTCATAGGTTCACAGTTAAAATAAAAAAAGGTTTTCCAAATAGATCATCTATACAGAAGAAAGAATATAAACTAATCATTTAAAATGTATTACCAGTTTCCATACCATGACCAAAGGAAATTTGGCTATACTTTAAAAAAAATCTCTATATCTGACTCCCACTAATTAGAATGAAGAGGCTATTCACGGGAACATCTTTTATTAGAATGAATTTTGAATTTGGGTGATAGATAGGCCAGTTGATTTGAGGAAGGATGTTCAAGGATACAGGTTTATACAGGTTAAAGAGAGAATGAGGTAAGATGACTCTTGTCAGAAAAAAAAATTGGGAGCTCTGGTGGTGTAGTACTTAAGGCATTGACTGCTAACCAGAGGCTGGCAGTTCAAACCCACCAGCCACTCCTTGGAAGAAAGGTTGGGCAATCTACTTCTGTAGTGATACTGCCTGGGATACCTGAGAAGGGGTTGGATTTGACTGCACGGCAGTGCGTTGCCTTGCATTTTATTTTTGCTGGTGGCATAGTGCCTAAAGCATTTGACTGCTAACTAGAAGGCTGGTGGCTTTCAGAGTAACAATTTTGATGATCCCAATAATAATACTTGTACATTTGGGTATGTGAGAAGAAGGGGTAGAAAGTAGGTGTAACTCTGGGATAAATATTTCTCCCTCTTTAAAGGATAATACTCTTAAAATCAGTTCCTTTCTAATGACAAATGCTACAGCCTTTTCTTTTACAGAACATCTCTTCTTACTATTTAATGTTCCATTTATTTAAATTTTGTTTCAGTAAGTTTTATCATTTTCTCCATGACTTGAATATTTTTTATTGTTATAAAAATATATTTAACCCAACATTGCCAATTTAATGTTTTCATATGTAGAAATTAGTGACATCAGTTACATTAACCATGTGCAACTGTCACCAATATCCATTGCTAAGGGGATGCCTACTTTTTTAAAATGAACATTGCTCTGTACCAGTCTTGATGATGTTACGCTGAGAGAGACACACAACAGTCTTTAAACAAGCTAAAAGTTTATTTCTGTTTCACACACAAAGCCTGGAGGAGCGTAGTCTGGCATCTCTACTATCATCATTCGTGTCTCCAGACTCATTCGTCTTAATGCTGGTAACCATGAGGCCACCATTGTCCAGACACTATCACCATCCAGGATTGTGGCCACTGGACATACATTAAGTCTCAGTTACAGACAGGGAAAAAAAGAGGAGAGGTAAAAGAGCAAAACGGAGTCCTTATCGAAGAGTCAGTTCTCTTTGAACATCTGTCACTTAAATCTCATTACCCAGAACTCAGTCACATGACAACACCTAGCTCCAAAGAAGCCTGGGAAGTAGAACCTTTTGCTCTAACGAGGCATAAAATAAGACAATTATTTTCTATTTGAGGAAAAATAACCTTTCCAGCTTACTAAGGTATTTGCTAAATTTAGTTTACTCTTATGTTAAACCAAACCAAACTCCCTGCCTTCGAGTCCGATCCGACTCATAGTGACCCTCCGTGGGGTTTTGAAGCGGTCTCACTATGGAAGTAGATTGCCCAACCATCCTTCTGAGGAGTGGCCGGTGGGTTTGAACTTCCAGCTTTCTGGTTAGCAGTCAAATGCCTTAGGCACTACACTACCAGAGCTCCTCAAGGTACAAATTGGGATAATTTTCCAGTGGAAGATAAGGCACATTCTTAGTCTTAATCTCTGAGGAGGCCAGTGGCATTGCTTTGGGGTGTACTTCATTCAAAATAAAGCAGCTCAGTACAGCTGCAATAATAATAATAATAATACCTTGATAGTAGAAATGATTCCTGATATTAAAGCATCAATTATTTGTTGTGAGTAATTGTATTAGTGATGTTTAGAAGTCTTTTGAAGTTTAGGTTGAGTCTAAGAATGTCAACCAACAAATTATCTTTTGAGTTTGAATTTCCACTGCTTTAATTCTTACTTGGCAATGTTCATGCATATAGTCATTGGCTTCCAATTCTTTTTCTAATCATTTTTCTGTAGTCATACAGAATTCAGTTTAGAATGGATATTATCTGAAGAGGCTGGAACCTCTTGCAGAATCAGTCTGATATGGCTTCTCAGCCATAAAAGAGTGCATCTTTGAAAGCCTTTTGACTATCACGGGAACCTGGAGATTCTATATCTTTGCTTCCTTGGCATAACTGATAAAACTTTGACTGCTGAGGTTTATGGCATTATAAGCTTTATGCAGAAGCTTTTACTTGACAACAATAAACCATAATAACAACATTGGACTGTATAAAGTTAGGGTTATTTTGACTATGTACTAATTTAATGTGCTAAAAATAGTCTACCAGTTAAGAAAAGAAATGAGATCAACACTCATGTTTGGTAAAGATGGTGTTGGAGTGGGCATAAACTTTAGGAATCTGAATTTCATTTGAGAGTGAGAAATTGTGAATCTAAACAGAATATTGCCATCCATAGTCTGAGACCAAGGGCCTTTGTCTTCTCTCTAAATCAACCATTCAAAATTTTAGCATGTAACTGAGAGATTTTCCCTTTTACAAAGGTTGCTTTTCTAGTGTAGGATTGTAGACTTTTATGGTCTGGTAAGAATTGAACTAAAAGAAAAAAATCTATAAAACTACTAATAGCAGCCAAATTTATCATTAAAAATCAGATATTGGAACAAGATTTGAAAGAAAATGAAATTAAACCATCCCAATAAATCACACCCCTTAAAGGATAATGTCTCTGCTTTATAGTCCCATGGTAAAGCAGCATGCCTAGTGCTTTATTATCCCGGACTTGTTTGAGCAAGCCTAGAAAAGCAGGTTGAAGGAATAAACTCAAGCACTAGTTCATAATGCAGATGTTGTAATACAGCACATTTCCTTTAAAGAGGCAAGCAAGAGCAAGGGGGGAGGACTCAAGTTCTTTGGTACAAACATTTAGTTGTAATCTCTTATTCTTATTTTAATCTTGTAGAGAATGTCTGAATGTATCCAGCTTTCATTTGCTGTTTGTAGAATTGGCATTTATACGGTAAGCAATGTATATTTTTGCAGAATCAAATGTCATGTTGGAGAGCATGTGGAGTGATGGGAGTTTTCCTCCACTGCTGGTGGGAGTGGGAGTGTAGATTTATATAGCTACACTGGAAAATAAGAAAGCTGAGCACTACCTTATGCTATAGTGAGTAATTCATAGATGTACATCCCTAGAGAAACTGTTATGTAATTACCAAAGATACATCAGGAAATGTTGCTAGCAGTAGTATTTATAAAAGTAAAATATTATTAATAATATGAATATTTATTAATAGGAGAATGGATTAATAACATGGTATTTTAATTAATTTTATAGATTACCATGAAAATGTAAACTAAAAAAATATGTATTGTAACAAACTACAGTTACATAATATAGCAATACAGAATGAATGCATCTCAGAAATGATGTTGAGTGAAAGAAATAAATCATAGGAAAAAATACATACAATATGATTTAAATTCTACAAAGTTCAAAATAGCAAAACCAAGCAATACATTATTTTTGGGTTACGTATATTGATAGATAAACTATAAAGAGGAGAAGAAATTCAGATTGTGTTACCTCTAGGGCACTGGTTCTCACCAAGGGGTGATTTTGCCCTCCAGAGGATATATGGCACAATATATAGGGCAGTGGAGGGAAAGAATAGGGCAGTAAAAGTTATAGTGACCGGTCTACTCCTTCATTTGAGCTTTGGGCACATAAGTGTTTACTTTATAATTATTCTTTAATTTTATTTAGTTTATACAGTTTTGTATGTATGATATATTTCAGAACATGACAAAAAAAAAAAGAAATATGTTAAAGGGTTTGCGGATTTCTTTTTTTTTTTTTCTCTGAGTCTCTCATTTGATTCAAATGCCTTGTAACTACCCAATTCTTAATTCAGGAATATGGAGTTTTATCTGTGTAGATGATTATTAAAGAACTGTCTAGTCTTAAGGTTCAATGACAAAATGTTCTGGCTTTTTCTTTTCAAAGCATAGGGATGGAAATCTTAGACTCTGATAGGAAGTACAGTGATAATTATTTTTGTTTTCTCATCTTTCTTGCACAGAATAATATGTGTAAGTGTGTACTAAAAGTTTAAGGAAATCATTATGAATGATGTATGAATTCTGAGTAAATGGTATGACTATGGATTGTGAATTCCTCAAGGGCAAGAAACTTATCTTGTGTGTGTCCTTATATCCTCCTATACCTTGCACAATATCTGGCGCATGGTAAATGCTCAAAAACTGTATGCTTAACACTACTAAATTGAAGTGAGCACAATGCCCAGTTTTTCCTTAGTTTGAATTCAGGAAGAAAAAGTTTTCTTTCTTTTTTTTACTACCTTTTGTTTCAGTTTATTTGTTGCTATTTGGCCACTTTGGAAAGTAATAAAGTTGAGCACAAGCATATTCCATGTCCTAGATTTTGTATATATTGTTTGATGTCTCAAAACAAATTGAGTCATATTTGTCCTCAATTAAAAATCCAAACCACTTGCCATCAAGTCAATTCTGAATGTGTTCAGAGCTGCAGAGTACAAACTGGTCCGTAGAGTCTTCAGCGGCTGGTTTTTTCAGAAGTAGACATCTCGGCTTTTCTTCTGAGCTGTCTCTGGGTGGACTTGAATTGCCAACCGTTTGGCTAACAGCTGAGCATGTTAATTGTTTGCCAGCCAGAGAGTACATCTCCACTTAGATAAATAGTTTACTTGGAAGCTAAACCTGTTTTCTGTTGTGTATTTGACATTCCTTTGAATGTTCTCTCCAGTCTTCTGAGCAGCAGGTGCCAAGTGGAAACTATTGTGGTTGTTGTTAGGTGCTGTTGATTCGGTTCTGACTCATACCAACTCTGTGTACAATAGAACAAAATCCTGCCTTATGCTGCACCATCCTCACAACCTTTGTGATGCTTGAGCCCATCATTGCACAGACTGTGTCGATCCATCTCATGAGGGCCTTCCCCTTTTTGCTGACCCTCTGCTTTACCAAGCATGATGTCCTTCTTCAGGATATGGTCCCTTCTGACAGCATGACAGAGTACATGA
Source organism: Orycteropus afer afer (assembly GCF_000298275.1). Taxonomy (NCBI): domain Eukaryota; kingdom Metazoa; phylum Chordata; class Mammalia; order Tubulidentata; family Orycteropodidae; genus Orycteropus; species Orycteropus afer. The sequence continues at coordinate 3,605,267 of NW_006921883.1, read as the reverse complement.
GATGAAGTCTGGCCATTCTCTCTTGGAATTAGACATTAAAAAACAAACAAACAGAAAACCCTAATCCATTGATTAGATTTTGACTCATAGTGACACTATTTTACAAAGTACAACTGCCCTATGGGGTTTCTAAGGCAAATCTTTACAAAAGCAATCTGCCACATCTTTCACAGAGCACCTAGTGGGTTTGAACTGTTGACCTTCTAGTTAGCAGCGAAGTGCTTAGCCACTGTGCTCGCAAGGCGCCTTGAAATTAAAGATACAAGAGGTTAATTGAGGGAAATGTCTGTGAAGGACAAAGAGAGAATGAATAAGAGAAAGTGGAGAGGGCTTTCAGATGAGATAATGATCTGCCACTTTTGGAAGGTGAGTATGAAGGAAGGAGACTCGGGTGGATAGCACGATGCTTATTTAGGCAGTGATGTAGTGCGGTTTTGAGAAATGCTGTAGCTAGGCTGATAGGGACTGCCTGAGCAAAGCCGCCTGTTAGAGGAGTTCCACCGTGGCCCGGAAAGGCCTAGTTCTAGTCACTGGCGGAAGCAGCCAGTGGTAGCATGGCCTTCGCATGGATACCATGGTGGCTCTGAAGTTGTGCACCCAGGGACTGTTTCTCTGGAAGGGTGACCTGAGCTGCGCACCTCCATGGCTGCTACAGTGAGTCAATACAATAGAACCTAAGAATACTGCAATGCAAAAATGTCAGGAACTGTGTTTTTTCACCTTTGAATACTTAGCACTTGGCCTGGGCCTAGGACACTGGAGATGTTCAGTCTCTCATTATTTAATGGTGAAGGACGTGCTGTGGACTTGTTCTAAAACAGATAAAAATTGTCTGTAAAAGAGGAGGAAAAAAAATCCCGTGAATTAAAAAGAAAGAACATAAGCAAACCAGAACAACTCTTTTTACCTGCTGTTGGAAAAAAATGCTGGGTTCTAAGTAAAACAGAAGGAGCTCTGGTGGCATAGTGCCTGCACTGTAGTAAATTACTTTGTGTGGCTTTTCTACCCATAAGTCTTTGTAAACGCCAAGGTGGGATTTGCTATGAGCAACTGAGGAGCTCCTGATTGCTGAAGGTGTCCACCTGGAGTATTTCTATTGGGAGTGGCACAAAACAATGTTCTGGGAGGTGCCCACTCTCTCTCAGGTGCTTAGAGTTCTGATGCTATGATTGGCTAGTTTGACCACCCTGCCGGGCTCAAAAGGAGGCTTCCTAGAGGCAGAACACTCCCTCTCTGACTGCTGGTTGAGGAAGACGTGCTGCTGAAAGGGACATGCGCTCCTGAGACACGTGCAGCTGGGAAAGAGGCGCAAGAGACACGCATTGCTGAGTGAGACACTGAGGGACCAGCACTGCTGGGAAAGACTGTGAGAGACTGCTGGCTGAGGGACGGTGGGCCGGGAGAGAGACTGAGCATTCTTCCTGAACTTGAGTTGTAGCCTGGTGCTTCCCTAATAAACCCCATAATCTGTGAGCTCTGTGTGGCCACTGCAGTGAATTATCGAACCCAGGAGAGAGGTGGTGGGTGCTTTGGGAGGAACGGTTGGTGAAAGGGCTGGAGGGAGGCAGCATGTCTGGCCTTGTAGGAATAGGCTTTGGGTTACTGCTGGTAATCCTGTCTTCCTCTTGTGAGATTAGAGGAGGTCAGAACATGTGGCCTCCTCGCCGTTTTTATAGTGCCTAAGGCACTTGACAGGTATCCAGAAGGCCGGCGGTTCAAACCCACCAGCCACCCCATAGAAGGAAGATGAGGCAATCTACTTCCGTAGTGATACTGCCTTGGAAACCCAAGGAGGGGTCGCTATGAGTCAGGGCCGACTCCACGGCAGTGGGTTAAATAAAAAGTAGAGGAATGTAAATGCAGTGCAACCAAGGCACTGCTGTCAAGTTGGTCTCGACTCTTAGCAACCCCTTCTTGGGTTTCCGAGGTGCTATTACTACAGAAGTAGATTGCCCAACCTTCCTTATAGGAGTGACTGATGGGTTTGAACCGTAGAGGAGGAAATTAAAAAAGATGCTGAGTGAGTTTATGGGATGAGAGGCGCAATGTTAGGTGGTTGTCCTGGCTTTTCCTTCTGTATGCTTTTGAGAGTGTAAAGGAGACAAAAACCACATTTTTTTCATGTTCCAAACCAAAACCAAACTCACTGCTATTGAGTCAATTCTGAGTCATAGCAATTCCCATTGGGTTTACAAGGCAGTGAATCTTTACAGAAGTAGATTGCCCCATCTTCCTACAGCAGAGCGGCTGGTGGATTGAACTGCCAAACTTTTGGTTAGCAGCCAAATGCCTGAGGCATTGTGCCACCAGAGCTTCTTTAGGAATTCATAATGTAAAATGAGCAAGACCAAAATGTGATATACTCAGAACAAACACACTAAGAGCATCCAAGGAATAAAAGTAAATGTGTTGTTATTTTGTAGGTAAATGTATGCTAGTCCATAAGCATTAAAAAGTTTAATAAAGATCATTAGTCAGAGACAACAAAAGATACCCTATGCATGCCCTCTGAGGTTTGGAGTAGACAGGCCTTTCTTTAGCCATTGACAAGTTTGGATGCTTGTTTAGAGGTCCTCTGGTGGCATAAATGGTTAAATGATTGATTACTAACCGAAAGATTGAATCTTTGAACCCACCCAGAGGCATCTAGGAAGAAAGGCCTGGCAATCTTCTTCTGAAAGGTGACAGCCTTGAAGAACCCTGTGAAGTAGTTCTACTCTCCATGCATGAGTTTGCCATGAGTCAGAATTGACAGCAACTGAGTGGTTTTTAACACAGGAATATAATTCCTACCTCAGTTTTCTAGGCAGGAAACTTAATGCCAGGTAGAAAAACATTATCAGTGGTGGAGTTATACATAGAGCTCCCTGCTACTAAAAGCTAGAACAGATTGAAGCAGAGTGAAGCAGAAACAGGCATTTGTTTTTCTCGTCTGCTTCCTGTGCAGTGTAGCTCAGGAGATAGTGTGTATTCTCTAGGATGTTATATCGTGATGTATTACAAAGAAGTAATTTAGTTTTTGAAACAAAAGGAGCCCTGTTACATGGATCTAGACTATTTGGGGTATTAAACAACATTCAGTTGGTTCTGTTCAGAAGGAGGGAGGGGAAGGTAAGTTGAGGCCAAGAGTTTTCACATTACAATTGTCGTTCTATGATTTTATGAAACACTGGCAATGAAAACAGGCCATGCTTAACAATATGATCTTGAACTGAACCTCTGCAGTTAGGTGTGGATTAAGTCTGGGCCAGAGAGGCTCAGAGGGCATTGCGAAGTACTTCCCTTTTGGAACATCAGGATAAATGTTCTCAAGGGGACCTGCTTGTGCCCAAACTTGTCTCAGTTAAGACTGCAATCGTTGTAGAGCCAGAAACACAGTGGTAGTGGCTAGAAACCACATAGAGTCCTTCTTGTTGGATTGTGAACCCCTTTGACCAAAGTTGTAAGTGGGGAGGCCCAGTTGAATAAACTAGGGTCAGTTAATCTTGCATCTCTCCAAGACGGTATTTTTAAAGCACACAGAAGCCATAGTGATTGTTTACCTCGCTTCTGAGTGGCTGCATGAACTAAAGTTTAAGCAAGTGATGAATGAGATTTGATTAAACAATACCAGTAAAATGCTAAGTATAGTGCACATCTGGTTAGCAATAAGAGCTTAAAGTACTCTTTAAATTCTTCTTTTGCCTTTGCAGAAATTATTAAATCATATTTTATTAGCAGAGAAAAAAAGTGGAGAAAAAAATTGTCCTTTGAAGTAATAACAATGTTTATAAAGATAACATCCTGTTTTCCTCTGTGATAGATTCACTATGTAGTAGGTGAAAGAAAGAAAGAAAGAAACAAAAACCCACCACCTTCGAGTGGGATCTGACTTATAGTGACCCCTCCTTGGGTTTCCGAGGCAGTATCACTATGGAAGTATGCCCAACCTTCCTTCCAAGGAGTGCCTGGTGGTTTGAGCTGCCAGCCTTCTGATTTGCAGTAAGATGCCTTAGGCACCATGCCACCAGAGCTCCTCTGTGGTAGGTAGTGATCGTCTATTTATCTAGCTGTATGATTTGCTTGTACCTGCCACACTTACATACAACTTACATACTTATGTTCAACTCTCTGATCTTTTTTTAGGGAATGTCATTGTGAAATGACAGAATAATTATGAAATGGCACAATAATTAGGTATTATTATTATTATGAACACTGTTAATAACAGTACACATCATTAAAACTGCTTATTTCAGTCTGGATTGTTAAGTCTGGACAAAACTTACCCTAAACGTCTGTCTGATTCTTGGAAGTGCATAGTGCTACACATGAGGACATTGTGTTTGGTTTCTGTTGTTGATGTAACAGATTACCACAAACATAGTCATTTCAAACAACACAAATTTATTCTTAAAGTCTGGAGTCAGATGTCTGAAATAGTTCTCAGAAGGCTGTTGGCAGAGCTGTGTCACTGCTCAAGGCTCTAGGGAGAACGGTTGCTGTTTTGGGCTTATAGAGGCCGCCTGTTCATTGGCCTATGGTCTCCTTCCTGTAATAACAGCGTTTGGACTTCTGCTTCTGTTGCCACATCTCCTTTTTTCTGACTCTGACCCTCCTGCCCCCACTCATAAAGGACACTTGTAATTACATCGAGCCTATCTCAGTGATTATTAACGTAGTCACATCTGCAAAATCCCTTTTGCCATGAAAGGTATTACAGCCTCAGGTTCCAGGGCTCAGAACATAGACATCTTTCAGGATGGGGAGTGATGAGCATATTTCTGTCATTCACAGGCACCAAAAGAGGAAGGTATAGAGGATTCAATATAATTGGTCATCATTGCTGGGGGGAGAAAAATCAATGTAGGTGAGTCTTGATGCTGGGTTTAGAATGTCATCATCATGGATAACACCAAGGTTAAAAATTTGTCAAGTAGACTTGAAGTCTTGCCAAGAGGGTGTGAAGAGTGGCTCTAGTGAAAAAATAAAGAGCAGATTCTATGTGACCAGCCTGGAGATAGTGAGGTTGACTCTCTTTTATGTTGCTTGAATACTCTGGCATGAACATTGATTGTAAACTGTGGGGAATACTGAGATACATGCAAACATGCTAAAGAAATGAAAAGCCCCAAGACAAAGTGAGGCACTTTAGTTGAAGATACTCAGTATAATTGTAGACTTTAGTGGAGTGAAAATGAATTAATTACGATATTGGCTTGATTGTTTTAATGAAAACTTATATAATAGAGGCTTAAACAGAAGTCTCTGTGTGGGTCAAATGGTAACATGCTTGGTAAAATGTTGGCGGTGCGTGTCCACCCAGAGGTGACACACAGCAAAGGCCTGGCGGCCTCCTGCTGAACAGTCAGCCATTGAACACCCTGTGGAGCACGGTTCTGCTCTGATGTCTGTGGAGTCATTATGGATCGGAGTCAACTGGACAGCAACCGTTTTTCTTTTTTCAAAGCCAGGTAGGTTTTTTCATACAAAAATCCAAGCTGGTGGTTAATTTATAGAATAGCCTCCTGCTTCATGAAGCATCTGCAGACTCCTCCTGCTTGTTCTTCTCCTGCCTAGGTTATCCTGCTGATGCGCAGACTGCCACTGGCTCACTCCCCACCCCATATGTTGGTTTTATCCTGTAGGAAATAGGAAATGAAGGTCAAGCAGTTCCCTTTTACCAGCATGACCTGGAAGTTGCAGACATCACTTCCCCTTAGATCCCAATGGCCAGACCTTAGTCACATATCTATATCTCACCACACAGAAGGATAGAAATGTGGACTCTCAGTGAAAGAAGCTCAGACTGTAGAGGTTCTGTTACTAAAAAGAAGATGATAGACATTGGGGAACTATTAGCTGCCCTTTATTTATTTATTTATTTTAAACAAGGAGATGAGCTAAGGAAGGTCAGTTTTTCCAATTGTGGTCAAAGGGGCTCAAAAATCTAACAGGAGGAAGGTCTCTGTGCTTATACTACCGTCTCAGCCCTCATCCTGCTTCTAGCCGCCACTAGGTAGTTGTCTACCACTGTACTTCAGCCGTCATCAGGAGCCTCACCAAACCTGGAGAAAAGGTTTTATGTAGAATAGTCAGTGTTATCAGTAGCCATTACCAGACCACAAATTGCATGAACACAGAGGGTGGCAGCAACATCAGCTTCATGTCTGGATAGGACTTTAACACGAATCCAACTTATGGTTGGGTTGATAGTTGAGACTTTATGGACCATGGTTGATTGTAGTGTTTTATTTATGAATAATAATAAAACAAAATCTCACTGCCATCGAGTTGATTCCAACTCATAGCGACCCTCTTTGGGTTTCCAAGGTGGTAAATCTTTACGGAAGTAGGTTGCCCAGTCTTCCTTCTGTGAAGTGTCTGGTGGATTTGAACCGCCAACCTTCTGATTAGCAGTCGCATGCCTTATGCTACCAGAACTCCTTATGAACATCAACATATTATTATATGTGTTTTTGCCCACTGACACATGCACTCGTGTTTAGAGTAGATCTTGACAATTTTATTTGGGGGGGCTGTGAGGAAAGGTACACTTTATAACCTCAGACATGAGAGTTTATATTGTTTTCTTTCTTACCTTTAATAAATAGAGAGATGTTCTCCAGTAGAGTAAAAATATCTGACTAAGTTCACTAACATGGCTAGCATGATAATTTAAAGTTTTATGTTTAATAAATGAACCTGTACATAGTCACAGATACCATCCTTATGTCAGTTTATAGAGTAAAATAGTTACACCATGAAATGTGTCAGATTAAAGAGACTGCAATACTTTTCTGTCATCTCTGGAAATTGGAGCTGAGACAAGAGTGAGATAAAATCTGTTTGGTTTAGGTGTTTTATTCTGGGGAATGCAGAATGTATCCGTTTCCTGCAGATCAGGATTTTACTGCTGCAGACGTTTATGATTGCGGCAAAAGTCCTGTAGCGTGACCCCTCCTGTTCAGTCTTTTCCAACCAAACCCACTCTCTTTCCAGCCCTAAACCTGCGATTACCACCTGCCTGCTTTCTGGCACCACCATCCAGGAGCTGCACTCAAGCCTCAGCTCTCCCCGACCTCATCATCCTGTCAGTCCCCAGGTTCTGACCTCTCTCATCCTAAACACTCCTCACCTCTATTGCTCTTTGCCTAATTTGGCCACCACATTTTGTGCCCCCACCAGCTCAATAGCCCCCTCCTAGCTGGTCTTCCTTTTCAGTCTTTCCCCTTTTCAGTCCATTCTCTATACTGCAGCCAGAATCATCTTTGAAATGCCAATCTGATTGTGCTTAAAACTTTTCAGTGCCTCCACGTTGCTCTTAAGATAAAGCCCAGAATCCTTTACACAGTTCATAAGACCTTGCATGAACTGGCCCCTGCCATCCATTTAACCCTCTGTCTTGACCCCCTCTTCCACCTCCAGCATTTCATATATACTCCAGGCATAAAACCTATTGCAGTCAAGTTGATTGTGATTTACGGCAACCTTATAGGATAGGATTGCACTGCCTCATAGGATTTCCAAGGCTGTAATCTTTACTGAAGCAGACTGACACTTCTTTCTCCCAAGGAGTAGCTACTAGGTTCGAACTACCAGCTGTTTGGCTAGCAGCTGAGCATGTAACCACTGTGTGACCAGAACTCCCTTATACTCCAGGTATACTAATCTGTTTTTTAGCTTCAGGTTTATTCTTTTTCTTTTTTTCTATTTCTAGTGCTTTGTGCATGCTATTCACTTGCCGCAGAATAGGAAAGCCTTCCATGATCTCCAAAGCCTGGGGTAAAATGTTCTTCCTTTGTGGTCTAGAGACTTTGGCCAACCACAGTGCTTGTATCACCCACTAAAATCCACTGCCATCAAGTTGATTCTGACTCATGGTGACCTCCATTGGGTTGCTAAGGCTGTAAATCTTTACGGAAGTAAATTGCCTCATCTTCCTTCCATGAAGCAGCTGGTGGGTTTGAACCTCCAACCTTCTGTTTCGCAGCCGAATGACTTATCCACTGCACCACCAGAGCTGTGCTTATATCACAGTGTCTTATAATTGCCTGTTAGTTTTTCTCGAAAGCACACCTCCGTGTAAGTTCAGTGAGGGCAGTGACTATGTCATCAGTTGGCTTCTCTATTTTCCATTGCAGCATCTGATGGCTCTTCATCATCATCATCACTTTTGTCATTATATCATTGTTGTCATTTACTGAGCACTCACTAAGTGCCAAGCACTGTGCTAAGGCTTTTACGGGTAAGTTCTTTTAATCATCTCTGCAGTCTTGTGAAGAAGGTCCTATTATTCTCATTTTACAGAGAGGACACTGGGGCATAGAGCGAGGTTAACTATCTTTTCCATGTGATACAGACAGGATTTAGAGCCCAGAATTTGAATTTCTGTATTATGCCTGAACTCTTACCTAGCACACTCTGCTAACTTCCAGTTGTTGTTCTTAGGTGCTGTTGAGTTGGCTCCGACTCATGGCGATCCTATGTATGACAGGATGAAACACTGCCCAGTCCTGCACCATCCTCACAATACTTGCTATACCCGAGCCCATTGGTGCAGCCACTGTGTCAGTACTTCCCGTTGAGGGCATTTTCCTTATTTGCTGACCCTCCACTATACCAAGCATGATATCCTTCTCCAGGGAATGGTACCTTCTGACAATGTGACCAAAGTAGGTGAGATGAAGTCTGACCATTCTCATTTCCAAGGAGCATCCTGGCTGCACTTTTTCCAGGATGGGTTCGTTCGTTCGTCTGGCAGTCCGTGACACTTTCAGTATTCTTCGCCAACAGCACAACTCAAAAGCAACTCTACTTTGGTCTTCCTTATTCATTGTCCAGCTCTCACATGCATATGAGACAATTGATTACACCATAGCTTGGGTTGTTGTTGTTGTTGTTATGTGCCATTGAGTCGGACCCGACTCATTGTGACCCCTCCTTGGGTTTCTGAGGCAGTATCACTACGGAAGTAGATTGCACCATCTTCTTTCTGTATTCATTGTCCAGCTCTCACATGCATATGAGACGATTGATTACACCGTGGCTTGGGTTGTTGTTGTTGTTATGTGCCATCGAGTCGGACCCGACCCATTGCAACCCCTCCTTGGGTTTCCGAGGCAGTATCACTATGGAAGTAGATTGCCCCATCTTCTTTCCAAGGAGTGGCTGGTGGGTTTGAACCACCGGCCTTCTGGTTAGCAGTCAAGTGCCTTAGGCAGGTTAGGGGCACCTTAATATTCAAAGTGACATCTTTGTTTTTCAGCACTTGAAAGAGGTCTTTTGCTGCAGATTTGTCCAGATTTTTCTTGACTTCTGCTTCTATTGGTGTTGATTGTGGAACCAAGTAATATGAAATCTTTAACAACTTTAATCTTTTCTCCATTTATCATGATACTCCTTATTGGTCCAGTTGTAAGGATTTTCATTTTCTTTATATTGATGTAGAATCCATACTGCAGACTGTAGCCTTTAATCTTCATCAGTAAGTGCTTCAAGTCATCTTCACTCTCAGCAAGCAAGGTTGTGTCATCTGTATATTGCAGATTGTTAATGAGTCTTCCTCTAATCCCTGATGTCGCGCTCTTCTTCATATAGTCCAACCTCTCAGATTTTTTGCTCAGCATCCGGATTGTATAAGTGTATAAGTGTGATGAAAGATACAATCCTGACACATTCCCCTTGTTCTGTTCAAACAACAGCCTCTTGGTCCATGGGCAGGTTCCTCATGAGCACAATTAAGTGTTCTGGCATTCCCATTCTTCTCAGTGTTATCCATAATTTGTTATGATCCACACTATCTCATGCTTTTGCATAACTTCCAGATTATAGGTGTTCAATATATATTTACTTTAATCTCGAATAATTTCTTAGCCTTTTGTTTTGTTTTCTATCTTTTATTCATTGACATTTTTGAAGAGACCAGTATTTGTCTTTCCGTTTAGATTGTTTAGTTGTTTTTTCATGACTAGATTCTGGTTAAACATTTTTGTCAGGAATGTTACAGAGGTGGTATTGTATCCTTCTCATTGTATCTCATTGGGGGCACAGGATGACAGTTTATCCCATCATTATTGATTGATTTTTATTTTAAGTTCAGAATCAACCTACAATACAGTGGATGACATTTTCTGACTTTACCCAGAATTCATGGAATGGTCCCTGTTTAGAGCCCTTGTGTGCAGATTACAAAATTTATATTTTTCCATTTTATTTTTGTAGCATGTTTGGAGGTCAGTTGAGGAACGATTTAACCTTAGTGTGGTTTGCTGAATTTTTGGCATGTTCTTATATTTTGTTCTAGATGGAACTTTAGAAGAGGCTTTGCTCTCATTTGGATTATGGTGTTAAAAAATACAGTCTATCTGGGGAGTTCTTTTGGTTAGGCTCTTGGGCTGTTAGGGTGGCACTAAAACTTCAGTTGTGCTTGAACAGTTTCTCTTAGAAAGATCAGCACGAGGCCGGTCCCCATGAGGCGGAGATTAAAGGTGTCCCAAATGTCCAAACTACCATGCCACTCCATCATTTCAGACATTAACTCCTCCTCTTCCTCCCAGTAACTTCCCCAGTCTTAGGGTTCTGTATTTCGCTGTAATGCCCCACAGAACTCACAGACACCCAAGGGTTTGTCTCACGTAGTAGTGGTGGAGGCTGGCAGGCTGGCGAGTCCCGGGTCCGTGAGTAGGTCTGGCGGATCCTCCCAGCTCTCGGGGTTTGATGAACCTGGATCAGCAGATCAGATGATGTCTGCTGTCCCAAATCCAGGGATGAGATGAGGATGATCCAAGACACAAAGCTGGAGCAAGAGGAGAGTGAATCTTCCCAGGAGATTTGTAGGTATACCCTCAGGGAAGCTAAGGGTGGTGATTTGAATTATACCCTCCAGCAAGGCAGGACTCAAGATACATTCCACCTGTGTTGCCCCAACAGAACTAAGGTAAATCCCATCACAGAGTCGATTGCTAGTCATTATAGGGAATGACTACTACCAGCTGCCCAGCCAAGTTGATACCTGACCTTAACTACCACACCACCCCAAACAGGCACAGATAATGGGATTTACAAAACATCACAGAATGGAGGACAATGGCTAGAAGGGCCACATCAAGCAATTCACTGCAAGTTGTCATGTGGTTGTGCCAGCTTTGTTCTGCCTCACTATCAGACAGCACTCCACTTGGTTAGCTGCCTTCACTTTTAAGAGTGAACAGTAATAGTGGCTATCACTGCAAGTGTATTAGCACCGTGGAGAAGAAACTATGATGATATATTCTATATTAACTATATATAAAAGATTGCATTTCTTATCTTCTGACTGTAAATACTAATTTTTAAAAGTCAAAACAAAAGATATAGAGTGGGAAATTCACTAAGCTATGTGAGAATCCTGTACAAAGGCCTTCGTGAAGTTTCTTTTAGTAACTATAAATTATAGCTTTGTAGTTGGGTGGAGAGGTGCTTTTCTGGATAAGAAACATTGTGTTGTTTAACTTAGGAACTCAAAATACTTTTAATTTTCCAATTTAAATGTCACCATGGCCCTTAATTTTTAAAAAATTTATTTCATGTTGTTCATGTCGAGAATATATACAGCAGAACCTAATACCAACTCATCTGTTTCTACGTGTAAAATTCAGTGACATTTATACATTCTTTGAGTTGTGTGACCATTCTCACCCTCCTTTTGCCAGTTGTGCCTCACTCATTAACATAAACTCACTGCCTCCAACGTGTCCTATCTAACCTTTCAAGTTGCAGTTGTCAGTTTGATCCCATGTAAATAGGTCTTCTTTCTTTATTTCTTCTAAATTTTATTCATTTTATTATTGTTGAAAATATACTTAGCAAAATATATACCAATTCAACAGTTTTATTTGTACAATTTAGTGAATTGGTTACCTTCTTCCAGTTGTGCAACCATTCTTACCCTCCTTTCCTCCTTTTCTTAGTTGTTTGTCTCTCATTAGAATAAATTCATTGCCCTATTAGGTTCCTATATAATCTTTTAAGTTGCTGTTGTCAGTTTGATTGCATGTAGATCATTCTTAAAAGAATGTAATGTTCAAGGCAGACCTTTTTACTAGTTAAACTAAACTACTGTTTGGTTTTGAGAAGAGTTCAGGGTATATTTTTGGTTTAAGGTTTAAAGGTTATCTTAAAAGGCAATAGTTTCAGGGGTTCATCTGTCCTTCATGGCTCCGGAAACTCTAGAGTCCATCAGAATTTCAAATTCTGTTCTACATTTTCCCTTTTGATCTGGATGCTTCTAGGGTATCTTTGATCAAAGTGTTCAGTAATGGTAGCTGGGCACCATCCAGTTCTTCTGGTCTTATTGGCACATGTGGCAGCTGTTCATGGAGGAAATTAACCACACACTCCATATCCTCCTTCTGTTCCTGACTCTCCTTCCTCAGTTGCTCCAGGTGAGTAGAGAGCAATTGTTGTGCCTTGGATGGCTCCTTGCAAATTTTTAAGACCCTAGGTACTACATAGCAAATTAGAGGTGGAACAGAAGCATTAAACATATTATTAGGCCAGTTAACTGGGATGTCCCATGAAACCATGATCCTAAACTTCCAAACCAAGGAACCAAATTCCAAGAGGTGTTTGATTGTAAATAAGCAAACTGAGAAGCTACTCTTTTTTTTTTTTTTTTTTTTGCTTCTGGTCATTGTTGTAAACATATCTATCACACAACTTTTGGCAGTTCAACAGTTTTACTTGTGTGTGATATTAATATTTTTTGATAATTTCCACATTCTGTTGGATCACCTTTCTTAGGAATGGGCACAAATATGGATTTTTTTTTTTTTTACTTTTATTGTCATTTGGGTGAAGGTTTACAGAGCAAATTGATTTTCCATGTGGCAGTCATACACATTTTGTCTCATCACATTGACTGCAATTCTCCACAGTGTAACAGCTCTCCTCCCTGTAGTCACCTCTTCCCTGTGTCCTATCCTCCCATACACTCCCACATCCCCAGCTGTCTCCCTATGCAAACACTGCCCTTTTGTTCTCTTATGATTGATTGCTCTAAGTGGTGTATCTACCTGATGTAAATGTTCAGCCTATATTCCTGTCTATTATTTGGCTAGAAGCCACAGAAGTGAGTTCAGTTGCAGACCTGAAGGGTAGCTAGGGGCCTCACCAGGCTCTATCAGACCAGCAAACCTAGACTTTTTTTTTTTTTTTTTATGACTTTGAGTTTTGTTTTACATTGTTCTCCCACTCTATCCAGGATTTCCTACACCGATCCCCCTCTGAGTGGTTGACAGTGGTAGCGAGGCACAATCTAGTTATTCTAGTCTTATGATCTTATAGGCTGAGGATCACATGGCGTACCAGTTCCTTGTACTAATTGTTTCCATGCATCTTTGATTTTCTTCATTCTTCTTTGCTCTGGACCAGGAGAGACCCATTGTTGCATATAGATGGCCGCTTGCAAGCTTTTAAGACCCCAGTCACTACTCGCCAAAGTAGGGTGTAGAACAATGTTTTTGTGCAGTATGTTATTCCAATTAAGCTTGATGTCCCTTGTGACCATGGTCCCAGCCCATAGGTCCAACTACTCACTCCCTCCTGGTAGCTGCCTGTGGCCAAGAAGTCACCACAACCTTGTCTCTTGTCAGCTCTGCTATACACTTGGACATTCTTACAGCACATACAAATCAAATATGGATCTCTTCCATTCAGTTAGCCAGGTAGCTATCTTCCAAATTTCTTGTCATAAATGAGTAAGTGCTTCCAGTGTTGCATCCATTTGTTGAAATATCTCAGTGGGTAGTCCATCAATTCCTGAAGGCTTTTTGTTCTCCATTTCCTTCAGTGTTCCTTGGACTCCTTCCTCTAATAACATTGGTTCTTGATCACGTGCTACTTCCCGAAATGGGTGAATGTTGACCAGTTCTTTTGTGAACAGTGACTCTATATATTCTTTACATTTTCTTTTAATGCTTCCTGCATCGTTAAATAGTTTTCCCGTAGAATCCTTCAATATTGCAATTCAGAGCTTGAAATTTTCTTCAGTTCTTTCATCATGTGAAATGCCAAACTGTTCTACTCTTCTGATTTTCCAACTCCAGCTCTTTGCACATTTCATTTAATACTTTGTTTTCTCAAGCCACTTTTTGAAATCTTCACTTCACCTCTTGGACTACATTTTCTTCCATTTGCTTTAGAAACTCTCCGTTCAAAAGCAAGGTACAGAGTCTCTTTTGACATTTATTTTGGTCTTTTCTTTCTTACCTGTTTTTTTTAAATTACCTTTTACTTTCTTCATGTATGATGTTCTTGACATCATCCCACAACTTTTATGGTCTTCAGTCATTGGTGATCAATGCACCAAATCTGTTCTTCAGATGGTCTCTAAATTCAGGTGTCATATTTTGGCTCTTGTGGACTTACTTTAATTTTCTTTAGCTTAAACTTAAACTTACATATGAGCAATTGATTTTCTATTCAACAATTGGCCTCTGACCTTGTTCTTACTGATGATAATGAACTTCTCCATTGCCTCTTTTCACAGATGAAGTGAATTTGATTTCTGCGTGCTCTATCTGGTGAGGTCTACGTGTATAGTCACCGTTTATGTTGCAGTAAAAAGGTATTTACAATGAATAAAAGTCTATAATGTGATCTCTGGTGTCATTTTTTTCACAAAGGCCATATAGTCTAAATATCTATGTTTCTTATTTGTTTCTAACTTTCACATTCCAATCACCAGTATTTAGCAGTGCGTCGTAATTCCATATTTGGTCAATTTCAGACTGAAGAAATTGGTAAAAATCTTCAATATCTTAATCTTTGGCTTTAGTGGTTGGTGCATAAATTTGAGTATTATAGTATTAACTGGTCTTCCTTGTAGGCATACTGAGATTATCCTATCACTGACACTGTTGTATTTCAGGATAAATCTTGAAATGTTCTTTTTGACAATGAATGTAATGCCATTTTTCAATTTGTTGTTCCTGTAGTAATAGACCATATGATTGTCTGATTCAAAATAACCAATACCAGTCCATTTCAGCTCACTAATTAATGCCTAGGATAATGATTTTTATGCATTCCATTTAATTTTTCACAACTTTCAATTTTCCTAGATTTCATACTCTGTACATTCCACATTCCGATTATTAATGTATGTTTGCAGCTGTTTTTTTCCCGTATGAGTCATGCCATATCAGCACATGTAGGGCCTGAAAGCTTTACTCCTTCCATGGCATTAAGATAGACTGCTTTGAGGAGACAGCTCTTCCCCAGTCGTATGTTGAGTTCCTTCCAACCTGAGGAGCTTACCTCCTGGCTCTATATCTGACAGTGTGTTACTGCTATTCATAAGATTGTCTGTGGACAACTTCTTTGGAAGTGGACCATGACATCCTTTTTCCTAGTCTGTCTTCATCTGGAAACGCCACTGAAACTTATCTACCATGAGCGACTCTGCTGGTATTTGAAATACTGGTGGCCTAGCTTCCAGCACCACAGCAACATGCAAGCCACCACAGTAGGATAAACTGACAGGAAAGTAGAGTGTATGTAGTTAATGGAAATTTCCATCTTTGGAAAAGTGTATTTTTTTTTTTTTTTTTTT
>NW_006921883.1:3580312-3585553 GCF_000298275.1 Orycteropus afer afer | reverse complement strand
AAGATTATCTTCTGTGTCTGTGTTAATTGGTTTCCCTTTTCTTTGTTGAAGAGGGTCTGTGCAATCCTTCTGCCTAGTCCGCCATCTTGCCCCGCCTCCCGAAAAGTGTATTTTTTATGTTGTCTGTTTTCACGGTTGTTTAACTTTGTTTTCTTGGTAAATGTTTAGTGTTTGGTCCCTAGGACTAGGACAGTTCTTTTGTTATAACCAGTAACCAGTTGCCCTAGAGTTGATTCGGACTCGTGTTGAACCTGTGTGTGTGTCAGAGTAGAACTCTGGTCTTAAGGATTTTTTTCAGTGGCTGACTTTTTGGAAGTAGATCACTAGGCCTTTTTTCAAGGCACCCCTAGGTAGTTTTGAACCTTAAACCTTTTGGTCAACAGCTGAGTGTGTCAACCATATGTACCACCTTAGGACTCTCTTTCTTGATAAGGGAGAGTAATTAGTTTTAATCAATGATTAAAAATTATTTCAGGATACAGTACACTTACAAACACAGCTTGAGCAAAATTCTTTTGTTTAAGCACTGCCAATTGATTTACATTCCATCTGTAATTTACCCTGGTGATGATTTAGTCTTTGCTTCTGGATCTCAAATTTATTTAAACACTGACTTAATGCATTATGCAAAGTGAGTCTAAATGAGAGGCTTTCTGTTAATTGAGCACTGTGAAGAGTCAAACTATGTCCCCTATATTCCTATAGTTAAAGCTTTGGCAGTAAGCAGGTGTTTAATAACTATTTGTTGACTTGGTGATGGGGAAGAAGAGAGTTCCTTGTCAAGGCTACAGGAGGCATAAGCAATTCTGGCCGCAGCACTGAAGGTCAGACATGACAGTTTGTGTGTTCCTGCTTGGAATGTGTGTGAGGGGAGGGAGTTTTGCTTGGGCTGTTCACTGGAGTGCATGTAACTCCTAGATAAGTGCCTGGCACAGTATAGGTATTCAGTAAATATTTGTGTACTTAATACATACACATTCCAAGAGGAATGAGAGCATTGGTCTGGTTTCATGGGAATGATTGTTCATCTGTAGGTTTTCCTGTACTTCCTTCCCATTTATAGTTATCCTGCTTCCAGTTAGAAGGGAAACACACTATTCTGACTCAGCCTCAATCTTATTATGGTGCCTTGCCCTGGGGTATAAATACTGCCAAGGCATGAAATAAAGCAACAAGTGAAAATACTGGTGTTGGTGTTGAGAAAGTGAATAACTCTAATATGACCAAGTAACATACCATTTAAGGCAATTATATTTAAATTGTCAGCTGATGATTAAAAATAATTTTGATGATAATTCAGCATGTGAGTTTTTGTCGTGTAATTAGGAAGAAATTTTAAGAATTGAATGACACTACTATACCAAAACTTCCCCAGTCCCTTTCACTTTTAATCTGTTGACTCCTACTACTCCCTTGGGTTTGGTAATTCACTAGAATGACTTATGACTCACAGGATGCTATATATAGTTTTATAGGAAAAAGGATTCAAATGAAAAGATGTATAGGGCGAGGTCTAGGACAGTTCCCAACACAGAACTTCTTCCTAAAAAGGGATATTCACTACCCCTCTTCCACATGCATTGATGTCTTTCACCAACCCAACCACCAAGAAGCCGATGACACTTCTATGTTGAGAGCCTGTTTTTTTTTTTTAAGTGTTATTATGTAATTCATA
This sequence comes from Orycteropus afer afer, assembly GCF_000298275.1. Classification (NCBI taxonomy): domain Eukaryota; kingdom Metazoa; phylum Chordata; class Mammalia; order Tubulidentata; family Orycteropodidae; genus Orycteropus; species Orycteropus afer. Next base: position 3,583,878 of record NW_006921883.1, on the reverse strand, counting down.
TTCCAGTCCCTCTTCCCTGCGGGCAGTCATATCAGGAGGTGCTCACCAGGTGATGACTTAGGTTGATATTACTGGGTAGGTCTTTCTGTCATGGCCAGCCCCCACCCAAGTGTCCCCTCATTAACATAACCTTTTTAGGCTAGGTGTGGTCTGATGACACCCATGATTACTTGGGCAATCTAAGGTTTTATAGGTTCTCTCTCAGGAACCAAAGACAAAGACCAAATTCTTTGGGTAAAGTTAATGTAAATCCTAAAATACTATTAGAAACATGATATTGCTTTGAATGGATGGTTTGAGATGGTCCATAATTACTTTTGCTCTTAAGATGACTAGAATCAAAGTTGTCCAAGTAAATTTAAGTACTACAGAGCTAGATATGATGACTTTTTGTCATTTGAAGTATTCTTTCTAATATTGTAAGTGACAGGGTATAATTTTTTTTCTTATGACACTCAACCTTGTGAATCATTCATTTTTGTCAGCTTGCAAATGGGGTCAGTTATTTTCTGTTTCTCATTCATGTGTGTGTGTCTGTGTCTCTGTGTGTAGCAGAGTTAATAACGTGACTGGCAAGCTTGCTTTTTTGGTTGTCATTGACTCAGTGGCAACTAACAGCAATAACAACAATCTATTGCTGCTGCAACTGCCATTTGTTGTTTTTTAGAATCTCACATAGTTCTCTTCTATGTTCATTTCAAATTCTAGCTCTCCAAGAAGAGAACCCTCATTTTTATGATGTCCTGAAGCTCTCACAGTTTTTTGTTATTCTAGGGGCATTTTGTTCTTTGTGCTAGTTGATTATAGTTCTAATGTTGCCATTTCAAATTTGCATATATCTTGTTTCCTTTGTGTCATTGAAGGGTATTTTGTTTTCAGCTTATAGATGAGCCCAAATCTAAATAATAAATAGTCACTCTTTTAGTTGAAGCCACAGAAACCCACTTAAGCCATCTAAGAATGACTGGGGAATTGATTTCCTAGACTGAAGGATTTGTCATGAAATCCAAGGGCAATCATGTGACCTATACCCGGGAATGCCTGGAACCAAAAACCAGAAGACCTTAGTTATATGCTCTGGGATTTTTGTGTCTCATTTCTGCTTTTCCTTCCATATAATTTTAATTCTTCTTTTTCAAATGCCTAAGATTTTTTACTACTGTATCTATAAGCCTAAGGCAGTTGACTGCTTACCAGAAGGCTGACAGTTCAAACCCACCAGCCACTCCTCAGAAGGAAGACTGAACAATCTACTTCTGTAGTGATACTGCCTTGGAAACCCAAGGAGGGGTTGCTATGAGTCAGGTCTGCCTCCACGGCACATAATAACAAACAACACCTATAAGGCAGACAGAAACTGTTCCCAAGGTCATTTATTATACATGGAAAACTGTGAGAGCCAGAAATCTGTGGAACTGTCTTGTTTTTTTTCAGGTCTTGAAAGTTTTCCACCTTTGACAGGGTACAATCTTACCACTTTTGTATCACTTGCTATTAGTGGAAAATATTTGCATTTTCCTTCACTGACAGGTTTCCACTTTACACAGTGTGGTAGTTAAGTTTGTGTGTCAGCTTGGCTGGGCCTGGTTGAGTGGCTGGGCAGCTGGATGAAGTATTCCCCATGATGAGACTGGTAATCAACTCCATAGTGGAATCTACTGTGAGCAGCTGAGTAGCTGCCTTACGGATATGGTCTGCTTCCTGTATATAAGGAGAAGCCTTGGGGAATGGTCTCTAGCTTATGGCACACTTGGACCCTGCATGTGGCCGTGCCATTGTTCAGTAGCCTGCCATGCTCTCCTGACCTTGGGACTTTCAAAGGACTTGAATTAATGGCCTACCATGTGGTTTGGTAACATTGGGGCTGTGCCTTTTTAACTTGTCAACCTTGGGCTTGTCAGTCTCAGCAGCCTGTAGCTTCAGTAGGCAGGGAACAAGAGGCAGAGCTGAAGCCCAAGATTGAGGGGCTTTCACCCAGCTCCTAGAGCCTGCCACTTTGAACTTGGACTGAATGCCTCCAAACTGTGAGAGAATAAACTCCTGTTTCTTCAAGCCATCCCATTTGTGGTATATTCTTGTCAGTGCGGTACTAGGTTACCAGAACACATGGGTTCTGGCTTTCACAGGTTTTTATATATAGTCATGAGTTGCTTAACATTGACAATACATTCTGTGAAATAGGATGTTATGTGATATGGACATAGTGCAAAACCATATTATATACATCCAGGCTGTGGATTACAAATGGGTTCCATTCCTAAGTCTGTCTGTAAGTTGAATTTGTATACAAGTCTGAACAGTTAGAGATGTTTGTATGTAAAATGAATTAGTCAACTGTTTGTTTTAGTAGGTAGTATATAGTCAGCAGCATCACTTTGGAGAGTGTGGGTGGTGTAGACTGCACCAGGTGACAGTCAGAGGGTGTTTTGGTTCTCTTGTGCTTCTCTAACAGACATACCACAAGTAGGTGGTTTTAACAAACAGATTTATTCTGTTACAGTTTAAACTCAGTAGCATCAAGTCAGTTCTGACTCATAGCAACCCCTCCTTGGGTTTCCGAGGTGGTATCTCTATGGAAGTAGATAGCCCAGTATTCCTTCTGAGGAGTGGTTGGTGGATTTGAACCACCAGCCTTCTGTTTAGCAGTCAAATGCCTTAGGCACTACGCTACCAGAGTTTCTTGTTACAGTTTAGGAGGCTAGAAGTCTGAGTTCCAAGTGCCAGCTCTAGGAGTTGGGTGAAGGCCCCTTGACCTTGGCCTTCTGCCTCTCACGCCCAGCTGACCTGAGCTGGAGGCATCTCTTAACTCAGGTAGCAGCTGGCTGCTGAGGCTGACAAACCCAAGATCGACAAGTAAAATGGCATAGTCCCAAGATCAGCAGACAACATAGCAGGCTGTTAAGTAAAGATTTGCAGGGTCTAAGTGTGCCAAAAAGCTAGAGATCTTTCTCAAAGCTGCCTTCTTATATACTAGAAGTAGATCACATCCCTAAGGCAGCTACTCAGCTGCTCACAGTAGATTCCATCATGGAGTTGATTCCCAGTCTCGTCATGGGAAATACTACATCCATCTGCCCAGTCACTCAAAACCAAGCCCAGTCAAGTTGACACATAACCTTTACTGCCATGGGGATGACACAACAATGACTTTCTATAAAAATTTTTATGCAGTGTTTCAGGAGAAATTTATTATTTTTTAATAAAAATATTCCTGTAGTTTGGTATAACAACAAAAATAATTTTTGTAAGTCCAATTTACATGTATTAATATGTAATACAAGGCTGAAACTCTATGCTAATTTAGTTTTTGAACCTGATATACTCTGGTCCAAGCTGTCACTATTACCCAGTTACAGTGATGCTTATATCATGTGGGTTTGTCTGCATGCACTACAATCACACACTGTTGTTTTCATTGCTCTCGGTGTTTTTTTTTAAATTTATTATTATTATTTTTTTATTGTGGTTTGGGTGAAGATTTACAGAGCAAATTCACTTTCCATACAGCAGTTCACATACACTTTGTCTCATGTCATTGACCACAGTTTACCACAATGCAACAGCTC
>NW_006921883.1:3572980-3579857 GCF_000298275.1 Orycteropus afer afer | reverse complement strand
AAGAAAAAGCCTTATTCTCAGTTACTACTAATATTGTAACTAATAATGTAATTCAATGTAGAAATATTTTACAAAACAATTTTGTTGTTAATATTCATGTAATCTAGAAAATACTACATTTAAGCAAGATGCAACTGCATCACATAGTATTCTATGATTGAAATTGATAATAAACATGACTGAGGATTTTGTATTTCCTGGAATGGGAAGAGGCCCATGAGAGGGTGTGACACTATGAGTTACAACCCTGGGTGACACCAACCCTAGTGATGCCATTGAATATAGGGTAGTTTTCTATGCATTAAAAACATAAAATATGTCTAGATACGCTTAAACATCTTTAACCTAATAATACAGTAATGATGATGATGTTTTGATACACATCACAAAGTAGTATCTGTTCTTATGAACCATTGTATATACTTTAAAATTTTTAATATAACTGACTTTATAGAGGTGGGACCACAGACATATTTGCTGTCGGATGTTGCCTGAATGGACATTACCGGCACATGACTGTGTGCTGACACAGAGAGATAAACTCTTTTTTTCAACTACAGAATCCCAAAGAGACTGGTTTTCATAATCTTGTTCTGTTGTGTTCGGGTAGGATTCCATTGTTCTGATGTGGTACTGTGATTTTGGGGCTAGTTAAGATGTTTATTCAGAAAGTGTTACTGCAACTGGCAGTTTGTGAAGTCAGTCTCTTTCTCTTTCATACAATTGAAGTATGGCTCAAAGCAATAAACCTGGGACAGAGTGGTTTAGATCACAGGTTCAGAAATAAAGCTGGGTTTATTTAGTAATTCTGTGACTTTGGACAAGTTACCTAACATCTCTAAACCTTAGTCTTCTCCTCTGTAAATGGTGATGACAATAGTACCAAACTCATAGGGTTGTGGTAGCAGTTAAATGAGGAAATTCACTTTAAACATGTAATATGGAGCCTGGCACATATTAACTGCTTAATTGACAGATGATTCAAGCAGTTTGAGATTGGCTACTAACCTAAAGCCACTCCTCGGAAGGAAGGTTGGGCGATCCTATTTCCGTAGTGATACTGCCTCAGAAACCTAAGGAGGGGTCGCTATGAGTTGGGTTTGACTCGATGGCACATAACAACAACAACAACAACAACAACTAACCTAAAAGATGAGGCAGTCTGCTTCTGTAAATTATTTACAGCCATGGAAACCCTATGGGGCATTTCTATTCTGTTCTGTAGGTTTGCTATGAGTCAGAATCATCTTGATGGCAGTGGGTTTGGTTTGGTTTTTCACTAACCTAAAGGTTGGCAGTTTGAACCCACCCAGCAGCTCCATGGAGGAAAGGCCTGGCAAACTGCTTCTGTAATGATTAGAGTCAAGAAAACCCTATGAAGCAGTTCTACTCTTACAAGCATAAATTTGCTTTGAGTCAAGGGCCAACTCGATGATAGCTAACAACAACAAAATTATTACACAGGATCACTCTGTAGTATTTTATAAAATGTTCTAAGGAAAGTTCTTTAAGCATATCCCTTAATACAGTTATTTCTAAATATATGGGATAGATGTGCTTGTGAACATTTGTTTATAAATAGACAATCTAACTATGTTGTTATGTTGTTCCATGTCTTCGAGTCGGACCTGATTCATAGGGACCCCTTCTTGGGTTTCCGAGGCAGTTGTTGTTGTTATGTGCCGTCGAGTCGGACCCGACTCACAGCGAACCCTCCTTGGGTTTCCGAGGCAGTATCACTACGGAAGTAGATTGCCCCATCTTCCTTCTGAGGAGTGGCTGGTGGATTTGAACCTCTAGCCTTCTGGTTAGCAGTCAAGTGCCTTAGGTACTACGCCCAAACCTTTTATCTTATTTATGAGCTTAACTTGGTGAGCTTAACTAAAAATAGTTAAATTTCTACAGAAATTTGAAAAATACATGATATAAAGTGTGATTTTTTTGTGTGAAATTTGATATAATTCAGAGTCCTCTTACAATTTAAAAAGAATCATTAAGAAATACACAATCTCAGTGCTGCCTGAGGAGTTCTGGTGGTGTAGTGCCTAAGGCACTTGACTGCTAACCAGAAGGCTGGCGGTTCAAACCCACCAGCCACTCCTCAGAAAGAAGGTTGGGCAATCTATTTCCGTAGTGATACCACCTCGGAAACTCAAGGAGGGTTGCTATTAGTCAGGTCTGATTTGATGGAACGTAACAACAAGTGCTGCCTGAGTATAGCTCATGTTGTTGTTGTTATGTGCTGTCAAGTCGGACCCGACTCATAGCGACCCCTCCTTGGGTTTCTGAGGCAGTATCACTACGGAAGTAGATTGCCCAACCTTCCTTCCGAGGAGTGGCTGGCGGGTTTGAACCGCCAGCCTTCTGGTTAGCAGTCAAGTGCCTTAGCCACTATGCTACCAGAGCTCCTGAGTATAGCTCATAGATGTTAGTATTAGCTGAACTTTTTTGTTGTTTTTCTGTTTCAGAACTTTTCAAGTGTATTGTGCTGTTATTCACATTTATGGCTGTTTAAAATTGTTTTTGTGTCCTGTACGGTGACCTCTAGGCAGTCCTTTAAAGTGGTAGTGCTAATGTGGAAATTTTTTTTTTATTCAATAACTTTCTAAAGGAAATTAGGTAAGTTAAAATGCCATAAAGAAGCCTAAACAGCCACTGTGCTTTGCTGTTAATTTTGAAAAGAATGTTTTGTAAAATATTGGCAATGGTAATAAAAACATTAAAAATTGTATTAAATGAAAAATATTGAAAGGACTCAGCAAAGAGTTGGATTCTTTGTGGGGTGGGGGTACCTACTTTATATTTTTAATTGGAAAAAAAAAATAGCAGAGAAGTGACATGATAAGCTATGCTGGAAAAAATCCCCCTGAGGGTAGTTTCTTTCATCAGGGAGATGTCCATTCATCTAATCACTATTCAACAATTGCTATATATCAGGCACTATTTTGCCAGACCAAATCCCAGCCCTGGTGGTTTAAATGCTAGTGAGGAGAAACACAGTAAGTAGTAAACATAATAAGTAAATTATATTCATATGGTAGAAGATGAAAATTGCTCTGGGGGAAAAAGCACAGGATAAGGGGATTGAGAGTGTAGGAGAAGGTTGTGTTATTAAACAGGGTGATGTCAAGGTACGCTTCATAGGAGATGTGAGATTTGAGAAAAGGCTTGAAGGAGTGGAGGAAATAGCCATGTTGTTATGTAGGAACCAGTGCCCCTGCAGAAGGGACATCCTGTGCAAAGGTCCTAAGATAGGAGCATTTCTGTGTTTGAGAGACCCTTAGGGAGCCAGAGGCTAGAACTGAAAGTAGAGTCAGTGAATTAGAGAGGAGAGGAGTGGAGAAGAGATGATGTTAAAAAGAAAAGGGTAGGCTAGATCATCTATGGGAGCTCTGGTAGCCTAGTGCTTAAGGCCCTTGACTGCTAACCAGAAGGCTGGCGATTCAAACCTACCAGCCACTCCTCAGAAGGACGAGGGTAGTGATACTGCCCGGGAAACCCAAGGAGGGGTCGCTATGAGTCAGGTCTGACTCCACAGCGCATAACAACAGCAACAGCAACAACAACAACAACAGATCATCTATAGGCTAAAACACTTGACTGCTAACCAGAAGGCTGGCGGTTCAAACCCACCAGCCACTCCTCAGAAGGAAGGTTGGGCAATCCTACTTCCATAGTGATACTGCCTCGGAAACCCAAGGAGGGGTCGCTATGAGTTGGGGCCGACTCGACGGCACATAACAACAACAACATAGGCCTTTGAGACTTTTATAAGGATGTTTGTCTTTACTCTGAATGACAGAGGAGCCTTACAGTGTTTTGAGTAGGGAGTGACATTGACTAACTTATGTTTCAAAAGGATTACTCTGGCTGCTGTTCCCCCCTACATGCACAGGTCTCATCTCTCACTGTGCCTAACCCTGTCAGAATGCTCTTGTTTTTATTATTATTATTTTAATTGTGATTTGGGTGAAGATTTACAGAGCGAATTCATGTTCCATACAGCAGTTCACATACACTTTGTCTCATGACATTGACTACAATTTACCCCAGTGCATCAGCTCCCCTCCCACTTCCTCCCCATAGTTACCTCTTCTCTGTGTCCATCCCTCCATGTGTTCCTGACCCATGAGCTGTCTCCCCGTGCATAAACAGCCCTTCTTTCTCTCATGATTGTTCTCTCCAAGGAGTGTTTCTACCTAGTGTAAATGTTCACCTCATATGTCTGTCTTTTGTTTGGCTGGAAACTACAGGTGTGGGTTCAATTCCAGACCTGAAGGGCAGCTAGGGGCCATAGTCTCAATGGTTCCACCAGGCTCTATCAGACCAGCAAACCTCGTCCCTTTTTTTTCCCAATTGATTTTGAGTTTTGTTCTACATTGTACTCCCTCTCTATCCAGGATTTCCTAAGTAGATCTCCCTCCAAGTGGTTGATAGTGGTAGCCAGGTACCATCTAGTTCTTCTGGTCTCATAGTCGTATAGGCTGCGGATTGCATGGTATACCAGTCACTAGGACTAATTGTTTCCGTGAATCTTTGGTTTTTTTCATTCTTCTTTGCTCTGTACGAAGAGAGACCCATCGTTGCATCTAGATGGCTGCTTGCAAGCTTTTAAGATCCCAGTTGCTATTTGCCAAAGTAGGAGGTGCAACAATGTTTTGTGTAGTATATTATGCCAATTGAGCTTGATGTCTCCTGAGACTATGGTCTCGAGCCCACAGGTTCAACTACTCATTCCCTTTGGGTAGCTGGCTGTGACCCAGAAGTGACTACAACCTTGTCCCTTGTCATCTCTACTATATACCTGGGAATTCTTACAGAACATACAAATACACTTGTAGAACCATTGTCTGTCAACCTTATACATGGTCTTGGGTACACTCCCCACTGCATACACATACCTAATAATTCAGCCTGTCCACCCATCTATCCACCTGTATACCCATGTTTGCCTTCACTGAAAGCACAATACTATATGTGGAAAAGGGTTCATCTTTGTTGTCTGCACTTCCCGTGTACCTCTCTCTGTCTTCCTCTTCCTCAGTGCCACCCTATTGGTCACTCACATTTGGTACATTGTGCTTCTCTTCACTCTGGCTGCTGTTTTGAGACTAGACTGTTAGGTGGAGAGGAAAGCCAGGAAGCCAGTAAGTGAATTATTGCATTAATCCATGTGAGAGATAATGTTGGCTTGAACTAGGATGTTAGGAGTGAGAGGATGACAATGGTCAGAGTATGGATGTATTTTGTAGTTTGACCTAATAGAACTTCTTGATGGGTTGGATGTGGGGAAGGATGAAGAGAGGAGTCAAGAATATCTTTGAATTGTTTTTTGGAAAGTTGTTGTTACTATTAACCGACATGGTGAAGGATATGTTGACCAGGTTTTGGAGAGACGAAGCAAACCCTGCAGTTAGGAGGCTCTTGCAATGTTCTAAGCAAAAGGTGATGAGGGCTCTTACCAGATGGTTGTAGGAATAAAAATATGGAAACAGGTTAAAGAAACTTTGCAAAAGTTCAGTGATCAGGCCATTGGCAATATATCGCTGGAGGTGGTAGAGGTGTAAATGAAGGATAACCAGAAAACCAAACCAAACTCACTGCCATTGAGCCAATTCCTACACATAGTGAGGAGCCCTATTGGGTTTTCAAGGTGGTAAATCTTTACAGAAGTAAATTGCACCATCTTCTTTCTTTGGAGCTGCTGGTGGGTTTGAACCATCAACCTTCTGGTTAGCAGTCAAATGCCTTGGGCACTGTGTCATGAAAGCTCCTTAAATGTAGGAGAAGATGGGAGTTAAACATGACTTGAAAGTTAATAGCCAGGAGAAAAGTGAGTGATTGGTGCCTTTAATTGAGTCAGGGAACACATAGAAGGAATAGTTTGGAGAACAAAGAAGATGACCTTGGCTTTAGGTGTGTTGAATTGAAGGTGCCATGTTGGAAATACATTTTTTGGAGCCTAAAAGCAGTGTTAGAATTGGGGATTTATTTCTAAGGGTAGTGTCTCTTTTCTGCTTGGTTCACTGCTCTATCTCTGTTGCTCAGAACACTGCCTGACTCAAAGTAAGCATTCAGTAATTATTTGTCAGATGGATTGATGTAATTTTGGAAGTCATCCAAGTAGAGAGGATTGTTTTTCTACCCTCTTGGCCCCATTGGTTCATTTGATGGCTTGCCCCATCCCCTGTCCCCTTTCTCCATGGAGTCATAGGGTTATAGACAATGGGCTAGGAAGCATGTGCAAGGCATCTGTCTCCCTTGTTCTACACTCATGACTGAAATACTACCTTTTCCCTTCAGTCCTTCTTTTTTTAAATGATATGACTCCTTTTGTCTTTTTGTCTTCAGCGTGGGGACAGAAAAATCTTTAAACAAAACTACTTCATCATGTCTTCATTTAATCTAATCTTGTTTTATTTGCTAACAGTGACAGTGATAGGTTAATTGGGACATTTGAATTGTCATTCTTCTTCAGCTCTACCTGGCACAGGTTTAAAATACCAGTTATTAATTGTAGCTGGGATATCACAAACCACTAATGATATTTGTATTCTTTTTTTTCCTTCCTAGTTTACATAAATGCATAATTCACTCCAGCCTATGAAAAAAAATATATATATATATTTGTTGTTGTTATGTGCTGTGAAGTTGGACGCGACTCATAGCAACCCCTCCTTGGGTTTCCGAGGCAGTATCACTAAGGAAGTAGATTGCCCAACCTTCCTTCCGAGGAGTGCCTGGTAGTTTGATTACTCTATTATATATATCTATATCTATATCTATCTATATCTATCTATCTATCTATCTATCTATCTATCTATATATATATATGGGAACTCTGGTAGCATAGTGCCTAAGGCACTTGACTGCTAAC
>NW_006921883.1:3564559-3572731 GCF_000298275.1 Orycteropus afer afer | reverse complement strand
GATACTGCCTCGGAAACCCAAGGAGGGGTCACTATGAGTCGGCTCTGACTCCACGGCACATAACAACAACAACAACAACATATTAAAATACAGTGCTATGCTAGTGGCCCTACAATCTCTGCCTTACTATTTTCTCAACAATTGTAGGCAGCAAAGTGGAAAATTTGCCATATTCTTATCCTGCTTTCCCACCCCATATAAAGGAAATGCAACCTGGATGAGAAGATAAGCCAGAAATGTTACTGCCCAAATAACTCCCTTTATGCCCATTATGTTCCCAAATGCTACTTTTTGTTGCCAGTATCTGGCAAAAGGAATTAAAGTGCCTGGTCATTTCACTAAGTTTTATCATCTAATTTCCTATCTAAACTTTTAATATGAAACTAAATTTTTGGGGGGTGGGGGAAGCAAGCTAATTTGGAAATTATATCACACTTTTAAAGGGGTTCAGAACATGGAAAATGTTCATTTTAATGAGATTACATGAAGTGTGTAAGAAGGGTTTATCAGCTCTGTTTCACAGGAAGGAAAGGTTAGTATATTTCACCATTATTTTATATCTTAGAGAAGGGAAAAATAATTGTTTGCTGTCATAGGAAGGAAGAACAAAACCCAGCAACCTCTACTCATAGAATATGAAAAAGGAACATAGTTATTAACAAAGGCGTGAACACAGATAACTGGAATTTGATGAGTGTTTAGGTTTGAGGCAGTTTTTTTTTTAAATAGGTCTTTTGAGAGTCTCAAAATCAATTCCATAAAGGCAGGTGGATTTGTCAATCACAAGGCAGGTTCTGATTTAGGCCGTGCCATCTAATTATATGACCTTGGACAGTTTTTAAATATAATGTGAGCTGAATTGTTCTCTTCTGACAAATGATGAAGTTGAACGAAACTCTCTAAAATTATCTCCAATTCTGCTTCTCTGGGTCTAGCCTAGGCAGTGGGCTCTGAAATCCCATTGAAACCAGAAGCATAGATGGTAGATTGGAGCTTAGAAAAAAAAAGTTGTTGAAGAGAGGCAGAAATATACATTTGGATTTCAAATTGTGTTAGGAGTTAGATGTTTTAGCTACAGAAAGGTTTATTTGGAAAGTAGATTTGTGAAATGAGAGGAGTTGAGATAACTAGTTTCTGATGAAAATGGCCCTTAAAATGCATGTAAGTTTTCCTCTCAGAGTTCATATTCTTCCATTGTTTAATGGAATTCATGCCTTGTATTGAAAAGATGAACTATTTCCAGAGTAACTTTTTTTTTTTTTTTTTTAACATTTAGTACATTATCTCCTCAAAACTCACTCACTGCCATCGAGTCGAATCTGACTCATAGCAACCCCTCCTTGGGTTTCCGAGGCAGTATCACTATGGAAGTAGGATTGCCCAACCTTCCTTCCGAGGAGTGGCTGGTGGGTTTGAACCACCAGCCTTCTGGTTAGCAGTCAAATGTCTTAGGCCCTATGCTAACCAGAGCTCTTACATTATATTATCCCCTAGAATAAATTAATTTGAAACCTCAATTTGATAGCAACTTATTGGAATTATTGCTTCTTTATTTTTAGATGATAAGGAAAAATGACTAATAATGTGTGGTAGCAATGGTGTGTGTGTCTGTGTGTGCACATGCATTTGTGTGCATTTGTGTGTGTGTGTGAGAGAGAGCGAGAGACAGAGAGAGAAGTAGACAGGATGTGTCACCTGAGTAACCAGTAAGAACAGAATAATTCGCCTACCTGTCTTGAGCTTCCATTTTCTGCTATATATATATATATATATATATATATATATATATAAAGAGGACTAGACTAGTTATTCTTTGCTAGATATGCTTTGAGATCACAAATGTAATGAAATGAAACCCAGACTTCTGAAATTCTTCTGTGTTCATTGCATAATTAATCCCAATCTTTCTATACCTAGCATATGTCCAGTTCAGTTTGAAAAATATTTATTGAGTAAACCAAAACCAATACGAAGGCTGGCAGTTCATTGAGTGTTTACTGTATTTCAAGTAGTGTGCTAGACTCTAAAGGTAATACCCTGTGCTTGCCCTTGAGGAATCTGATTATTTTAGAAGGCCTGACTTGGCTTGATAAATTTGAGCACTATGACATACATTATTAAAAAATACTACCTTATTAATTCACATGTTTCAACTGGATTGTGAACCTTAAATACCACCAGACACTTAAAAATAAAATTAGGTCTGTTAATGGGTGAGGTTGGCAAGGAATGAAGTGCTATCTCCTATAGGATCTCAAGGTCCAGGCATTCTCTCATAGGATGAATGTGACTGACAGTGCTGTGATGTCAATGACCTAATTGGACCATGACTTATTCCTCCCAGGCCTGTAAGGAAAATCATTGTCTAGTGCTCCTATAACAAATACTACAAGTGGATGGCTTTAGCCAACTGAAATTTATTCTCTTACAGTTTAGGAAGCAAGAAGTCCAAATTCAGAGTGCCAGCTCTAGGGACTGAATGAAGACCCCTCCACCTTGGGCTTCAGTTCTGCTCCTTGTTCCAGGCCCATTGGAGCTAGAGACATCTCTTAACTCAGGCAGCTGCTGGCTGCTGAGGCCAACAAACCCAAAGTTGGCAGGTAAAATGGCACAGTCCCAAGACTGACAGGCAACAGGCCACTGATTCTGGTCCAGGAACAGTCCCAAGATTGTCGGGCAACACGACAGGCCACTGGTTCAAGTCCAGGAAGTGGAGATGAAGAATCACCCAAATGCAGGTTCCAGATGTGCCAAAAAGCTAGAGACCTTTTGCAGAGCTTCTCCTTATATACTGGAAGCAGGCCACACCCTTAGTTGCCTTAATTAAGGCAACTAATTAGCTGCTCACAACAGATTCCACTATGAAGTTGATTATGCCACATCCAATGTCATCATGGGGAATAACTACATCCAGCTGCCGGGTTACTCAGACCCACAGCCCAGCCAAGAAGACTCGCAACCTTAACTACCACAGTCTTGGAAGTCTTAGAGCATTATCTAAGTAAGCAAATGTGTACTTTGGGAGTTAACTTCTGACCTGGGCAACACTGTCCCTCACTTTCAGATCCTCTGATTAAACCTATTACTGTTGAGTCAATTTCAAATCATAGTGACACTGAAGGACAGAGTAGAACTGCCCCATAGGGTTTCCAAGACTATAAATCTTTACGGAAGCAAACTGCCACATCTTTCTCCCAGGGAGCAGCTGGTGGGTTCCAACCACAGACCTTTTGGTTAGCAGCTGAGCACTTAACCTCTGTGCCACCAGGGATCCTTCAGCCTCTCAGTCCTCTCCAGTGAGAGAAGGACTGTTCCTCACTGGCTTGCCTTCTTATAGGAAGTTAGATCAGAAGAGCAGGAACTTATTTTTTTATGTTGCCTTGTACTGCTAAGGGCTATCTAGAGAAGCATGGAGTTTACTTACTGTCTAGACTGTATTCCCAGTTCTGAGATAGGTAGTTTGGGAGATAGATATTATCATTAGTTGAGATTGAAAATATAGTTGACAGCAATGGTTGTATAACTTTGTGTCTTGTTTCTTCATCCCTCCTGATCTTGGTTTCCTCACCTGTAAAATAAAGGAGTCAGACTGTAGCATCTGAAGTTTCTTCTAGCTCTGTTATTCTGTATTCAGGATGATGACTGTTGTATCACTGTAAGAATTTCAGCTGTAGAACCACCTGAATTTATCCTTGCTTAGCACATTGTGCCACTCTAATGTACTGAAAATTTTAGTTTTTTTTTTTTTAATGTTGAGGTGTAATCCATACTGAAGGCTGTAGACTTTGATTTCGTCAGTAAATGCTTCAAGTCATCTTCACTTTCAGCAAGCAAGGTTGTGTCATCTGCATATTACAGGTTGTTAATGAATCTTTCTCCAAACTTGATGCTTCATTCTTCTTCATATAGCCCAACTTCTTGAATTATTTGCTCAGCATACAGATTGAATAAATATAGTGAAAAGGTACTACGCAGGTGCAAACCCTTCCTGATTTTAAACCGTGCAGTGTCCCCTTGTTGTCTTTGAATGATGGTCTTGGTATACATGCAGTTTCCTCATGAGCACAATTAAGTGTTCTGGAATTCCCATTATTCACAATGTTATCCATAATTGGTTATGATCCTCACAGTCAAATGTTTTTGTGTAGTCAATAAAACACATAAATACATCTTTCTCATATTCTCTGCTTCCAGAGAATATTAAGATACTCACATTTGGACCAATAAGCAACATCACAATAAATGGAGAAAAGATTGAAGTTGTCAGGGATTTCATTTTACTTGGATCCACAGTCAGTGCCCATAAAAGCAGCAATCAAGAAATCAGAGTATATTGCACTAGGCAAATCTGCTGCAAAAGACCCCTTTAAAGTGTTAAAGAGCAAAGAAACCACTTTGAAGACTATGAAGTGTCTGACCGAAGCCATAGTGTTTTCAGTAGTCTCATATGCATGTGAAAGGTGGACTGTGAATATGGAATACCATAGAAGAGTTGATGCATTTGAATTGTGTTGCCAGAGAATATTGAAAATACCATGAACTGCCAGAAGAATGAACAAATCTGTCTTGGAAGAAGTGCAGCTAGATTTCGGCTCTTGTACTTTGGTAGTGTTTTCATGAGGGACTAGTCTCCCTGGAGAAGGATATCATGCTTGGTAATGTAGAGGGTCAGTGAAAAAGGGGAAGACCCTCAATGAGATGGATTGACACAGTGACTGCAATGATGGGCTCAAGCGTAGCAATGAGTGTTGATGGCTCAGGACTGGGCATTGTTTCATTCAGTTGTACCACAGGGGCACTATGAGTCAGAGCTGAGTCAACAACAACTAACAACAACAACAACAAGATAGAAAACATGGTTGTACATTTTAAAAATAAATTCTTCAAATAACGGTTAAAGTCTGTAGGATTTTTATGTCTTTGTCAAGTAAAGAATCAGCTTCATCAGAGCCCTGTATTCTCTTGGCAGCTGTCAGTACTTGAGCATGGTGGTCGTTTTTGAGTTAGGGTAATATGAGTGGAACCTCTAGGAATTGTTCACCTCCAATTAGTTACTAGCGTAGCAAAGGTGAGAGAACAGAGTCAGAAGCAGCAGAGATTACCCTTAGGCATCTCTAAGGAAAGCAGTTTCGTGTTCTGGCATTCATTGTAATGGGTGTATTATGACCCATAATAGGGAGTAGTGGCTTCATCACTGTGTAGTTGTTATGATAACTGAGCACTTGAATCAGCATGGTAACATGGGAATCGACTCTTCTCCTGCTTGTGCAGGACAATGTGGTTTATATTTTAACTCAGGACAGCTCTGGGTAGGAGTGGGACAGGTATAGGAGAAGAGTGCAGAACAGTATGCATGTTCCAAAGTAGCAATATTAAAGACACTCAACGAGGCCTATCTCACAGTAGAATAGCTTAGGGAACATGCTAATCCTTTCCTCCGCACTGGGCCTTCAACAAAAGAGTTTTGTCACACTTGCAAGATAACAAATTTAAGTTCATTTGGGGAAATGATTTCAGATTGCTGAGTGAACTCTAGCACTTCCCACATTCTTGTGTGTCTGTACCAGTGAATGAGGTGGAAATTCTAAGCAGGCTGTAGGTAGACATCCTTGCTTTTCTCTGATTTTTGGTTAATGTATGACATCTAAATTATAATTAAGTTGATGACCAAGAGTGAGAAAGCATTGTGTAAACAATAAAGCAATGTTATAAGAACATGTTATAATATTTTGTGCTACTGATTATTATTTTTTCCAGAGAGCAGATTACTTGGCCACTTTATTATATTTGCATTTTTCTCACATACAGAAGATTTGTTGTACTGATTTACCTTTCTTGCAGTGTAAGAATCTATGAAATGCAGTTGACTTTTTAATGTCTGCACATAGATGACCTTTTAACCATGAAAGCCTGTTGAGATCCTGAGCTGTTGTCTTTGTTCCAGTTACCTCTAATCTTTGTTTCCTTCTCTTGTAATCTACTTCAGGGAATTTCTTTTCAATATTAGGAAATAAGAGTTATGTGGGATAAGCAAGTTAATAGGAATATTGACTTACTGTAAAATAACAGTTTCAATCCTGGACAAAAAATGATTTAGGGGTTATTTATAGGTTTTCAGTTTATTTTTATGTCTAGGACTGTCAAGAATGATCAGGAATTGATGATGACGGAACTGGTTACCAGGAACTAGCTCCAAGGTTAAGTTTGCATGTGTGTGTAATGGGGTATGTGTATGTGTGGGGAGTGGGAGGTGGGGTCCTGTCCCTTCAGATGGGTGAAGCTTGATGGATCAGAACAAGAGGCTTGATGGGTGCGAGGTCTGCTCTGGAGGATCCCCGATGCACTCTGTTGGGCCCTCTGCCTGCCACCTGTAGACCCCTCTGCCCTGAACTGCGCAGGGTGGCAGAATTAGGGGACTGTGTCTCCACTGGAAAATGAGAGTTGGAATAGTTCTCTGGATTGAATACAGTCTTCCCTGGAGAGGTCTATAAGTAAAGGAGTGCTACTAAGGCCATTCCTTATTTAAAAAAAAAAAAGCTTTCAATTTCAACCCAGCAGTCACAGGGGAATGATGGGGATCAGAATAGATAGGGTCCTAGTAAGGATTTTGACTAGAGTGGAAACCCTCTCCCTGCTTTCCAGCCCATACGTTCTCCCAGGAAGAGGAAGCTATGACTCTGGTGTAGAGTACACCCAAGGGTAAGCAGGTGAAGATCTTTGCGGTGCCCATGGAAACAGTGGGAAGCCATTCTAGAGACAGTATGGGAATTACATGTGGATTAATAGTCTGTGATCTAGGACTTCATTCCAAGAGAAAGTAGATTCTTTTGGAGTGTAGCTCTTTAAGGAGTGGTAATTGCTCCTTTTCCAACATCTTAATTACCTCTTCGTATACTGCCTGGAGTGTTTTTTTTTTTTTTTTTTAACGAGCCTACATGGTTGGGCAATCCTACTTCTGTAGTGATACTGCCTCGGAAACCCAAGCAGGGGTCGCTATGAGTCGGGCAGACTCAACGGCACATAACAACAACAACAACAACATATATAAATAATACATGAACAAAATAAAAACTTAATGTCCCGCAGTATTCATCAGTAATGTGAGGGTGGCTTGATTTCTGAAATCCTGTGGTTGTGTGACAATATGGCTGACTTAGCTGGTATCTACAAAATAGGTCCCGTACCTCCACTTAAGTGTGTTTCACAACTACAAGGTGTTATTCTTAGGGCAGCAAGTAATGTAAGTCAATACTCCTGTGTTTATATACAGCTCTGAAAAGCAACCAACTGGAGGGAAGAAACCATCAATTGTGGTCTGAAAACAAGTACCTCTCCCTGTTTTGCTGGAGGCACTTTCTTTGTGTGGGCTTACAAAGGGCACAGGTGGTTTCTACCAACAGGAAAACCAGTGGCTGTTTCTCTCATAAGCAACCAGCTACTTGGGTTATTTCTTACCAAGAATTTTTGCATTTGTTTTTTAATTTTAAAAGTAGTACATGACCCAAATCACAATAAAAATGAAAAACACAAAAAAAAGTAATACATGGTTATAAATAAAAGTAAATCAAGCAGTTCATTTACCACTTATGTAAGGCAGGGTCCACATGGTCACTGCTCCTGAGCCTGAATCACAGCCCCTCAGATCCAAAGTTTAAAGGAATGATTTAATTTCCAAATAGGAATTTCTAATAGAGAGCGATTTGACTTACTTCATCTACTCTGTTAAGGTCACAAGTCAAGTTGTTGACCTGCCTATGGATGACTCCCCTTGGATTAAGAGTTGTTTCTGGATCAGTCTCTTCCAGACTGGGCTTGGAGTTTCTGTCCCCATTGCCTGTGTTTCTAGGGTTTTGGATGGGATTGCCCCAGAGGGTACATGGGCAGGGTAGGCAATAATCATCATTTCTAACATAATGATTAATTCCTGAAAATAAGTCCCTAGTTGGGAAATTGTTGTCAAGACATGAGCAACTTTTATCCTAAAAATATTATAAGTATCCTTTCAGAAATATTATACTGGCTCCACCAGGTAGATATGAGGGTGACTGTTATTTGTAGTCGCCTATACCTGCCCTCTACCCACCAGCCACTCCTCGGAAGGAAGGTTGGGCAATCCTACTTCTGTAGTGATACTGCCTTGGAAACCCAAGGAGGGGTCGCTATGAGTCGGGG
>NW_006921883.1:3515252-3564329 GCF_000298275.1 Orycteropus afer afer | reverse complement strand
AACATACCTGCCCTAGGAGCTCTGGTAGTGTAGTGCCTAAGGCACTTGACTGCTAACTGGAAGGCCTGGTGGTTCAAGTCCACCAGCCGCTCCTCGGAAGGAAGGTTGGGCAATCTACTTGCGTAGTGATACTGCCTGGGAAACTCTAGGAGGGGTCACTATGAGTCGAATCTTACTCAACAGCAGTGAAGTGTTTTTCTTTTTTTTTTAAATACCTGCCCTACTCAACTCTGGATAACTGTCTGCCAGTCTGAATTGATTCAGACTCACAGTGACCCTGTAGAACAGAGTAGAACTGCCCCATCAGTTTCCAAGACTATAAATCTTTACTGAAGTAGACTGCCACATCTTTATCCCATGGAGTAACTTTTGGGTTCAAACCACTGACCTTTTAGTTAGCAGCTGAGTGCTTTAACCACTATGTCATCAGAGATCCTTCAACTCTGGATAGTATAATTTAAAGTGAGTCAAAACAAAATTTTTCCCAGCTAAGATAAAGTTGTATTTGATTTTATATAGTATCTTATTGATATGTAAAATGAACAAAATGTTAGTAAAATTCTTACTTTGTATTTTTAATTATTAGTGAATTAAATATTTTCATGTTTATAGGGCTATTTGTATGTTTAAAACTCTTCACAATTTTCTTTCTTTTTTTTATTTTAAGAGCTTGTTTTACATTCAACGTCTCGGGTACATTTAGTTTCATTCCGCGTTCGCCGTGTCCAACCCTAACCCAGTCTCCTCCCCTCCCTACCCTGCAACCCTCCTCCTGTGCTCCTCATAATTATGCCCTCCTGTTTGTCCTGCATTTCCTCAGTTTGAATGTTGGTCCTCTGGTGTCCCATGGTCTATTGCTCTAAGGGATGTATTACCATTGAGTGTGTGGGTGCAGCTTTCTGGGTTGAGTGGTCTGCATGTACATCTTGGTAACTTGGGCTGAGAGCCTGCCCCTGGGGGTGAGTTTTATTCCAGGTGCCGAATGTATTTCAGAGCCAAAGTATTGGGAGTCTCACCAGATTTCACCTGACCAGTAATTCTGGTCATTATTGAGTAAAACTCTTCACAATTTTCTTACACTCCCCATTCCTTTTCAGCTTCTCTTTCTAGCCATTAAAGAAAGCAAAGAGTAAATGCAGGTATAAAAATGATTTGGATTTGAGTTGAAAATTTCCCTGATATTAGGGAACCGAGTTGGTGCAACAGAAAAAGACACTGCCCAGATCTGTGCCATCCTCACAATCACTGCTGTGTTTGAGCTTTTTGGCGCATCTACTGTGTCTGTCCATCTCGTTGAGGATCTTCCTCTTTTTTGCTAATACTCTCCTTTACCAAGCATGGCGTCCTTCTACAGAGACCGGTCCCTCTCGATAACATGTCCAAAGTACGTGAGATGAAGTCTCGCCATCCTCGCTTCTAAGGAGCATTCTTCTCAGATTTGTTCATTCTTCTGGCAGTCCCAAAATTCCTTAAAGTAATTATATATGTGTCTGTATCAGTAGGAGGTCTGATGGCACAATGCCTAAGGCTGTTGACTGCTAATCCAGGAGGTTGGAGATTCAAATGCATCAGCTACTCTACTGAAGGAAGGTGGGGCAATCTACTTCCATAAAGATTTACCACCTTGTAAATCCAATGAGGCGGAATTGACTCAGTGGCAGTGGGTTTTAGTTTGGTCTGTATCAGTAACTAGTCTTTCCTAGGAACATAAATTCCTAGAGTTGAAGGATTCAGCCAGTGAAAACAAGATTATAAAATCATGGCCATAATTGACCCGAGATCATTGTTAGCATTGCTGTGCTCCATGTTTATAAACCTTGTCTCTAAATAGCCATAATAGAAATTTATGCAGATTATAATAAGGTTGAGATGAAGATTTAGAAAGGCCAGCAAAGAGCTGTTGAAAAGTGGAAAATAACTTAGAGTTGCTAGTGTCCAAAACAGAAAGAAGAGCATAATGCACTCTAATGTAAAAATTAATCAGGTCCAAAGGCAATGATAAATTCCTGTTGAATATTTGCATAAACAAGCTTGTGATAACATTTACGCTTTCTCTCCTGCATGTTGATCTTTTCTGGATGAGGAAAGTGAGTCTGTGCAGGTCAGGTAACTTGAGTGAGGGCATTCTGTTATTTCACATGTCTCCACATTCAGGAGTTTTACTGGTAAGTGCCTCCTATGTGCTGAGATCCAGGCTAGGTGCTAAGGATCAGAAATATTTTGCAAGGACCCTTTACACAAAACCATCAAGAAAGTCTTTGTGATTTAGAACCATTATACTAAAAGAAAGGAGCCTTGGTGACACAGTAGTTAAAGTACTTGGCAGCTAACTAAAAGGTCAGTGGTACAAAACCACCAGAGGCTCTGCAGGAGAAACTTGTGGCAATCTGCTTTTATAAAAGATTTATAGCCTTGGAAAGCCCATGGGGCCTACGAATCCTATAGGGACCCTGTAGGGGCCTATGAGTCAGAAACAACTTGATGGCAGTAGGTAGCTTCGTATGCTCAAAGAAGATATTCTTTACTCTTGCCAAGTCCTTTATGTATTAAGATTGTTGTTGCTGTCAGCTGCCATCAAGTTGGACTCTGACTCATGGTAACCCCATGCACAATTTGTGGGATTGAACTGTTGTTATCCATAGGAATAGAATTTTCACTGACTGATTTTCAAAAGTAGTTTGTCAGGCCTTTTTTCTTAGTCTGTCTTTTTCTAGAAGCTCCACTGATATTTGTTTAGCATCATAACAAAAAGCAAGTCTCCACTGACAGACAAGTGGCAGCTATGCATGACGTGCATTGGATGGGAACCATGTGGGTTTTCCACAGGAAGAAAATTCTACCACTGGACCACCACTAGCCTCATATCAAGACTCATCATTAAAAAAAAATAAAAAAAAAAATAGCCCAAACTGTGGCTCTACTTGGTCTTTAAACTTATTTAGTGGTGACAGAGCTCCCTGAAGTCATGGCATTCTTTCTCTGACACCCCAAAATATTGAAAAATTAACCTTAAAATAATTATATAATCTTGTTTTATATCAGATTCCTTATGGAGACATCTTGAAATTCAGAACAATTTTATTAACTTTTCCCTTCTGTTAATTGTCTAAGAGTGTTCCTTGTTTGATTTTGAGAAATGGAACACCTCTATCATTGATGCGGGGCATCAATATTCCATGGGAATAGAGTTTGAGAATTCATATTTTAATCCACAGATTTAATTTTTTAAATATGTATGTACAGTTTAGTTTTTCTGACTGTATTCTATCAACCTTCACTGTCATCACTCAATACTATATATATCTATTTCTTAAGAAACTTGTTAGTGATTGTGTTTGGCTGCGTTTTCTAGAGAAGCAAAACCAGTAAAACTTATGTGTATGTATGTGTGTGTGTGTGTGTGTATATATATATATATATATATAAAGAGAAATTTATTTTAGGAAAATGACTCACACAGTTATAGAGGCTGATAAGTCCCAAGTTCCTGGATCAAATGTTAAGTAGGAGGCTTTTCCTGACTCACACAGGGGCTGAGGAACTCAAAATTGGCAGGCAGTATACCGGCTGTTGACTTTGGCAGATGACAGATCCAAGATCACCAGGCAAAATAGTGGATTTTTTGCTCACAGGACAGTTTTAGGAAGCACAACAGAATCCAGATCCACAGAAGGTTCCTGAATTTTCCCAGGACATCCATATATATATATGTGTGTGTGTGTGTGTGTGTGTGTGTGTGTGTGCATCAGGGTTGTATCTGTTCACCATACTTATTCAGTCTGTATTCTGGGCAAATAATCTGAGAAGCTGGATTATATGAAGAAGAATATGGCATCAGGATTGGAGGAAGACTCATTAACAACCTGTGATATGCTGATGACACAACTGCTTGCTGAAAGTGAGAATGACTTGAATCACTTACTGATGAAGATTGAAAACTACAATCTGCAGTATGGGTTGCCCCTCAATATAAAGAAAAGAAAAATCCTCACAACTGAGCCAATAAGCAGCATCACGATAAATGGAGAATAGATTGAAATTGTCAAAGACTTTATATTACTTGGTTCTATAGTCAACACCAGTGGAAGCAGCAGTCAAGATATCTGACATTGTATAACATTGGGCAAATCTGCTGCAAAGGACCTCTTTCAAGTACTGAAGTGCAAAGAAAACTAAGGTGCGTCTGACATGGTATTTTAAATTGCCGCATATGCATGTGAGAGCTGGATAAGGAAGACCGAAGTAGAGTTGATGCTTTTGAGTTGTGGTGCTGACGAAGAATATTGAAAGTACCGTGAACTGCTAGAAGAACTAACAAATCTTTCCTGGAAGAAGTGCAGCCGGAATGCTCCTTGGAGGCGAGAATGGCCAGACTTCATCTCACCTACTTTGGTCATGTTGTAAGAAGGGACCTTCCCTGGAGAAGGATATAGTGCCTGGTAAAGTGGAGGGTCAATGAAAAAGGGGAAAGCCCTCAATGAAATGGATTGACAGAGTGGCTGCAATGACAGGGTCAGTTGTAGCAAGGATCATGGGGCTGTCACAGGACTGGGCATTATTTCATCTTGCTGTGCATAGGGTCACTATGAGTTGGAGACAACTTGATGGCACATAACAATAACAACATATCTACCTATGTAAACCATACACATGGTTTTTGGATGTTTTTACAATTGCTGTAAAATTGTATATACTACAGCACTTACCAAAATTGCCCCTTTTTCTTGTGTACTTTTTAATGTCTTTATTTACCTTGGTCAAATTATGTTGACTTCACCCATATTAAGGATGGATTTTCCCATCAACAAATGTAACAAGTGTCTACAATCTAGAAAGGGAGCTCTGGTAGCATAGTGCCTAAGGCACTTGGTTGCTAACCAGAAGGCTGGCAGTTCAAACCCACCAGCCCCTCCTTGAAAGGAAGGTTGGGCAATCTACTTCCATAGTGATACTGCCTCGGAAACCCAAGGAGGGGTCGCTATGAGTCGGGTCCGAGTCAATGGCACATAAGAACAACAACAACGAGAATAATTATTTAGAAAGTGATTTTCCCTCCCTTGGTAACTGTCAAAGAACTTTGCTTTCTGTGTGTATATCCTTGACTTTTTAATAATAATAGGACCATTCTATCTATCTATCTATTTTACAATTGACTTATTTCACTTATCATATTGTCCTCCAGATTCATCCATGGTATGTTTTGCTGACTCTTCATTATTCTTTATGGTTGTGTAGTATTCCATTGTATGTATATACTACAGTTTGTTTATCCATTCATCCCTTGATGGGCACTTAGGTTGTTTCCACCTTTTTGCTAATGTTGATAAAGTTGCAATGAACATAGGTTGCATATATCTATTTGTTATCACTGCTGCTATATTGCTAGGATTCTATGAGTACTTTTAGTGTGTCCTACTTTAAACAAATGGATCCCTTACCTTATGTCACTTACTTATGTCACTAACTATAGCTTTTAATTCTACTTACTTCCAGTTTTCTCTTGTGTCTTGGTAAAGAATCTACTTGTGTTTGACTTGAATGAGCTTAAGTTTTCAATTGGCACTTGACTGCTAACCAGAAGGCTGGCATTTCAAACCCACCAGACACTCCTCGGAAGGAAGGTTGGACTATCTACTTCCATAGTGTTACCACTTTGGAAATCCAAGGAGGGGTTGCTATGAGTCAGGTCCTACTTGACGGCACATAACAACAACAACAACAACAGGTTTTCAATTGGTGATACTTGGTTTCTATGGATTAGTCAACTTTCTTGACATCACCTGCGTTGATTACATGGTCACTGCTGTTGGTGATCAGTGGGAGTGGAACAACCCAGCTTTGTGATCCATGGTTGCATTCTGATTATCTTCTACTGCTGACCATCCTTGTGCGGTGACTTAGGTCTTAAACTTGTTGCTTGTGGCTAAACTGGATGGAGAAGGATTGTCCTTTGTGAAATGGGTAAGGTTTTTATTAGACTTTACTGAAACCCCAGAAAGTTCAAGAAAAAAAACCGTGAGTTTTTAAGAAGCAAGTATTTTCTTTCAGAGAGCAAAATAAGCATTGAAATAACCTGGGTGTTAGAACTTCCCCAATGCTCTTTTGCAGTCTCAGTGTCTGAAGAAATGACCTATTTGTTTTGCATAAAGTACAAATGAGGCAAATGAGGCAGTCCCTGTTTTGTAAAAGTGATTTCCCTTAATTCCTGAATTAGCACATCCTTGTCCTGGATTGATGTTGAAACTACTTCAGTGTAAGTTTATGACTGAGCTAGTTAAATGAAGTTAGTTAACACATTAGAACCTGCTTAGGTTGGTGCCTAATGTCTACACCTGATGTCTAACAAACAGTGGTACCTGTCACAGTTTAGCCTGTGACTAACTTGCATGTTGATTATGGTTTGGAGTATCATTTGTTTCGTTTCAATAGGGAGAAATTAAGAGCATTATAATCTACTATTCTTCATTTATTCCAGCTCTTTGCATACATAAAAGTTCACACCATCAATATGCACTTAAATAAAACAGACATAGAAGTTGCCCTCTGCTCCAGTGGTTGTCAACTCTGACTGCATGAGAATTTCATGGATAACTTTTTAAAAGGCTTATGGCTAGGTCCCACCCCCAGAAATTCTGATGTAATTGGTCTCTGGTGTGGTCTAGACACTGAGAGTTTTAAATGTTGCCCAGGTCATTCTAATGTGTGGAGAAAGTTGTGAACCACTATTCTAATGTTGATTGTATTCCTAACTGGGGTACTCTACACTTGGTTGTATCTGTGTGGCGCATGTAATTAAGTGCTTGGCTACTAGCCAAAAGGTTGGTTTTTTGATCCCACTCAGAGGCACCTTGGAAGAAAGGCTTGACAGTGCTTCTGAAAGATAAAAGCCTTGAAGACTCTGTGGAGCTGTGCTACTCTGCATACATGGGGGCACCGTGAGTCGGAGTGGACTTGACATTAACTAACCACACTTACTATGCTACCAAAAAAACAAAACCAAAAAAAAAAACCCCACTGCCATCAAATTGATTCTCACAGTGACTCAACAGGACAGAGTAGAATTGCTTCATAACGAATCCAAGGCTGTAACTCTTTATGGAAGCAGACTGCCCCTTCTTGCTTCCTCAGAGTGGCTGGTGGGTTTGAACTGCCAACCTTTTGGTCAGCAGCCAAATGCCTTAACTACTGTGTCACCAGAGCTACTGTATTATGCTACAGTCGTTCTTAAATACAGAAGCATGCTGGATTCACTAAGGGACTTAAAATATAAATCTACTGGGATGGAATCCCCTAGGGATTCTGAATCAGTACATCCAAGGAACTTAGGAGAAGCTTCTTATAACATCTCTGTAGAGCCACAACTGTAGTGTAAAATAAAAAAAAGCTTGTATAAACATGGGAAGTTTGCAAATAAGATGCCACCGGAATCCTGACAGTAGTAATAGTTTATCAGAGGTCTCTCTTGTGCTGTGCTGCCTCTGGGAACCACGCATCATGCATGGCTACTCGCTGATTTGCTGCAATAACATTACATCACAGACTTGAAGTGTTGACCAACATTCATATTCAGTCATTCAAAACTAAAACAGAATACAAAACAACTTGCTTTCCTTAGTTAGATTATGTATGTGGAAAAACATCCACTCAACAAACAAGATTGGGATAATTAAATGAAAATACTTAGATGTCTGTCAGAAGCCTACAGATGTTTATCTTTTTGTGCTTCAGTTCAGCACATGCTTAAGAGTTTCTTGGCCACCTTAGGAACTTTTGAAGTGTTGTTTTATCATAAAAAGTATGAGGCAATAATTAAAGGCTTACATCATTGTTTGTGTCTCTTCCCTTTGCTTCTTGCCTAAACTGGGAGAGTCTTTTAAATGAGTCCACTTTCCAAGCTTCTGTGTAAACTGGCAGTGTTATGTTTTCTTTAGAGTTTCAAGCCATGCTAAATAAACAAGAAAAAATAGTGGTTTATTTTAATACAGCATTTTATTGACAATATTTGAAGTTAGATTTCTAAGTGCAGTATATTAAAATTTGTTATCTGTTACTATCACGGGGTATGCCTTTGTTCCCCATAGCTGTTTTATTTTGGAAAGTGAACTTTCAGCTAAACTAAAATAGTGACTCTGTTGCCCCTTGTTGTTGTTGTTATGTGCCATCGAGTCAGACCCGACTCATAGCGACTCCTCCTTGGGTTTCTGAGGCAGTATCATTACAGAAGTAGATTGCCCAACCTTCCTGTACTCATTTATAATTATAGAGCTCTCAAGAGCCAGTTCATTGTGGGAGCAGGTGTCTAGTAGAGAGGGACTTCTAGTCCATTTTGCAGCTGATGTGACACTGCCCCCAGCATCTTGGGATGGACTCTAGTCCATCCCTATAGTCTCTCTGTTGCCCTCGCCAGTGCCTGCATTTCTCCATCTTTTTTTTTGTTGTCATCTCTTTCATCAAGACTCCTAGTGAATTTCATTCTTTTTTTTTTCCCCAAACTTTTTATTGTGACTTGCATGAAGGTTTACAGAACAAATGAGTTTTTCATTAAACAATTCATAGTCATTTTGTCTCATGCCATTGATTGCCATTCCCACAATGTAACATCAGTTATCCTTCTTCCTCCCTGTGTTTCCCGGTTCTTTTCCTTCTTCTTTCCTATCCTTTCCTGCCTTCTGAACTTTGTCCTTGGGCAAATCTGCCCTTTTGATCTTGAATGGTTGATTGCTTTAAGGAGTGTGTACTTTGGTGCTGTTTTTCACCTTATAGACCTG
This sequence comes from Orycteropus afer afer, assembly GCF_000298275.1. NCBI lineage: Eukaryota > Metazoa > Chordata > Mammalia > Tubulidentata > Orycteropodidae > Orycteropus > Orycteropus afer. The sequence continues at coordinate 3,555,561 of NW_006921883.1, read as the reverse complement.
TTGTTTGGCTGAGAGTTGAGCCTGGGGGTGAGGTCAGTTCCAGATTTGAGGGTATGGTGCAATGAATTACTTGGTATGGCTCTTCTAGCCATGGTCTTTGTGACTCCCACCATATGACAGGTTTGAATTATGTAAATGTGTGGTACTTGTGGCCCACTGAGGGAACTGGATAATTTGTTAATAATGTAACTAAGGTACATGGCACCGTTGTGAGGTGGGAGATTGGAAGTAAGGTATATGGAACCCTACCATGGGGATTAGTCAGTTTTGCCATCAGCTAGGTTTAAAGTGAGCCCTCCCAAAGGTGGAAGGGAAGGATTTCACAGTCTCAAGAGATAGCAGTTGGGAAAGGAGCACATGTCCTTGGACTCAAGATTCCTGTACCGGAACTCCTTGGCAGAGGAGAAATGGCAGCGCCATGGTGGTAGCATAACCAACTGAACCAAGAGACTGGGAGGAGAGAGAACTGCAGGCTTGCCAGCCCATAGAGGGAGAAAGATGAGTGGCTTTTGGCAGGAGTCTTGCTGGCAGAGTGGGGTGCCCCTAGGTGTACTATTGGCAGAGCTAAAAGAGCTTTGTAGCACATGCCCAAGCAGGTCAGAGGCCAGGCCAAGAGGCTGGAGGCCAAGGAGAGTGTGCCTGTGGGCATGGCTGTTCAAATACCAGACCAACATCCATCATATAATGTGATATATATTATGGTTCATCAAATAGTTAAGGGACTATCATGCTCCAACACAGAGTATCTACCTAAGATATTTTACAGGACAGTTTTGATTCAGTGATTTTCACCTCAGTAGTAACAATGCCCAGTGAACTTCTACTTCACTGTAAGCAAAGTGAGATGTGATGGGGATCTAAGCTAAGTAATGATAGATGGGTGGATCTGCAAGAGATGTAGGCTGCATTAGTTGAATGTGGTAGGTAGAAGAAAGGTAGGGGTTTAGAATGAAGGCCAAGTGTTTGGCTTTGAAGTTGGATGATGATGGACCAAGACTAGAAACCCAGAAGAAGGAATAGATTTGGAGTACGTGATATGTGGGGTGAGAACAGAAGAAAAATATGAACATGTGGGTTAGAGGTAGCTGTGAGACTTCCAGAGGGAGATTTGGTTTCTTAGTTCTCTAGTGCTGCTATAATAGAAATACCACAAATGGATGGTTTAACAAACAGGATTTTATTCTTTTACAATTTAGGAGGCTAAAAGTCTGAATATAGAGTGCCAGCTCTTGGGACTGGGTAAAGGCCCCTTGACCTTGGGCCTCAGCTCTGCCTCCTATTTGAGGCCTACTGGAACTGGAGGTATCTCCTAACTCAGGCAGCTACTGGCTGCTGAGGCTGATGAATCCAAGGTTGGCAGGTAAAAACGGCACAATCCCGAGATCAGTAGGCAACATGGTAGGCACGGGTTTAAGTCCAAGGACTAGAGATGAAGATCTGGCCAAATACAAGATCCAGATATGCCAGAAAGCTAGAGACCTTTCTCAAAGCTTCTCCTTATATATTGGAAGCAGGCCATATCCAGAAAGCAGCTACTTAGCTTCTCACAGCAGATTCTACAATTGAGGTGATTACAGTCTCATTATAAGCAATAACTACAGCTGCCCAGCCACTCAAAGCCATAGCCCAGCCAAGTTGACACACAGCCTTAACTACCACAGTTTCTTTATTTGTGTTACTCTCAAATATGTGGTCAAGAACATGAGATATCCTGATTTTAACCATTTACTAGTTCTGTGACTGGTGGCAAATTAAGCTAAGCCTTAGTTTTTTCATCCATGAAATGGAGAAAGTAACACACTTATCTTTCTATAGAGATGTTTTGAGGATTAGATAATACTATAAGTAAAAAACATACTTCATACAATGTCTGGCGCAGTAATGTATCAGACAGTGTTTTTCTGCTATTCATAAGGTTTTCCCTGGCCAATTCTTTGAGAAGTGGATGGCCTCCTCCTTCTTTCTAGTCTGTCTCAGTCTGCTGCAAGAGGTGTTGAATTTCAGTTTTTCAGCTTTTTTCTTGTGAGGATGGGAGTAATGACTTCTAAGCTCTTCATATGCTGGACTGGTAATCAGAAATCCTTATAGTCAGTCCAATTGATTTCTCTCTCTCTCTCTCTCACATACACACATACTCACTTTATCTATGTGTCTTCCACTTTCAGGCTTAGTAGGGCCAAAGAGAATTTTTGGTAATTTAGACTGGAAGAGCTAGATTAAGAATCTGACCTTAAGAATGGATAAGAAGTGAGAGTTATTACAAGAGTTAATTTAAAGAAGAATTGGTAGGCTTTTGTGGGTGTTTTTTAAAAGGACTGTTTTTAAGATTTTTGAAATGAGACATTTTGGTATCTTTTTCAAAGCAGGTATTAGTCTTATTGTTTTATAATCCAAAATGCTATTTAGGACATAAATGATACTCATATTTATCTTTCTTCTTACTGTTTGGCAATTAGACCCACTGCATAAGGATTCTTGAGTAGTTTCCCCTTTTTCATGCTTGAGGTTTTCATCTCATAGCATCGAGGTTCGTTTTGCCTTTCTTAGGGTGGAACTGCTTCAGAATGACAAAGCTTTGTCTGCATTGTCTTTCCCACTGTCTGCCAGATCTAAGAAAAGCTGGTTCCAGTTTGGCTGGTTTTTCTTGACCTGGGGGAGCCCCAGTTGGAACACTGCATTTCAGTAGTATAAAATGTCCTCAAAAAATAATTACACAACTAGAATCTGGACTGGAGTCAAGAAAGGAAGATTTTGTCTGAACATTGCAACTAGTACTAGTAAGTTGCCTGGACTCAGGAGCACAAATTTGGGCTGCAGTTTTTTATCTGTACCAGGAAGGACTGATCTGGATGGCATCTCTTGGCTCTTTCTGTGCTGAGAGTCTGTGAAGTTTATGATTACAATGCGTTTCAAGTTTCATGACATGATACATTCTTGGAAAGCATACCAGTGAGGTTCAGTGTCCCAAAGAGAGTTGGGTGTGTTCTATTTTTGTTTCTTTATTAATTTGTTAAGCAGTGGGCATGGCTTGAACATCGGTAATGGGAAACTGCTGATTACCAGGTAAGGACATTTCTGCAGGATTTCCAAATGAGCAAGTAAAACTCCTGAGAAGTAAGGTGTGCCTGTTTATTAGGAAATGTTGAGTGAGTATATTGGCAAAGTACAACAACATGCTGAAAAACAGAGGCACCAGGGATTTTTTCCTAGACAGCTCTTAACTTTGTCAGCTGTCTAACTTCATTCTGTAGTTGCCATTTAGAGTCTCACTAATAACATTTTTTTCAATATGTTCTACACACAGAAACCATGCTAGACTCAGGGATGAATGAGAAATAGTTTCTGGGAGGCAGTAGATACAGAAATAATTTAAAGATAATGTAATAAATGCTAAGATAGTGTGGTATTGGCAAGGTCAGGGCAGGGGTGGTGGTTGGCAGAGAGTGGGAGACGGGCCCTGAGGCCTGAGGACAGGAAAGGCTACCTGGAGGTGCTGCTGATGGAGCTGACGTGTCAAAATTGTGTCCAGTGAAATCCACTGGAAAAGTCATTCATCTGAGAGGAACAGCATAAGCGAAAGTACACGCAGCTGCTGTGTGGAGGGAAATACGGACAATTTGGTATTACTTAAGATGAAGTGCAAGGCAGGAAGTGGCCAGAGAGGGCACCAGGGGCAGGCCAGGTGTGGAAGACTGAATAAAACATGCTGAGGAGGGCATCCTCATGGTTAAGCGCATGGACTCTGGAATTAGACTTCCTAGGTTAAATTCTCAGCTTTTTTCCTAAGCTATTAAGTAATTTGTAACAAATATTTTGTGCCTCAGTTTGTTTATTTTTATGAGACTAATAGTAATATTGACTTCATAAACCCAAACCAAATCAAACCCACTGCCATTGAGTCATTTCCAACTCATAGTGACCACTATTAGGTTTCTGAGGGGGTAATTCTTAAGGGAAGTGGATTGCCCATCTTCCTTCCATGAAGTGGCTAATGCGTTTAACTGCCAACCTTCTGGTTAGCAGTCAGATGCCTTAGGCACTGTGCCACCAGTGCTCCTTATCAACATCACAGAATTATTCAATTTTAATATATGTAAAGTGCTTTGAACAGTGCCTGACAAATAAGCACTGTGCATGTGTAGCTGCTATTATTACTACTTTGGAAGTATTGGAGATGTCTTAAAGGGTTTTGAGGAAGGTAGTGAAACCAATCAATCACTTTGCAGTTTAGCCAGGTCATTCTGGCTGCAGTGTCAGGGGATGGATTTAAGGGTAGGGGTAAGTTTGGAGGCAGGGAGACCTCGGGAATACTTCAACAGTCTGGGTGGGAGATGGTACAAGATTATTAGTAAGCAGAAATAAATGGGACAGAGTCAAGAAAGATTTCAGAAGTAAAAGTGATGAAAAATATGTTGAGATGAAAGTGGTAAGGAGGGTTCTGATTTCAGTTTGGTGACTGGGTTGTTGGTTGTATGCTGTGAACTGAGAGAGGTAGACTATGGGAGGAGGAACATGTTTGAGGGAATATGGTTTTAGGCATGTTGAGTTTGAAGAGTCCATGGGATGTCCATCTGGATGGTTATGGTAGATACTTTGTTGTAAGAGTCTGAAAGTTGGGGGAGATGTCATGGCTAGAGCAAGAGACTTGAGGGGAGTCAGCCTAAAGGCCATGATTAAATGTAGCCAGTAGATGAGCTTATTGAAGGGAGTGTGTAGATGAGAAGAGCTGTGGTGGCAGAGGATAACCTGAGGACCAGTGATGATTGAGAGGGGGGCTACAGAGGAGAAGACATGGAGAAGGACTGGCCAGTGGAATGAATGAAGAGTAATGACTTGGAAGAAATGGAGGTTCCATTTAAGAAATGGAATAGTCTTCAGTTTGGAAATGCAAAAGAGCTGTTGGATAAGATAAAGTCATGGCTGTTGAATTGATTCCAACTCACAGAAACCCTATAGGACAGAGTAGAACTGTCCCATAGAATTACCAAGGCTATAAAATTTTTATGGAAGCAGACTGCTACATCTTTCTCCTGCACATCTTGCTCCTGCACATCTTTCTCCTGCACAATAGCTGGTGGATTTGACATTTTGATTAGCAGCTGAGCACTTAACCACTGTCCATCAGGGGTCCTATAAGATAAGGAAAATACTTGGACTGTTGTGATTGACAACATGGTGGATCATTCATTAATGACCTTTTCCTAAAAGAACAATAGGAAACCTCCATTTTTGATGGCATAGCCATAGGTATGCAAAATCGGCTCTTACTGTCAGGTCTTCTGGTCCCTTTATCGTTCCTATTTTTCTTGCCAAATGCACCCTGGTGTTTCATGGGTCTTGCTGCAAAGCCTGGAGTCTTGTCTTCCCTTCTTTATCTTTTCTCTTTCACATTCCCCAACTCTCACCCCCTTTTGGGGCAGTTTTTCTGCTATTGTTAAGGTCTTTACTTCATTTTATTTTACTATATTTATGTTTTGTCTGTGATTTAAGGTCTTTGTTTTCATGGTTGCCTAACTTGGCAATAATTAGTCAATTGATTAGTGTACTGATATTGCATGTTGCTGTGAGGCTGGAGGCTGTGCCAGCAGGGGTGCCCATCGATGGACCTATTTCAGTGGAGCTTCCAGACTGAGACAGACTCAGAAGAAGAAAGAGGCCATCCACTTCTCAAAGAACTGGCCAATGAAAGCCTTATGAATAGTAGTGAAGCACTGTCTGAATATATCACTGGAAAATTTTATGAATAGTCCTGAAACATTGTCCGATACAGTGCTGGAAGATGAGCCCCTTCAGGTTGGAAGGCACTCAAAGTATGCCTGGGAAAAAGCTGCCTCATCAGAGTAGAGCTGCCCCTTCAGGTTGGAAGGCACTCAAAGTATGCCTGGGAAAAAGCTGCCTCATCAGAGTAGAGCTGACCTTAATGATATGGATTAAGTAAAGCTTTCAGGGCCTCCATTTGCTGAAGTGGCACAACTCATATGAGAAAAAACAGCTGCAAACATCTGTTGATAATAGGAACATGGAACGCATGAAATATGAATCTAGGAAAATTGGAAGTTGTCAAAAATGAAATGGAACACATAAAGATTGATATCCTAGGCATTAGTGAGCTGAAATGAACCGGTTTTGGCCATTTTGAATCAGATGACCAACCATATGATCTACTATGCTGAGAATGACAATTTGAAGAGGAATGGCGTGACATTCATCGTCAGAAAGAATGTTTCAAGATCTAGCCTGAAGTACAGTGTTGTCAGTGATAGAATAATATCCATACACCTACAAGGAAATCCAGTTAATGCTACTATTATTCACATTTACGCACCAACCACCAAAGCCAAAGACGAGGAAATTGAAGGTTTTTTTTTTTACCAATTTCTGCAGTCTGAAATTGACTGAACATGCAATCAAGATGTGCTGATTATCACTGGTGACTGTAAGACAAAAGTTGGGAACAAAGAAGAATCACCAGTAGTTGGAAAATTTGACCTTGAAGATAGAAATAATGCTAGAGATCACATGATAGAATTTTGTAAGACCAACAACTTATTCATTGCAAATACCTTTTTTCAACAACACCAATGGCAGTTATACACGTGGACTTTGCCAGATGGAGTACACAGGAATCAGATTGACTATATCCGTGGTAAGAGGCAATGGAGAAGGTCAATATTTTCAGCCGAAACAAGGCCAAGAGCTGATTGTGGAACTGACCATCAACTGCTCACTGGCAAGTTCAAGTTGAAGTTGAAGACAATTAAAATAAGTCCACAAGAGCCAAACTATGACTTAATTATATCCCTCCTGAATTTAGAGACCATTTAAAGAATAGATATGATGCATTGAACACCAATGACCAAAAACCAGAGGAATTGTGGGATGACATCAAGAACATCATCCATGAAGAAAGCAAAAAGTCATTAAAAAGACAGGAAAGGAAGGAAAGACCAAAATAAATGTCAGAAAAGACTCTGAAACTTCCCCTTGAATGAGGAGTAGCTAAAGCAAATGGAAGAATCAACAAGATAAAAGAGCTGAACAGAAAATTTCAAAGAGCAGCTCGAGAAGACAAAGTCAGTTATTATAATGAAATGTGCAAAGACATGGAGTTGGAAAGCCAGAAGGAAAGATCACACTTGGCATTTCTCAAGCTGAAAGAACTGAAGAGGAAATTAAAGCTTCGAGTTGCAATATTGAAAGATTCTATGGGCAATATATTGAATGATGCAGGCAATATCAAAAAAAAGTTAGAAGGAATACACAGAGTCATTATACCAAAAAGAATTGGTCCATGTTCTTCCATTTCAGGAGGTGGCATATGATCAAGAACCAATGGTATTGAAGGAAGAAATTGAAGCTGCACTGAGGGAAGTGGCAAAATCAAGGCTCCAGAAATTGACGGGATACCCATTGAGATGTTTCATCAAATGGATGCTGCTCTAGCGGTACTCGCTCGGCTATGCCAAGAGATTTGGAAGACAGCTACCTGGACAACTGACTGGAAGAGATCCATATTTGTACGTATTCCAAAGAAAGGTGATCCCACAGAATGTGGAAATTATTGAATAATATTATTGCATGTAAGTAAAATCTTACTGGAGATAATTAAAAAATGGCTGAAGCAGTATATTGACAGAGAGCTTCCAGAAATGCAAGCTGGATTCAGAAGATGTGGAATGAGGGATATCATTGCTGATGTCAGATGGATCTTGGCTGAAAGCAAAGAATAACAGAAAGATGTTTACTTGTGTTTAATTGACTATGCAAAGGCATTTGATTGTGTGGATCATAACAAATTACTGATGACACAACTTTGCTTGCTGAAAGTGAGGATGACTGGAAGCACTTCCTGATGAAGATTGAAAACTACAGTCTGCAGTATGGGTAACCCCTCAATATAAAGAAAAGAAAAGTCCTCACAACTGGACCAATAAGCAGCATCACAATAAATGGAGAGTAGATTGAAATTGTCAAAGTCTTCATATTACTTGGTTCTATAATCAACACCAGTGGAAGCAGCAGTCAAGATATCAGATGTCATATAGCAAATCTGCTGCAAAGGACCTCTTTCAAGTGCTGAAGAGCAGACATATCTCCTGGCAAACTAAGGTGTACCTGACATAAGCCATGGTATTTTCAGTCGCCTCATATGCATGTGAGAGCTGGACAACGGATAAGGAAGACTGAAGAAGAGTTGATGCTTTTGAGTTGTGGTGCTGGCAAATAATGCTGAAAGTACCATGGACTGCTAAAAGAACGAACAAGTCCGTCCTGGAGGAAGTGCAGCCGGAATGCCCCTTGGAAGCAAGAATGGCCAGAATTCATCTCACCTATTTTGGTCATGTTATAAGAAGGGACCATTCCCTGGAGAAGGATATCATGCTTGGCAAAGTGGAGGGACAATGAGAAAGGGGAAGGCCCTCAACGAGATGGATTGACACAGTGGCTGCAGCGATGGGCTCAGTTATAGAAAAGATCGTGGGGTAGACACAGGACTGGGCAATGTTTCATTCTGCTGTGCGTGAGGTCGCTATGAGGTGGAGACAACTCAGTGTCACCTAACGACAACAACAACTGATATGCAATAAAGATGTTATTGTATGTACATCAAAAATATTTATTGATATGATACTTGTTTCTCCCATAATCTCACAAAGTCCATTTTTCAGATTGTGGAGGGGAATTTATGGCTTAATTAAAACAACAAAAAATAAGTTGTTGTTGTTAGTATAGTCTAGTTGGTTCTGATTCATACTGACCTTATGTACACTAGAATGAAACACTGCTGGGTCCTGTGCCATACTCAAAATCATTGCTATGCTTGAGTGCATTGTGGCTTATTTGTTCATTTTTTAAAATTGTGATTTGGGTGTAAATTGACAAAGCAGATTCATTTTACTCTCAACAGTTCATGCACATTTTGTTTCATGGGCTGGATTACAATCCCCAACGGTAAAAAGCTCTCCTCCCATCTCCTCCCTGTGACTAAACCCTTCCCTGTGCCCTTCTTATCTGTTCATTCCTGTCTGTACAGCTTTCTTTCATCATGAATGCTGCCCTTCTGGTGTCTCATGGTTGGTTGATCTAAGGGGTACATCTCCCTAGGGTAGGTGAGTTTATCTCCCTGAAGTAGGTGTTTTGCTTGTAGGCCTTTCTACCGTTGGCTGTGAGGTAATTCACAGAAGTGAGTCCATTTCTAGGCCTGAAAGATAACCCAGGATCATAGTCTCAGGGGTTCCACCAGTCTATATCCAACCAGTAATTCTGGTCATTTTTGTGTTTTTGAATTTTGTTCCACTGTTTTCCTCCCACTTTATCCAGGATCTCCTATGCTTGAGCTCGTTGTTTTAGCCACTGTGTTGCTCCTTCTCACTGAGGGTCTTCCTCTTTTTCACTGACCCTCACTTTTCAAAGCATGAAGTCCTCTAGAGATGGGTCCCTTCTGGTAACATGTCCATAGTATGGGAGATGAGTCTTGCCATTCTCACTTCTAAGGAGCATTCTGGCTGTATACTTCTTCCAAGACAGATGTGTTCATTCTTGTGGCCGTCTATGGTATATTGAATATTTTTTGCCAACTCTGTAATTCAAAGACATCAGTTCTTCTTTTGTTTTCCTTATTCGTTGTCCATCTTTTACATGCATATGAGGCAATCGAAAATATTATAGCTTGAATCAGGCACGTCTTAGTCCTCAAAGTTACATCTTTGCTTTTTTTTTTTTTAAAAAAAAACACTTTAAAGAGGTCTTTTGCAGCAGATTTACCCAATGTAATAATACATCGTTTGATTTCTTGACTTCTTCTTCCATGGGTTTTGTTTGTGGATCCAAGTAAAATGAAATCCTTGACAACTTCAGTCTTGTGTCTTTTTATCATAATGTTACTTATTGGTGCCATTGTGAGGATTTTTTTTTCTTTATATTGAAGTGTAATTCATATTGAAGGCTGTAGTCTTTGATCTTCATCAGCACGTGCTTCAAATCATCTTCATTTTCAGCAAGCAAGGTTGTGTCTTTTGCATATCATAAGTTGTTAGTTAGCCTTCCTCCAATCCTAATGCCACATTCTTCTTCATATAGTCCAGCTTCTTGTATAATTTGCTTAGCATACAGATTAAATAAATATATGGTGAAAGGATACAGCCCTGATGCACTCCCTTCTTGATTTTAAACTGTGCAGTTTTCCTTTGCTCTGTTTGAACGACAGCCTCCTGCTGGTCTGTACAGGTTCCTCATGAGCACAATTAAGTGTTCTGGAATTCCCATTCTTTGCAATATTATCCATAACTTGTTATGATCCACAGAGGTGAATGTCTTTGCATATACAGTAAAACACAGGGAAACATCCTTCTGTTAGTCTCTGCTTTTAGCCAAGAATTAAGGACTATTAATTTCAAGTTACCTGACAACCTACTTTTGTTTCTAAACATGTTCAGGTTTTTTCTCTTTCTTTCTTTCTTTCCTCCCCTTCTTTGTGTTTTGGAGTTTCAAAACAGAGGAAATGTGGTAGTGACGTTTTGTTTTTATGTTTTGAAGCCGTTGAATTTAACAGACTGTGTGATCATGGGGTGTGAATTGCAGGATGTATTTCTGGGGTCCTCCCTAACAGCAGACCCCACTTTAAGGCTATTCTGGGAAGCCTTATCCAAAACTGACTGTAAAATATGGGGCTGAACTTTGTCAAAAGGCTAAACAGGAAACAGATATAAATAAGTATTCAATCTTAATTCAGTCCTAGCTACTTTCTCACACATATTTTACAATATATTAAAAAAAACAATTTCCTTTTTTTAAAAAAATAACACTTCCTTAATTTCCTTGTGACTTTTAATAGGAATCCCTTTCCACCTTAATGTCTAGCCGGTGGCACGTTTCCTTTAGTAGCCAGGGGAGGAAGGGACAAAAAAATTAACAACATCCAAGGTACAAAGGAAAATTTTGAGAAAATAAACACAAATATATTTTCATTTGAATTATTTATCATCTAATTTTTGTCTATGTGCATTTGCATGTTTTTTGAATACTGATAAGGTACTGTAAATATTTAGCAAATTTAGCAGACTATCTGTCTGGTTTAAAAAGCATTTCTCAACCTTTTGTGCATTATCTTCACCAACCCCATCCCGACATTTTTGTTCTTCATTGCACTCCTCCCCACCATGTTGTTTTAATACTACAAATATACTGTGTGTATCTGTATGTATTATGTATATAGCTGTGCTTTATAGACAAAAGAATAAGTTTTTTTTTTTTTTTCAGACCAAGAACCAGTTTTTGCTCTCTTGGGGACAATATTACCCCTGTTAAAAACACCTGCTTTAAAAGGACAGAGAAAACTTATTTAAATACTTTAGTATCTCATTCATATCTAAAGCTTGTGAAAGTTGCTTGAATTTTTTTTTTTAAATACAGTGAAACCTGTGAGAACCAGAAATTGATGAGACTGCCTTTCTTTCCCCAAGTCTCATAACATTTCTGCCTTTGACAGAGTTCAGTCTTACCACTTTTCTGTCCCTCATTTTAGTGGAAAATATTTGGATTTTCCTACTCTGACAAATTTCTGCCTTACAGAGTTTCCAGCTTTTGCAGATTTAACTGTATTTTATTGTTTTATTGGTGAAAGTTTCCACAGTAAGTTAGGTTCTCATTTAACAATTTGTTCAGTGATATTGGTTACATTTTTCACAGTGTATTAGCGTTCTCATAATCTCTATTCTGGTTGTCCTATTTCCATTAATCTAGCTTCTCTGTGTTCCCTTACCTTCTTATATTTGGTCTAGGATAACTGTTTGCCACTTGGTTTTATTTAGATGATTATTTAGAGGAGCACAGTATTCATGGATGATAGTAGTTTATGAGCAAATCTGTCATTTGGCTGAAAGGTGACCACCAGGAGTGGTTTGAACTCCAAATATAAAGGATATCCCAGGGTGTAAGTCTCAGGGCTTCCTGTAATCTCTACCACTCCAGTAATTCTGACTTTTTTTTTTTTTTTTTCCTTTAGAAATTTGAGTTTTGATCTACATTTTTCTCCCATTCTATCTAGCACCATCCATTGTGCCCTGGTCAGAACTGTTGGTAGTGATAGACAGGTGCTATCTAGTTCTTCTGGACTCAGGTAGGTTAGGCCGTGGTTCATGTACATTATTTGTCCCATAGACTAGTTTCTTGAGTCTTTGATTTCTTTTTTCTCTCTTTTGCTCTGGACGATTGGAGACCAATAGTTGTCTGAGTGCATTTTTAAGACAAATATCACTGAAAAGTTTTCTATACAGACTACCTTTACCATTTTCAGACATACCAGTTTTCACTAACTTTCAGAAGAAGATCCAGAGTTTGATTTATTAATAGATGATAAGACTTCTATTTTAACTGTAATAATTTGCTTTTGGGTGGTATGGGATAGATGGTGGTATGGGATGTAGGAGATTGTTTTAGGCTTTATCTAATGACTTTTTAAAAATATTGACTGTCTTTTATCAAATATATCTTATATACAAGGCATTTTGCTAGGTAGTAGATAACAAAGGAGCCCTGTTGGCATACTTTTTAAGTGTTTGGCTGCTAACTGAAAAGTTGGTGGTTTGAACCCACTCAGTGGCTCTGCAGGAGAAAGACGTGGTGATCTGCTTCCATAAAGGTTACAGTCTACCAGACCTATGCAGCAGTTCCATTGTGTCACATGGAGTTGCTATGAGTTGAAGTTGATTCCATGGAAACTAACAACAACAATGATAACAACTGAGATACCAAGAAGTATAAGACATGTTCCTTGACTTCAAAGATCTTGTGACTTTCTTGAATAAGATGAACACAGACAAGTAGAAAATTATCACAGAGTTTAAATAGCATCGTAGGACTTAATAAAATAGGTGATATGCAATAAATAGCCAGATGAGAATTAGTACAGTTGATGAGTGCTATGGCAGCTTGGAGAACACAAGATGTTCAAGCCAGAGTCCTCTACACACAGGAAAAGCTGGGGCTGGAAGGTGACTGAGTGGAAGTGTGATTAGCAGGAGAGATGAGGCCAAACAAAGGCAGGAATGCCCAAGACATGCATTAGGGAAGAAGCCAGTTTGACTGTAATGGAGGGTTTCTGTGGGACAGGGATATGGGAGCTATGGATGAAAAAAAAAATTTGTTATGGACAGGTTGAGCACAAAATTTTCTGTGTGTGATCACTTCCATTATCTCCAAAATTTAATTTTATCAGGTCTTCTAAATTTTTTTTTTTTTTTCCCCATGAAGATCACTGGAAGTTACTAAGGTGGCTCCTGAAAACTCTTTTTAGGTCCTCGGATGTTTTTTGGACAAAGTCTAATACAAAAGGACTTCGTGGCATTTGAACTCCAGACAGTATTCATTGTGAAGCCTGATATTTTAGAAAGCCTCTTAAAGCCATTGTGTGTAACAGTGTACAAAGTGGCTGAAGTGGGACAAGAATGGAAACTTAGGAGTCCTTTGAGAAAACAATTGCTATCTCCCCAGTGGAGAGGTAATGATTGCCTAAACTTGGTGATAACATTGTGGATAAAATAAAAGTCATCTGAACTTGGCAGTGGTAGCCGGGAAAGAGGGAGAAGAGGGTGGATTTGGAAAAATATGTGTTGTTGTTAGGTGCCATCGAGTCAGTTCTGACTCATAGGGACCCTGTGTACAATGGAGCATAACACTGCCCGATCCTGCCCCATCCTCACAATCTTTCTTATGCTTGAGCCTATTGTTGTAGTCATTGTGTCATGCCATCTCATTGAGGGTCTCCTCATTTTTTGATCACCCTCTATTTTACCACACATGACATCCTTCTGCAGGGACTCATCCCTTCTGACAGCATGACTAAAGTAGGTGAGACAAAGTTTGGCTGTTCTCGCTTCAAAGAAGTGTTCTGGCTGACAGATTTGTTCATTCTTCTGCCAGTCCACACTATTTTCATTACTCTTCACCAACACCACAATTCAGATGACTTATATTGTTGTCGTTGTTATGTGCCTTTGAGTCGGACCCAGACTCATAGCAGCCCCTCCTTGGGTTTCCAAGGCAGTATCACTATGGAAGTAGATTGCCCCATCTTCCTTCCGGGGAGTGTCTGGTGGGTTTGAACTGCTAGCCTTCTGGTTAGCAGTCAAGTGCCTTAGGCACTACGCTACCAGAGCACTGGGCAAATTGGCTGCAAAGGACCTCTTTCAAGTGCTGAAGAGCAAAGATGTCTCCTTGAGGACTAAGGTGTGCCTGACACAAGCCATGGTATTTTCAGTCACCTCATATGCATGTGAGAGCTGAACAATGAATAAGGAAGATTGAAAAAGAGTTGAGGCTTCTGAGCTGTGATGTTGGGGAAGAATGCTGAAAGTACCGCGGACTGCTAAAACAACTAACAGGTCTGTCCTGGAGGAAATGCAGCCAGAATGCTCCTTGGAGGCGAGAATGGCCAGACATCGTCTCACATACTTTGGTCATGTTGCCAGAAGGGACCATTCCCTGGAGAAGGATGTCATGCTTGGTAAGGTGGAAGGTCGACAAAAGGGGGGAAGGCCCTCAATGAAATGGATTAACAAGGTGGTGGCGGTGATGGGCTCAAGTGTAGCAAGAATCATGAAGCTGGCTCAGGACTGGGCGGTGTCTCGTTCTGCTGTGCATAGGGTCACTATGAGTCAGAGACTGGATGGCACCTAACAACAACAACAACAACACAATTCAATTGTATCCATCTTCCTTGTTCATTGTTCAGCTTTCACATGCATATGAGGCTATTGAAAATGCTGTGACTTGGACCAGGCACACTTTAGTCTTCAAAGTGATATCTTTTCTCCTTGATACTTTAAAGAGGTCTTTTGCAGCAGATTTGCTGAGTGCGATATGTCTTCTGTTTTCTTGACTGCTGTTTAGGAGCTGAAAGTGATAAGGCTTACTTATCACATGTGTTGAGTACAGAGATGAGAGTGTGGTGAGGAGGATTCTCTGATTTGGGCTGGGTGAGTGGGATGGTGGTTATGTTTTACCATGGGCTGAGATATAGAATATATTTGAGGAACATATTAGAGGGATGTTAGTTTTAGACATTGGCCTGACTCTTCAATCATTACTTCTCTATTGCATCATATGCATGCAAAAGCTGAACAATGAATAAGGAAGATGGAAGAAGAATTGATATGTTTGAATTGTAGTGTTGGTGAAGAATGATGAAAATACCATGGACTGCCAGAAGAATGAACAAGTCAGTCTTAGAAGAAATACAGCTAGAATGGTCCTCAGAAGCCAGGATGGCAAGATATCATCTCGCTTACTTTTGACATTATCAGGAACTACCAGTAGTTAGAGGACACCACGTTTGGTAAAGTGGAGGGTGACTGAAAATGAGAGAAACCCTCAATGTGATGAACCTGAACAATGGACTCAAACATACCAAACAAAGATCATATTGTGTAGGACCGGGCAACATTTCATTTTGTTATATATAAGGTCACCATGATTTGGAGGCACCTAACAACAACAGGTATCATAATGCCTAAGGCACTTGACTGCTAACCAGAAGGCTGGCAGTTCAAACCCCCAGCCACTCATCGGAAGGAAGGTTGGGCAATCTACTTCCGTAGTGATACCGTCTTGGCAACCCAAGGAGGGGTCGCTATGAGTTGGGTCTGACTCGACAGCACATAACAAAAAACAGCAACAGCAACAGCAGCATTTTCAGACATGCTGAGTTTGATATGTCTATGGGATGTCCATGTGGATGTGCAGACAGTTTGCT
Organism: Orycteropus afer afer; assembly: GCF_000298275.1. Classification (NCBI taxonomy): domain Eukaryota; kingdom Metazoa; phylum Chordata; class Mammalia; order Tubulidentata; family Orycteropodidae; genus Orycteropus; species Orycteropus afer. The sequence continues at coordinate 3,539,810 of NW_006921883.1, read as the reverse complement.
ATGAGGATCTGAAGCTTGGGGGAGGGGTCAGGGCTGGAGCAAGAGATTTGGGAGTGTTCCCTTTTAGGCCATGTTTAAATGTAGCAAGTGGATGAGCTTGCTTGGAGGGATGTATAGATGAAAAGAGCTGTGGCTCATAGAGGAGACCTTGGGGCCTAGTAATAATTGAGGCAGGGTTGAAAGAACAGGCTAGAGCATTGTTCTAGTTGGATTGTTAGTTGCTTTCCAGTTGATTCTGACTCATGGCGACCCCATGTGTGCAAAGTAGAACTGCTCCAAAGGCTTTTTGATGCTTTGACTTTTCAAAAGTAAATTGGCAGGTCTGTCTTCCAAGTCGTTGTTGTTATTTGCTGTCGAGTCGGCCCCGACTCATAGTGACCCCTCTTTGGGTTTCTGAGGCAGTATCACTACGGAAGTAGGATTGCCCAACCTTCCTTCCGAGGAGTGGCTGGTGGGTTTGAACCGCCAGCCCTCTGGTTAGCAGTCAAGTGCCTTAGGCACTATGCTACCAGAGCTTCAAGTCGTTAGGTGCATTCAAACTGCCAACCTTTCGGCTAGTAGTCAAGTGAGCACTTAACTGTTCGTGCCACCCAGGGACTCAGGAGGCAAATAAGGTAGGTTTTAGAATTAGGTGATTCAGAGTATGATACAGTTATCAAGTGTTAACTTGTAACTCTTAACTCAGAAATGACCAGGGTCACTTTGTTTAATATCCATTGAGCACCTGGGATCCTGTGTCCTCCTAGCCAGCCCAGTGCTTTCAGAAATTTCAAGGAAGGCATAGCCTATTCACCTTTGTAGAAATTTTTGAATACTTATTTTTTTTATATCTGTCTCCAGTTTATGAGATTCTGAGGGCTGGTTTCATGTTTTAACATGTATAAGCAATGCCTAGCCAGCTCAAGAAAAACTTGTTATAAATGTATGCATGACTGAATGAATGAGTGGGCATGGTCGGTGTAAGAAAAATTCAAGAGAATAAAGATTGGAGAAAAGACTCTGTTGATTAGCAGATCACTAATGACATTTAAGGATCCAATTTCAGATTAGTAAAAAGAACAAGAGATGTGGGGTGTGGATTCCTAGACCTTTGTTTATCTCCAGGGAAAGATTTTAGTTTTGACAGAGATAAAGAAGAGTAGGATTATGTGAAGGCAGTTTTGTTAGTCTCAAAACAATGAACATCTTTAGCAATCTTGTAAACTTACTGAATTTGAATGAGTATAAAGTAAGAAGACTTGGATCAGTAAATAGTTCGTCAAAGAATCCCTAAACTTTCTAGGACACACCTAATGGTTCTGGCCCATTGTTATGAATCAAAGGATTAAGACACAGAAATCTGTCAATTACATTTCCCCTGGGTAGACTTAAAAATATAGAACTGACAGAGAGGTATAGTCTTGATAACCAGTTTGACCTATTTTAGATAACACATGAATTGGATACAATATTATCAGAAAGGGTTTCCTTATGGATTTCACAGTGCAGTCCTGGAAAACAAAGCAAAACAATCCACTGCTATCAAATTGATTCCAGCTCATAGCGACCCTTTAGGACAGAGTAGAACTGCCCCATACTTCTCCCATGGCGGGTTTGAATCACGGACCTTTTGGTTAGCAACCCAATGCTTTAACCACAGTGCCATCTTTAGAATCTTTGAGTATCCAGGCTCTCATGTCACAGACGGAGTGCTCCAGACCAAGGAGGCTTTGTGGAATTTACCACCTTTTTGGAGTAAGTAGTTCAGCTAATCTGTGGAAGCATTAGTGCCTGAGCCTCCACCACCAGGCTTCTCTTCTGTTATTTTGTCAATGTATCAACTTGTCCCTTTGAAAAAAAATTAAAATTTGGGATTTTGTTAATTCAAAGAGTTTCTTTGCTCATTTAATCTGAAGATATATATATATATATATATATATATATATATATATATATATATATATATATTTTCATTTAATTTGGTTCCTGCCCAATTCAATAGGCAAGAGAGGTGTGGCTATTTCTTTGACCACATACTATTCCAGATATTTATTTTACATAATTTCTGCTAAGATTCAGTGGCTGCTAGTTATGTGTTCTGATTTACTAATTTCTTTTGAATATAGGCATACCTCAGAGAGTTTGAGTCCAGACCACTGCGACAAAATGAATATTGCAAGAAAGCAAGTCATACAAATTTTTTGTTTTCCCAGTACATGTAAAAGTTTTATTTAAATTATAACCTATTAACTGTGCAATGACATTATGGAAAAGTTTGAAATATTACGAGAGAGGTATGCAGTGAGCACATGCTGTTGGAAAATGGGGCGGTGCACATGCTCAATATAAGGTTGGCACATTCAATTTGTAAGAAAACCCCACAATCTCTGCAAAGTACAGTTAAATGAGGTATCCTGTATTTATGCAGCATTCTTAAAGTTTTCTCTTAGAGCTTATTTCAGACAGACTGAGTAAAGTTTTATTTGTAGAAAGATAGTAGGAGGGGATATTGACATTAATGAAAGAGAGCCCCAGAAACTACACCTAGGCAGAAGAAAATTCAAAGTATGGAACCTTGAACTAAATCTGGTTCCATAAAGAAAACACTTACTTGATAATTACAATTTTGTTTTCTTTATTCATTTCAGAAATAAAGTACATCAAAAATTAATAACTGAGATTAAAAATTTTTATTTAAATTAATTTTTAATGTCAAATATTTAAAGATTTAGAATACTGAAAACACCAACTGTGCTATAACTTTTTGTTATTGATTTTGAAAATATATAGAGCAAAACATATACCAGTTTAACTATTCCTACATGCACAAGTCAGTGACATTGATGACAATTTCAAGTTTTGCAACCACTTTTGCTCTCCTTTTCTGAATTATTCCTCTCACATTGACATTAGCTCACTGTGCTTAAAGCTTTTTTTTTTTTCTCCTGTCAAACCTATGTATGTGAGTGTAGTCCCGTTCCCTTTCCCACTCCTGTTCAGCTTGAGTGTCTGTCTGTGTATCCATTCATAGCTTACTGTTATTACTGTTATTACGGATTGTGTATATAATAGTATTCACTTTTGTTGCCTTTAACTCTTGTGCTCCTCCCTGTGTCTTCCATTCCCTTGATTATTTTGTGCTTATTCCCCCCTTATTGTATATTGCCTTTCCCATCACCCAAGTTAATTCCTGTCTACCCTCTAGTTAGCGATTTACCCTCCCTATCCCTTCCACCCCTGGTAACTTTCAAAGAACGATTCTTTCTGTGTATAAACTTTTTCTTAACTGTTTACAGTACTGGTCTCATACAGTATTTGTCCTTTTGTGATTGGCTAATTTCACTCAGCATAGTGCCCTCTAGGTTCATCTATATTATGAGGTGTTTCACAGATTCATCATTATTCTTTAACGTTATGTATTATTGCTTTGTGTGTATGTAGCATAGTTTGTTTATCCATTCACCTGTTGATGAGTACTTAGATTGTTTCCATCTTTTTGCCATTGTGAGTAATGCTGCAGTGAACATGAGTGTGCATACATTTGTTCATGTCACAGCTCTTATTTCTCTAGGATATATTCCTAGTAGTGGGATTGCTGGATCACATGGTATTTCCATGTCAGACTTCTTAAGGAAGTGCCACAGCACTTTCCATAGTGATTGTGCCATTTTACATTCCCATTGGCAGTATGGGAGGGTTCCAGTCTCTCAACACCCTCACTGGCATTTGTTGTTTTCTGTTTTTTTCAACTTTTCTATTAACTCATTGTGTTTTTGATTCATATCCATCTGATGGCTGATGATTGCAAGCATTTATTTCTTCATGTGTTTGTTAGCCATCTGAACATCTTCTTTGGTGAAGTGTCTGTTCATGTCTTCTGCCTATTTTTAAATTGGATTGTTTGTCTTTTTTGTTATTGAGATGTTGCAATTTTATGTAAATTTTAGAGATTAGTTGCTTGTCTGGTTTGTCATTGTCAGAAATTCTTTCCCAATCTGCAGGTTCTCTTTTTACTGTTTTGCAGTCTTTTGATATGCATATGTGTTTAATTATCTAGGGTCCCAATTATCTAGTTTGTCTTCTACTGTTTATGTGTTTTTAGTTATGTTTGATACTATATTTATGCCATGTATTAGGGCTCCTACATTTGCCCCTGTCTTTTCTTTGATGATCATTATGGTTTTAGGTTTTACATTTAGATCATTGATCCATCTGGAAATGGTTTTTGTATATGGTGTGAGATAAGGGTTCTGTTTCATTTTTCTGCAAATGGATATTCAGGTTTGCCAGCACCATTTGTTAAAGAGATTGTGTTTCTTCCTCATTTAATGAGTTTCCCTCTAAGCGTCTTACCTAGCCTTTGAGTTGCGGTTGTCAGTTTGATCCCATATAGGTAGTTCTTTAAGAGAGCACAGTGGTTAAGGCAGACATTCTTTACCAATTATGCTATTGTTTGGTTTAAAGAAGATTTAAGGGTATATTTGGGATTTAATGTTTGAGTTTTAAAGATTATCTCAGGGCAATAGTTTTAGGGATTTACCCAGCTTCTGTGGCTCCAGAAAGTCTGGAGTCCATGAGCATTTGAAATTCTGTTCTTCAGTTTTCTATTTTTATGTTGATTTGGGTGAAAGTTTATAGAGCACATTTTCCATATAATGGTTCATACATATTTTGTTTCATGACATTGATTGCAATCCTCTTAATGTAACAGCTTTCTTCCCCCTTCCTCCCTGTTGTTACCTCTTCCCTGTGCCCTTTCCTATGCATTCCTGCCCTCTGAGCTATCTCCCTGTACAAATACTGCCCTTCTGATCTCCCATGGTTGATTGTTCTAAGGAGTGTACTTAACCTGGTGTAAATGTTCACCTTATATGCCTGTCTCTTTTTGGGCTGGAAACAGTGGGAGTGAGTTCAATTCTGGGCCTGAAAGGTGCCTAGGGGCCATAGTCTTGGGAGTTTCACCAGTCTTTATCAGACCAGCAATCTTGGTCTTTTTCATGATTTTGAGTTTTGTTCCACATCATTCTCCTTTTTCATGAGGATTCTTCTATAAAACCTTTGATCAGAACATTCACTAAAGGTACCTGGGCACCATCCAATTCTGGTCTCATAGCAAAGGAGGCAGTTATTCATGGAGGCAATTAGCCACACATTCCATTTCCTCCTCCTATTCCTGACTGTCCTTTCTGTGGTGTTCCAGGTGAATAGAGACCAATGATTGTACCTTGGATGGCTGCTTGCAAGCTTTTAAAACCTCAGGCACTGTGCAATGAACTAAACCCTAAACCTCTAAACCAAGAAACCAAATCCAATGAAGTGTTGACTGTACATAAACAGCCTTAGCAGCTACTCTTCTTTTTGTTGTTATTGTGTATGTATGTGTGTGTGTGTGTGTGTGTGTATATATATACACACACTCAATAAATAAATGAATAAAAATATACATCATCCAATTCAGCTTTTTATAGGTGTACAACTTAGTGCCATCAATTATACCACTCTGCTGTGCAACCAAGTACTATATAACTTCTAATTAATGCTCACAACATTTTTATGGCTACCTTTTCTCTTTGTTTAAGTGACATGTGTAATGAGGGAAATCATTAATAGGGGGAAAATAAAGGGAAGGAACAATACTGGGTGGAGGTAGATTGTGACCACCCTGAACTCAGTTTCCAGAGCCTGGCAGGAAGGTCTTTCGATCAAATTGCATTTCTGATTTAAAAGCCCATTGCTCTATATTTATAACAGGAAGTGATGATATTGCTGCCCATCTAGATTATTTCTTAGCTCGACCTTTATTGTGTTTGATTTTGTGATCCCAACTTTTTCTTTTTAAACTTTAGGGTGTAGACCAGAGAGAATTCTTTCCCATGATTTAGGAACTGGTATTAAAACACATTTATTTTGTTCAGTAATTCTGTTCCATACTTCCTACAGATAAAGACCTTTTCTTTCTTTGAGACTATTGAACTGTTGATTTGGGAGTGTCTTCCTCTAATGATATGTCAAATGAAAAACTTCATAAAGATTCAAGAAACTAGTCATGATGCTGGTCAGTGAAGTTTGTCAGTTATTTCTATGCAGATTAGCCTTGTTTCCCAATGTAAATAATATAGGTAGGTGGATAAATAGTTTTCTTTTGGAAGATCCTTTGTAAATACTAGATGTTAGTGAAATCTGAAGAATTTTCTCTTATAAAATTATATTTAGAGAATTTTCATCAAATGATAAAATTATATTGTTAAAGGAAATTTAAGATAATTTCATTCTGGTTCCATCACTTTATGGAAACTGAGGCCATGAGAGGGAAGGTAGCTTCTCTCAGATCTAAGGGTAAGAGATTGAGATATAACTTCTTCACACTTGCTCTTTGACTGTTGCTCAAATTCAAACCTATACTTGTCTGTTCTTACTTTTGGGCTCCTTTATTTCTTAGTCTTAATGTAAAAAACACAGCCTACTGGCTTCTGATATATTTTATTTGGCCTATATGTTGTTTACGATTTGTTAGAATTTGTTGTCTGCCTTTGAGATCAAGAAATTTCACATAAAATTTTTGTTTTCTGGCTTTTGAAAAATTGGAGAATTGGGAGGACTGGCAACAATGGGTCCCCATTCATAGTGACTGCTGCCCCTTTAGAGAGGACTTGTGCCTTCAAGTTCATCACATGCCTTACATTGTCCTATCTGTTCTCTGCAAGAAGTTGAGTTTGGAACACTCTGTTAGTTACTAACATGATTTAATTTCTAATTATTTTCTACCTTCCATGGGTCTTTAATATGTAGCATGTGCTCTGCTAAATTCTATGCATATGGGTGGAGCTTTCCCTTCTTAATATTTTTTTTTTTTTTTGTATTTGAAAAGACAGCTACATTTTTTCCCCCAATAATGGATCAGATAGTGATGTTTCAGGTTTTGCAGCCATATGGTATCTGATGTAATTACTCAGCTCTGCTATGGTAGCATGAAAGCAGCCATAGTCAAAATTAAATGAATGGGTATGTTATTAGGTGCCATTGAGTTGGGTCTGACTCATAGCGACCCCATGTACAACAGAACGAAATACTACCTGGTCCTGTGACAGCTTCACAATCCTTGTTATATGTGAGCCCGGCGTTGTAGCCACTGTGTCAGTCTAATCTCATTGAGGGCCTTCTCCTTTTTCATTGATTCGCCATTTTACCAAGCATGATATTCTTCTCCAGGGAGTGGTCCCTTCTGACAGCATGACCAAAGCAGATGAGACGAAGTTTCATCATTCTTGCTTCCAAGGAACATTCTGGCTGCACTTCTGCCAGGACAGATTTGTTAGTTCTTCTGGCAGTCCATGGTACTTTCAGTATTCTTTGCCAACATCACAACTCAAAAACATCAACTCTTCTTCAGTCTTCCTTGTTCATTGCCCAGCTCTCACATGCATATGAGGCGATTGAAAATACCATGGCTTGGGTTAGGTGCACTTTAGTCTTCAAGGAGACATCTTTGCTCTTCAGCACTTTAAAAAGGTCTTTTGCAGCAGATTTGCCCAGTACAATATGTCATCTAATGTCTTGACTGCTGCTTCTGTTGGTGTTGATTGTGGAACCAAGTAATATGAAATCTTTAACCACTTCAATCTTTTCTCCATTTATTGTGATGCTGCTTATTGGTCCAGTTGTGAGGATTTTCGTTTTCCTTATGTTGAGATGTAATTCACGCTGCAGACTGAAGTCTGTAATCTTCATCAGGAAGCGCTTCAAGTCATCCTCACTTTGTCAGCTAGCAAAATTGTGTCTGCGTATCGTAGGTTGTTAATGAGTCTTCCTTCAATCCTGATGCCATGGTCTTCTTCATATAATCCAGCTTCTTGGATTATTTGCTCAGAATACAGATTGAATAAGTATGTGAAAGAATACAACCCTGATGCACTCCCTTCCTGACTTTAAACCATACTATGGGCAAATTATAGTTTATTTACAAAAACAAACAGCAGGCAAGATTTAGCTGGTGGACGTGGTAGTGACCCCTACCATGGGAGCTCTGGTAGCATAGTGCCTAAGGCACTTGACAGCTAACCAGAAGGCTGATGGTTCAAACCCACCAGCCACTCCTCAGAGGGAAGGTTGGGCAATCTACTTCCATAGGGATACCGCCTCGGAAACCCAAGGAGGGGTCGCTATGAGTCGGGGCCGACTTCACGGCACGTAACAACAACAACATCATGGAATTTTGGTATTGTAAAGGAGCCCTAGTGGTATGAGAGAAAAAACCTGGTCATTGGCTCTCATAAAGATCGTTCTGGCCATTGGGTTAATTCCAACTCATAGTGACCCAATATGACAAAGTAGAACTGCCCCATAGGATTTCCTAGTCTATAATCTTTATAGGAGCAGATTGCCAAATCTTTTCTCCTGAGGAGCTTTGGATTTTTTTTTTAATTGTGATTTGGGTGAAAGTTTAGAGAGCAAATTCATTTTCCATATAGCAATTCATACACATTTTCTTTCATAACATTGACTGCAATTCCTCAAATCTAATAGCTCTCTTCCCACTTCCTCCCCATAGTTACTTTTTCCTTGTGACCTTTACTCCCATGCACTCTTGCCCCCTGAGCTGTCTCCCTGTGCAAACACTGCCCTTCTCTTCTCTCATGATTGATCGCTCCAAGGAGTATATGTATCTGATGTAATTGTTCACCCTATAAGCCTGTCTGTTATTTGGCTGGAATGCACAGGAGTGAGTTCAGTTCCAGATCTGAAGGGTAGCTAGAGGCCATAGTCTCAGGGGTCTCACACCAGAGTGTATCAGGCCATGATTTTGAGTTTATGATTTTGAGTTTTAGGCCACATAGTTCTTCCATTCTGTCCAGGATCTCCTGTACTGATCCCCCTTTTGAGTGGTTGATGGTGGTAGCTGGGCACTGGCTAGTTCTTCTGGTGTCATGGTTGTATAGGCTGAGGATCACATGGTCTACCAGTCCATTGGACTAATTGTTTCCACGCATCTTTGTTTTTCTTCATTCTTCTTTGCTCTGGATGAGGAGAGACCCATCATTGCACTTTGGGTGGGTTTGAACCATTTACCATTCAATTACAAGCTGAGCACTTAATGATTACACCACCAGGGCTCCTCACATAAAGACACTTGTTATTTTTGGTGATGGGAAAGATAATACACAAAATACGTGAAGTCTGCACAACTTCTATAAATGAAGATACTAAGACACATACAAGAATAAGGGAAAATTTGGTGAATGCTATAAAATACAATTTTGCAACAATAATTATAACAAGCAAAAAATGTTACATAGGTAGACATACATGCATATTTGTGTATAGGAATGCACATATGAGTATATGTGTGCATGTACAGATATATCTGTAGGCATATGTATATTTAAGCATACCTCGTAGATATTGAGTGTTCAGTTGCAGACTGCCACCATAAAGCAATCATTGCAATAAAGTGAGTCACGGACTTTTTGGCTTTCCAGTGCATATAGCATATATGTTTATGCTATATTTGTAGTCTTTAAAGTGTGCAATAACATTATGAAAAATTTTGAATGTTGTGAGAGTTAATCAAAATATGACACAGAGATATGAAGTGAGCACATGGTGTTAGAAAAATACACTGATAGACTTGCTTGACACAAGCTTGACTGTTGACACAAACTTTCCATTTGTAAAAAAAATGCAGTATCTGCAAAGTGCGATAAAATAAAATGAGTATGCCTGTACATATTTATGTGTACTGCATATCTATTCATATATATAAGAAGTCACACAGGGGGCACAGTTACACATACTACTTAGGTGTAATCAAACACCTTACAAAATTGTTTTCTGGGTTTGAAGGCTTGGGACCATAGGCTTGTGGGACAACTTAGTCAATTGGCATAACATAATCCATAAAGATAATGTTCTACATCTTAGTTTGGTGAGCAGTATCTTGGGTTTTAAAAGTTTGTGAGTGGCCATCTATGATATACATACTATTCTCTACTTATCTAGAACAAAAGAGAATGAAGGAGACCAAAGACTCAAAGAAGAAACTAGTCCATAGGACTAATAGCTCACATGAACCACAGCCTTATCTAGCCTGAGTCCAGAAGAACTAGATGGTACCCAATTATCAATACCAACTGTTTAGAACAGGAACACAATACAAGGTCCTGGATAGAAGGAGAGAAAAATGTAGAACAAAACTCAAATTACTGAGAAAGGCTGGACTTACTACCAATAGAGACTAGAGGACTCCCTAAGACTGTCACCCTAAGATACCATTTAAAGTTGGGACTGAAGCCACTCCTGGTGGTCACCATCCCAACAATAGATTGCCTTGTAAAATAAACGATATCATCGATGAATATTGTGCTCCCATAAGCAATCAACTATATGAGACTAAATGGTCAACATTTATCATATAACAAAGATGAGAAACTAAGGAGGGAAGCTAGATTAATGGAGACAGAACAAAAGGAATGCAAATAATGAGAATGTTGACACATTGTGAAAAATGTAACTACTGTCACAGAATAATTTGTATAAAAATAGTTAAACAGGAGCCTAATTTACTACATAAACTTTCACCTAAAACACAGTAAAATATTAAAAAATATAAATTCTCTTTGCAGAATGTTTGCAGGAGAACAAGAGGTTGTTTTACATACTGGGAGGTCATATATATCCAGAGATTTGGATCCAAAGCTTGATTTATGTATCAATATGAAGGAAGGTTGGGCAATCTACTTCTGTAGTGATATTGCCTCAGAAACACAAGGAGGGGTTGCTATAAGTCGGGGCCGACTTGATGGCACATAACAACATCATATTGAAAAGTAATGGAAATAGATTTTTTTTTCCTTGCGAAGGGTAGGAATCTTAACTCTGTTTGGAATGCCCTAAGGGTGGATCTTAATTAGAACTCATCACAGCCAAAATCTGCAGACTAGCCCAAGAAAAAAGGGGTAAGTGTAGCTTGAGCCAGACCTGGATACACAGGGGCTCAGGAAATGCCATTAGGACTGACTTGCTCAACCTCTTTTTATCTCTGCTTTATTCTATGTCAGCTCCATCTGCAGGCAGAACTTCCCCTCCTCATGGTACAATGGCTTCTAGAGGCTCTGCATTTGCCTTCTGGCCTTCCAGTAGTTCCAACAAAAGATGTGTACTGGAGTCTTATTTCCTCTGATTGTCCTGGCTTAGATTGTGTGCCCATCCATGAACCTGGCCCTTGGCCAGGAGTCCTGAGGCTCTGATTGGCCAAGCCTGCATTATGCCATCTCTGGAGCTGAATGAAGGTGGGCTCATCTTCACCTGAACAATATGGACTGAGTCAGAGGAAGAGATTCTCCGTGATAAATTAAGGTGCTATTGCTACCAGAAGGGCACAGAAAGCCTTTGGCAATCCGAAATTATAAAAATGTTTTCCTATATGTTCCTCAAGTGTTTATTTTATTATTACTGTTTTTTTTTTTTTTTAATTATTATTATTATTTACCATTCAACCATTACAGTTTACATTAAATCTGTCTGGAGTTTACATGCAAATTAGATATTAATTAATGCATTTCCCCAATTAGGTTCTGTATCCCTTAAGATCCAGTCTTTTGTATTCTCCCCTTTCTACCATCTTAATACATAATAGTAGAGGTTCAATGAATACTTGAACTCATAGGATTTACAACTGGAAGAAATCTTACAGTGATTTCCTTGACAGATATCATTATTTCTAGCCTAACAACCTTGTTATGTAGATGATGAGGCTGAATCTTCAAAAGACTATGCTACTTGCTCAAGGGATATAACTGATTCATGCAGGTGCTGGAACACAAACTTAGTTCTCCTAATTTTTGTGGCAGCAGGACCAAAGCCTCCTTCATTGATTGACTGATTATATGAACAAATAATGAATTATTTTCTAAAGCCAAAGAAGCCTTTCGTAACCTATTAGCAACAATAAAATCTCCTCTAATTATTTTTCTAAATTTGGATTTCTTAAACATTCTATTATGGAATGAAACTCAGCAAATCAGTTGGTTAAAGGGTGGTGTTCTGATTACTTAGTGCCGCTCTGACAGGAATACACCACAAATGTAGGATGGTTTTAACAAACAGGAGTTTATTCTTACAGTTTGGAGCCTTTAAGTCCAAGTTCAAAGTGCCAGGCTCTAGGGGCTGGGTGAAAATCCCTCACTCAGCCTTGGGCTTCAGCTCTGCTTCCAGCTCCCAGCCCACTGACGCTAGAGGTGTTTCTTCACTCAGACAGCTGCTGGCTGCTGAGGCTAAGAAGCCCAAGGTTGACAAATAAAATGGCACAGCCCTGATGTCCATTCTAAGTCCCAAGGTCGGCAGAGCATGGCAGGCTGCTGAACAATGACACGGCTACATGCAGCGTTCAAGCGTGCCATAGGCTAGAGACCATTTCTAAAGCTGCTGCTTATATATGGGAAGCAGACCACATACCCAAAGGCAGCTAGCTACTCAGCTGCTTGTGGTAGATCCCACCATGGAGTTGATTGCCAGTTTCATCATGGGGAATAACTACTACCAGCTGCCCAGCCACTCAACCAGGCCCAGCAAAGTTGACACACAAACATAACTACCACAGATGGGTAGGAAAGATGAGACCCAAATGACAGAGATAAGTTTAAAAGTTACTGCAGTCATTCACTCATGACCTGTGGAAGATCTATGCAAATGATAGATATAAGGGAGAATCTGAGAAACCTTCCAAGGAAGATGGGAGAAGGAATTTGTGGCAGTAATAAGGGGGATTTAGAGGTTGCCTGTTCTGTCATCTGCATGGCTGATTGCTTGTGATTCCCTCCTTACATAGTAGTGGTCATGAGCAAGGCAGGCACCTTTCCCCAACCCTGGCAGCCTGTGGTAATTAAGGTTTTGTGTCAACTTGGCTGGGCTCAGTTTTGAGTGTGGGGCAATTGGATGTAGTTGTTCCCCATGGTGAGATTGGTAATCAGAACAACTGAGTAGCTGCCTTAGGGATATGGTCTGCTTCCAGTATATAAGAAGTGTTGAGAAAGGTTTTGAGCCTTTGGCACGTTTGAATACTGCACGTAGCTGAGTCGTCATTTAGCAGCCTGCCATGTTGTCTGCTATCTTAGGACTGTTAATGGACTTGAATCAGTGGTCTGCTGTGTAGTTTGGTAATATATGGACTATGCCTTTTTACTTGTTGACCTTGGGTTTGCCAGCCTCAGCAGCCATCAGCCGCCTTAGTTGAGACAGGCCTCGAGCTTCCGTGGGCCGGGAGCAAGAGGCAGAGCTGAAGCCCAGGTTCGAAGGGCTTTCACCCAGCCCTTAGAGCCTGGCACTTTGAACTTGCACTTCTAGCCTCCTGAACTGTAAGAGAATAAACTCTTGTTTGTTAAAGCCATCTACCTGTGGTATTTCTGTTAGAGCGGCACAAAGTAACCAAACATAGCCCTGCCACTATAGTGTAAAAACCTTGAGGAGCATGAAGTGGGCACATGGGTGGCATATGTACCACTGCACACATCTGCAGTGACTGCAGCCCAACTGGGCAAGCTCAACACACCACACAGATCAGAGTCTGACTTGTCACTCTGGGAAAGGAGCACACACCAGAGTGACCCAGCCAACATTAAAAGAAAGTCCTCTTAATGTGAGCACTGAGCCTGGACAGACACTGCCCTTTGCCATGGCAGGGCCACACAGCTTCCTCAGGGCATGGCAGAAGTGTCAGTGACTACAGCTGACCAAGTCTAGTATTTACCCTGCTCCATCCTGAAGAAAAGAGTTTGGGAAATGGAATTTATTGTCAGTAATTTCATGACATACTTTCACCAGACTGGACCAGATTGGGACCAGATCTCTCTAATCCCACCAACATCATGGAGCTATAACCTGGCTAAGGCTTTAAACAACAATATCACAGATGTCATGCAGGCCCTATTCCCAGGGAAACTGTATCCATGGGTCTAAGACCTGGACTAGACTCAGGCATCATGGCTAGACACTTAATAAGTTCTAGGCAATCCTGTGAGAGAAGAGCCCGGAGATCAGGTTGAAGGAAATCTCAAGGTGCCAGAGTCAATTTCAGGTTTGTGCTAAGTTTGTGTGGTTTCCAGAGGACAGGGTTGTGCTCTCTGTTACCTTCCCAAGGCAAGAAATAATATAAATGGAGAATTGTTTGACATATATGTTTCCCTTTTCCCTCTTTTATATCCTTACCTTTATTAGTGGTCCCCTGTACACATAATCATGAAGGAAGAAACTGAAAATACATCTTTAACTCCTTCCTACCTTTTATCCCCATATTCAGTCTGTTACTAAGTCCTACTGGGTATATATACCTCTCAAATATTCCACAAATCGACTCTTACTCTTCATGCCTATTCCTGCCTCATTCACATAACCAGGTAATGTTTTCTCTTGGTAGACTGATAGTAGAACTTATAGAATGAGGAATATGGGTGGGAGGACTGGAAAGTTACCTTTGAGGAACATGTATTTGACTCTGGGTTTTAGGAAATGGTGGAACATCCAACCAACAACAGATAAATAGTTAAACAGTTTAAGATATCAGATAATTTGTTTTCAACTTTTAGAATATGTAAGCTGCAAAATAATTTAATAAAAACCAGTGCCAGGTATTGTGTCCAAGGCTCAAAGAGAAAGACAGGCAGGGGAGAGACAAAAGATGTCCTGCTCTTGAGTCCCAGGCAGCAAAAGCCAAAGGGCTGTGTGTGTGTGTATGTATGTGTGTGTGTGTGTGTTGGGGTGAGAGTGAGGTAGGAGGAGAGGAGAAGCATACAGGTCCCTCAGGAGCCACTCAAGGTCTTGACTGGGTCATCTTGCTGATCTGGACAAGCAAGGAGACTCACAGGCAATGGTGATTCAGTGGTAGAGCTCTCACCTTATATGCAGGAGACCCGAGTTCTATTTCTGGCCAGTGCACCTCCTGTACAGCCATTGCCTGTCTATTAGTGGAGGCTTGCATATTGCCATGACGTGGCACAGGTTTCAATGGTGCTTCCATACTAAGACAGGTTGGGAATAAAGGCTTAGCAATTTACTTCTGAAAATCAGCCAGTGAAAACCCTATGGTTCACAACAGTTTAACCCCCAAGTGATTGTGGGGATAGCACAGGGCTGGGCAGAGACTTATTCCATTGTGCATGGGGTCACCACGAATTAGGGGCCCTCTCAGTGGCAGTTAGCAACAAGAAGTATAGGGTCCTACTACTGTGTCATTCAGGTTATTATCTCATACTGTTTGTGTATGTGTGTGCAGCTCTACCTAGGGCATAGCTGTTAACTCCTGTCAACTTCTTTCTGACATACGTGTTAAGATTAGCCATAAAAGAAAATACAGATATAAAACTATTTCTCTAATTGGTCCTTAAGCTCAGTGGTGACAGAATCCCCAAATTATGGCTTTTTTTTTTTTTTTTCTGGGATACCCCTAGAATGTTGAAAGAGTGAAAAAGTAAGTTTTTCTCAATTTCAAGATGTGCACACATTCCTTTAACCTTGAGTGCTTGCTATAAAGCTTGTCTACACAAGCGCTTATTCTATAAAGAATCTGATTTAACACAAAGTTATATAATTAGTTATTTTAAGATGACCCACACTAATGAATTTGAGTCATATTAAACAGTTGGACTATGTTTGTTGTACTCTGTTTAAGGCGTCAGCAAATTATAGTAATGCCTGCTATTATTCTGTCATTTATTGAGAGCTTGTTATTTGAGAAGCTCATTAAAATTATGTGATCTTGAAAAAAAGAAAGAAAGAAAAACAACCTGTGAGATACATATAATTATTTCCGTTCTTTATGTGAGAAACTAAAAAGTCAAAAGAATAAATAAGCCAAGTTAAATACATTTTAGAAAGAATATTCTTATCTAGAATGCTATATCAATGAATAACAATAATGTAGGTTGAAATTTTTACCAGCATAACCATTGGTTGAATTATTTTCAGATTGCTAGAGAATGTTACTCTTAGTTTTGCAGGTTTACTCTTAAAAGAATAATTAAAATTTGGGACTTTGGTTGAGTATCATAAAACGTTATTAAGGAATCCTGAAGTGGTGAAAATGGTTAAGTGGTTGTCTACTAGGCAAGATTTCCCTGAAGATGGCCTGGTGATTTGTTTCCAAAAGGTCGCAGCCTTGAAAACCCTATGTGGCAATTCTACTCCAAACACATGGGGTCACCATGAGGCAGGATTGATTTGATGAAAATGAACTACAACAACAGCAACAACATGTAGTATTAAGCATCATCAAATAGTCAAGAGTTTGAAAACTTTATTAATGTGGCTGTATATTTGTTATCAGATTACAGATGAGACTGGGTTATTAAACTAGTTTTGCTGATCTTGTTATAGTGATAGGAAGGGGATTGGTTCTGAAAGGCCAACATTTTGCTGTTTAGAGTGATATTCTTAATTAGCTCCAGGAAATAAATGTTAGGATTTTCACAAGAGATGAGTACTTTAAGAGAAACACATTAATTTCCTAGATCTTTGAAACGCTACCTCACATAGCCTGCAGTGGGGAAAGAAGTCCCATAAAAGCTTTTTCTGTCTGTAAGATGTCAGTAAAAAATTAAGTGATTATAGACAACATTGAAGAAACAGATTTCTGTTAGATGGGTAAAATAAAATATGGAATGTGCTTTTTAAAACCAGTATCTAAAAGCTGGCATTGATTATTTAAAAAGGTGAGGGGTTTTGAAAGTGGGAACTAATAATAATTTGGAATATGAAGGAAAAAAATATGAAGTTAGGGAAAATCAATTCAGCAATGTCATCTTCATGGTTTGAGTAATAGGGTGACGTATCCAGTGAAAAATTCTTAAATTCTAAGTATTCCAATGGTACTTTTATTTTGGAAACACACACATACACACACACACACACAATTTTATAAAAAGAGATTAGATAATGTTTTGGCTAAACTGAGAATATATCAGTGATGAGAAATATCAAGTGGAGAAACCAGAAAAGTAGTAGTTGGGCTGGATTCAAAGCAAAACATAGAACAACAACATCATTTTGTAGGAGCAGGAATGCCAAACCTAAAAGTCGAATTTACAAATGATACAGAAGGCAATAATCAGATTTTCATTCTGACTGGGTAAGAGAGGCCCTCTATTTCATATGGTATATTGAAACACATTTGATTTCCTTTCTTAAAAATGTCAGTAGTTATATAAGCTATGTAGGTTTAGTTTATGGTCACTCCTGTTGGTAATATCTGATACCTACCATTTCTGAAGGAGTACACAGAATGGTCTTTCCATCAGAGAAGCAGACCTTGGGTGATAGCCTCTTTTTTGAACTAGTTTAGCTAGAGCCATAGAGAACGTAGATAGTGCTCCTCAGAATGCTTGAATGCTGCATGCATACGTTGTGGACAGGTTATAGACTCTATAGTTTGTGAATTGTAGGACTTCAAGATGATGGCAGTGGGCTAGTGAAATAGGGTAAGTGTTGGAAATGGCTGTCAAATTGACTGAGTCATTCAGTCACTTGGTAAAAGACTTCAAAATACAGTTTTCTAAAATCCAACCCAGGTGATTCTATACAGTGGTCATGGGGCAAGTGGGATCAAAGAATGTGCCATTTTTAAATACTACCTAGCTTGGTGACCACTGGAGTAAAGTGGTAACTCAATTAGTACCCTGTCTAACTAGTACTTTGAGAAGATTTCAAGTTACAACAAGGGCCCCATGTTCAAGGCCAGTCTTTCCCTTGTTCACTCAGGCCACAAACATTTACTAAGGACCTGCTCTATGCTTGACAGTAAGCATTGACATTGACACAATGCTAGGCATTGGGGATTCGAGGGTGAGTTAGTTGATGGGGGCCTTGGGGAGGAGGGGAGGGATCAGAAAATTCATAAACAAATACTTGCTCTGGTGGCGTACTGCCTAAGGCATTTGACTGCTAACCAGAAGGCTGGCGGTTCAAACCCACCAGCCACTGCTTGCAAGGAAGACTGGGCAATTTACTTTCCTAGAGAAACTGCTTAGGAGGGCTCGCTGTGAGTCAGAACCAACTCGCTAGCAGTGAGTTTTGTTTTTTGTTTTTTGCAATACAATATGTTAAGTATAGTAGAAAGGATGTAAGTAGATTTTTATATGAGCATGTTGTTGTTAAAAAAAACTCACTGTCATCCAGTGGCTTCTAACTCATAGTGACCCCCATTGGGTTTCCATTGAGTTTCTGAGGCAGTAAATCTTTACGGAAGTACATTGCCCTCTCTTCCTTCTGCGGAGTGGCTGGTGGGTTTGAACCACCACCTTCTGGTTAACAGTCAAATGCCTTAGGCACTATGCCACCAGTCATCAAATCAGATGAGAGATGTCTAATATATCCTAGGACAGGACTTTTTGATACTATTTAATTTTACAAGTGTCTCTCACTCTCCACTCTTGTATACTTTATACGTATGCTGTTGGAAAATACTTAATTTTGAATTTAAGTAAATTAAAATTTTGAGAATTTAATGAAACTTTTTTAAACAATCAGATGTTTGAATGCTACAAAATGGTAAAAATGTTGGATGCTATATCAGTTAGAATTAGGTGCCATGCTCCAGTGGACAGCAACTTGGAAATTTATTTCCATTTCACATGAACAAATTTGGATGTAAATAGTTTAGGGCTAGTATGGTGGCCCCGATATTCCAGAACCAATCCTCCTTCTACCTTGTTGTTGTACCATCTGCAGTCCATGACTTAAACCACATTGTCCAAAATGGCTACTGAACTCAAGACATCATGCCCACATTTCACAAAACAAGAAGGAAAAAGGACAAAGGGTAATACTCCCCCTTCCTTTAAGGACACGTGGTAGATTTTCTCCTCATTTCTGCTTACTTCTCATATTCCAGAACTTAGTTACATGGTCACACTTAACTACAGGTGAGGCTGGATAATACTGCAGTTTTTCCACAAGGCTGGGAATTTTCTCATGAAGGAAGAAGGTGAGCTATATATAGGGGAACCCCTGGCAGTCTTTCCCATATGAATATAGACTCCTTTACTCCCAAGAGAAGTCAAAGATTTAGCATTTTGTTTCAGGGGATTCTTTACCTAGGCAAGCCAGGCACCTTAGCTGCATTCATTTGAAGTAGATATATTTGCAAATAATAAAACCAGCCAAACCCATTACCATTGAGTTGATTCTGACTCATAGCAGTCCTATAGGTCAGAGTAGAACTGCCCCATAGGCTTTCTAAGGCTGTGATCTTTATGGAAGCAGAGTAAACCCACAGTGGAGTGGCTGGAGGGTTTGTTTGATCTGGCAACCTTTTGGTTAGCAGCCCAGTGCTTAACCACTGCACCACCATCTTGAACTGTACTCTGCCCATGCCACTTTTTAATCATAAAAATTAATATCTTAGATAATAGGGTTAGTTGCCTCTAGACTCTGGTGTGGAAAGAAATTCTCAGAAAAAAAGTGGCATTAATAAAAGCCTTTTGCCTTGCTACTCCCGCAAGTTTATTCAATTTCTTACGTACTAACAGTTAACAGTTGTACTAAGGAGTGCCTGGTAGCACTAAGATTAAGGCATTGGGCTGGTAACCAAAAGATCGGCAGTTTGAACCCACTATCCACTCTGCAGGAGAGAGATGAGGCAATCAGCTTCTGTAAAGATTTACGGCCTTGGAAACACTATGAGTCAGAATTAACTAACTGGCAATGGGTAACAGTTGTATAGGCAGTCTTAGTGTCTTCTTCTTGATAGCTCTGGTGGCATAGTGCCTAAGGCATTTGACTGCTAACCAGAAGGCTGGCGGTTCAAACCCACCAGCCATTCCTCAGAAGGAAGATTGGGCAATCTACTTCCATAGTATTCCACCTCAGAAACCCAAGGAGGGGTTGCTATGAGTCAGATCCGACTCGACAGCAGTGAGTGAGAGTGTCTTCTTCAGATGTTACAGTTTTACTTAATATAATTTCCACCAGGATGAGTACTGTAGGATGGAGTGAAACACCTCTGATCTTGGAGTCAGAATACATGAATTTGAGTTCCAAATCTGATACTTAACTAATTGCATCATTTTAGAGGAGTCACTGGTGGCCTGGTTCCCCATATGTAAAAGTGACTTCACAATATTTAACCTCAGTTATTTCTGTGGATGAGATTACACAGCTAGAACACTTGTATTTCTATTTTCTCTCTCTCATCTGCCAGTTGTAAATTTAGGCCCCATACCACTGGGATTACAGTCAGTCTGAACTGGGTCAAGCATTCATATCTCTTAAGAATATGTGTTTCATTCATGAAATGAGTTGATTGCATTATTCTTTATTATAGCAAGCTGATCTATTTTCTTTCGAGAGTGTTTTGGAAAACTGTTTTCCATTTGACCTTTACTCAAGGTTTTTTTCTGGTCCTTTAATATGATGATTGGTCTGTGAAGTTGGCTTAATGTCAAGGTCAGATTCTTGAGTCAGAATTGCTGGAGCACAGGAGCTTAAGGTAGCTTTAGAGATAACTACTTAGTTTTATGCTCCATGTTCCTAAAAAATTTCTTTGGTGGCATAATATGGGAAGCATGAGGCATCCTTTGGGACATAGTCTTGGGTCTCATATTGCAGGCTGGTTTTAGAAGTCGGGCAGGGGATACTCACTGTCAGTTTCCTCAGTGTTATAATAATTCCTGGGTTCTTTATTGCTGCTGTTGTTGGTTTGTTGGTTGCTTTGTTTTGTTTTGCCAAGAGCATATTGGGACAAAGAGTATTTCAGGCTCTGAAGTTGGAGCTGGCAATACTGACCACACTGGGGAAATGACCATATGCAGTGCTTCCAGAGCACAAAGATGTCACCCACCCCCAACACTAGTCTTTAACTTTGACCATGAAGGGTTTAGAGATGAGGTTGCTCCCTCTTCTCCAAATTGCATTTTGTTTTTTATCTTTGTTAAACTCAGAGGTGGGATAACCATAATGACAGGAAAGATGTTGGGGAGATAGTGATGTGGAAAGAATGGACGGATGCTTTTCTTTCATCCTCTTCCCTGCTCTAAGAATATGAAGATTTTAAAGTTATTATTATTTTAAATTTCCTTTGACACTTTTTGATTTTTAAAAATTTGAGGTTAATTGCATTTTATACTGGAGTGAGCTATGAAGCAGGAATGCAACTTTCCTTTTTAAAAAATTTCTTTCCATACGGCTTATCAGTTACCCAGCATCATTTGCTGAATTACCCATCTGTTTCTCACTGTTTGAAATGCTACATTAACCATATATGGAACAGTGGCATTTTTTTTGATTACAGGTATATTTTTGAAGACTTGATATAATTTAAGAAAAGGACTACCTCTTATCTCTTTATCACCTAAATTGGTATCCTTGCATGACAGCAGTCTTAAAAACTCAGTTTACATTTGGTGTGCCAGCTTTCAAATTGTAATCTTAATGAAGTTTTATTTTTAATATTTGTATTATTTAAAGTTTTTTTAAATAAAAACAAGACTTTATTAATATGCCTGTATCATACTACTTCAAACTGACCCAAGCTAATTTACATAAAATGCTCTTACATCATGATTAGTTCCCATATGTACTTAGATGTCTTTTTTCTCTGTGTTTCTGTTTATATTTATCTCCCTGTCTAATCTTGTGGCATTAGCACACCATTTAATTATGATAATTGCATGTTCCAGTATGGTTCCCTATTGATAGGAAAAGTGAAAAGAATGGAAAAGAAGGGCAAGCAATTAATTCCCCTTTAAGTAAGTGACATGGAAGTTGAAGACATCACTTCCATATGACTTTCCATTGATGTCATATCTACACTTAGCTGTATGGGAGCCTGGAAACTGCATTCTCTAGTTGGGTGACCATCTGGCCAAATAAATGCTATTAGTAAAGAAGATACTAGGGTTCAACATGCTCTGATGAGAAACATCTCAGTTCGAGGATTTCCTGAAAGCTTTCTGTGTGGTGAAGTCGAGCATAACCCGCCTGCCGTCCCCTCCCTTACAGCAGTCGTGAGGACAGCTTCACATATGTTGTGGTGTTGTGGATGCTGTGCTGTATCAGCCAGTTTCCCCTTAAGAGCTGACAGATGTATATAGTAAGCTCTGAAAACAATGCTCCTGCTACCAGTAAAGTGTATAGGAAACAGAGTGTTTCCTGGGTAGTAGCCTGTTTAAAGGGCCATCAGAGAAAAGTAGTTAGGAATGGCCCTGTACTTGGACTCCAGACCTGTTACTGAGATCTTTCTCTCTTTTTTTTAAATTATGATTTGGGTAAAAGTTTACAGAGCAAATTCATTTTCATGTAACAGTTCATACATATTTTGTTTCTGTCACTGAGATCTCTTAATACTGTTTATCTATAGTTATAAAGGAGCTCTGGTAGCATAGTGGCTAAAGCCCTTGACTGCTAACCAGAAGGCTGGCGGTTCAAACCCACCAGCCACTCCTCGGAAGGAAGGTTGGGCATTCCTACTTCTGTAGTGATACTGCCTCGGAAACCCAAGTAGGGGTCGCTATGAGTCGGGCCGACTCGACGGCACATAAGAACAACAACAACATTGTTATAAAAAGGGCTTTCAGGGGAGTTTTCCTCCCTCTGAATCAGGGTGTGTGTGTGTGTGTGTGTGTAGAATGTGGAGCAGGCAGGGCTGCTAAAATTTCATTTATTTACTTCTCACAAATTCTACTCTTGGGAAAGGTTAATTTGTGTCAACCACCAGGATCTTTTTTTCACTTTGTTTAAACTTTGTAATTCCTCAGAGCTTCTTGATCATCCACCCTTAGTCGTTATTTATTTATTTATTTTTAATAATCTCAGATTAAAAGGTGGAGAGATAATATCAAAGGTAACAAGAATGTGTTTTGGTGGTGACAAATAAGAGATGTACACCACAGAGTTATCCGCCTCCCAAAAAACCCCACTTCACTGCTATTGAGTAGATTTCCAACTCAGCCTAGACCTATAGTGCCTTATACCTACTGCCTAATACATGGGACACCAGTGTTGACATCATAATGGTGAAATAGGTCAGTGCTTAGGGAAGGCTTAGAAATAAGCAATTTCTCATATAACTTGAAGACCCATCCTGGGCAGGATTTAAAATTGAATCATGGTTCACATATTGCCCACTCTTATCCTAGCTATGTTTAAAACTTGCTCTTTCTTTGTTCAAAGAAATACAGCATTTAAATGTGTTTGAAATAATTCACAGTTGACTATGAGGGGATTGTAGTTCTTTGATCACAAGTAGAGAATCTTAGTAAAAAGAGACAGTTGTCAAAACATAAATAATAATTAGAGTAGGTTTAAAATAAAGGCTAAGAGATTAAAGAGTTTTAATTACTTGATGAAAAGAAGGGGTTTTCTTTAGAATCCTATATCCAGTGGGGAGTATATGATGAGAATGAAACACTGGCACACTCAAGGATCCTTAGAATTTCATGTAAGTGTGGGCAAAAAATGCTTCATCTGCCCACTTTGTTGAACTTGGAGATACTGTGTGCTCAGATAAAAATAACAGCCAAAGCAAACACATCCTTTCTGTCTTTGTGCGCTTGATGCTTAAATTATAATAGGATGAGTGCGCTCCTTAGTGGCTGAAGTTTGCTAATACCACTGATTTTTAGTTTTAGTTCAACTCTGCCACTTCCATTGTGATGGTAATGAAGCCAATTAATTATTTATTTAAAAGACTATACTCACGAGGCTGTAATGACTGAGGTTAGTTAGCTCTGCAAAAACTCAAAGCTAGAAAAGGTTGCCCTGATCATGACAGTCCCTAAGCACTACATGTTGTTGTTATGTGCCCTCAAGTTGGACCTGACTCATAGCGACCCCTCCTTGGGTTTCTGAGGCGGTATCACTATGAAACTAGATTGCCCTGTCTTCCTTCCAAGGAGTGACTGGTGGGTTTGAACCACCAGCCTTCAGGTTAGCAGTCAAGTGCCTTAGGCACTATGCTACCAGAGCTATATAGGTCATAGAATTTGAGACTTAAAAAAGGAACGTGGTGATCATCTGGCCAGACACTATCAATTGGAAAGGAGTACTTGACTCTGCCAGAGCATTTAAAGGTGGCCGATAGGATTTTGTATACCACCACAGCTAGTGTTATCATTGAAGGAATTAGACATAATATACTCTGTTGCTTAAGGCATTCAAAAAATTCCTTTCCCAAATAACCAGTCTCCTGATTTTAAAACCAAAATAGTAAATCAAGTTTCTTAATATTACTCAACCCTTCTAATACCCTAGTTTGTATTAGAAATATCTATGCATGTAAAATATATAGGAATAACTAATCATTAATATTTCATAAGATGCTTCGAGTCAGTTATTATCCCATTTAAAAATAATATAATGACATGGAACGATGTCTGAAACATACAAGTAAGTTAAAAAAAAAAAAGGAACTTACGAAAAATTCCCTATTTGATTATTTTGAATTAAAAATGCTTGTAGAATTTAAAACAATATTATAGTAAAAGGAGCTCTCCCAATACTATTTCCATGAATGATATTCCTTCCCAGAAATAACAAATGCTAGCAGTAGCTGGGCTGTCTCTTTAGGAGCTCTGGTAGCATAGTGCCTAAGGCACTTGA
>NW_006921883.1:3499806-3512606 GCF_000298275.1 Orycteropus afer afer | reverse complement strand
ATCTCCAGTTTTGCCAGCACCATTTATTAAACAAACATTCTCTTCCCCATTTAATGGATTTGGTGCCTTTGTCAAAGATCAGCTGACTATAGGTCGATGGATCTATATCTGGGTTCTCAATTCTATTCCATTGGTCTATGTTACATAATTTTTAATTGATATGCATAAGGTTGAGTATTTTTTCATACCTATTTTCTTATGTCATTCTAGAGAAAGATGCAAATATTTTTTTAACATTAACATAGAACCATAAACAGAGGTATTCCTCAAATATTGGTCCTCATCTTTTAAAGACCTCTTTCCAGATTTCTGCAGGCTGTTGAAATGACAAAGTTGTGAGCTGAGAACAGTTTTACTGTCTGGAGGTTAAGCTAATAACTCCAGCATTATCTACCAGTGTTAATGTTTCTAAATATTTAAGGTTATAATTAGTTAATAAATAATTTAAACAGATGATTTGGGATAGCTGATGGATAATCAGCTCTTAGGAATTTAAGAAAGTATAGAAAGTTACTTTTTACTAAGTGTACAGAATTAGTACTTCAGGCTAATGTTTGCATTTAGTTATTGACTGTATCCAAACCAGATTTAGTTTCACATTTTCTTAGTTCTTTTTGAAACATTCATTGAATAAAATTAAAGTTCATGCTTTTTCTGTGCATGTATATTATAATTTTGTGATCTGAATTTTCTGGAACAAGGCCATAACTCTTCCGACAATCCAAATACATTCCTTTTGTGGTCTATGAGCTTACAGGCCCACTAGAGGGGGCATTTTATTCTTTTTTGACATAAGACAGAGGCTTAATTCATATCGTTTTGTTTTCTGCTTCAGAACAAGCTGTGTTAACAACTATCAGCAACAATGAATTCCCTAAAATTCTTAACATGTGCTCTGGGAGACTGTTGTATAAAAAAATCACCGATTAATATAAAGCAGCCATATGACTGTTAAAATAGGACACCAAAAGGAAGCATTTGGTTAGGAAAGATTCATGGGCAAAATAGAATTTAATGAAAGAGCAAACCAAAACCTAACTCACTGCCATCCAGTCGATTCCTACTCATAGTCACCTCCATTGGGTTTCTAAGACTGCAAATCTTTAAGCAGTCCCCCTCATCTTCCTTCCATGGAGTGGCTGATGGCTTTGAAACACCTTCTTTTTGCTTGGCAGCCAAATGCCTTAACCACTACACTACCAGAGCTCCTTACTGAATGACTGTTGTTGTTGTTATGTGCCATCGAGTCGGACACGACTCATAGCGACCTCTCTTTGGGTTTCCCAGGCAGTATCACTACAGAAGTGGATTGCCCCATCTTTTTTCCGAGGAGTGGCTGGTGGGTTTGAACCGCCAGCCTTCTGGTTAGCAGTCAAGTGCCTTAGGCACTACGCTACCAGAGCTCCTATTGAATGACTAGTCACGTTCAAATAGGGTAATACAGTGATTCTCAAATTTTTTGGTTTCAGACTCCATTACACTCTACTAGAAATTACTAAGGCCTCCAAAGAGCTTTTGTTTATGTGAGTTATAGCTATTGCTATTTACTGTATTTATAATAAAACAGATTACTTTGAAAATATTTATTTACTAACTCACTTAAAAATAACAGTAATAAATCCATTACATGTTAATATGAATAATATGTATTTTTATGAACAGTAACTACATTTTCAAAAAAAAATTAGTAAGAGCAGTGACATCATTTTATATTTTTGCAAATTTCTTTAATATCTGTCTTAATAAAGGATGACTGGATTCTCAGATCTCCTTCTTTATTGAATTTATTGGTATATATTATTTGGGTGGGAGTGTATGAAGAAAATCCAGCTTCTCACAAATACAAAATTGGGAAAAGGAAGAGTATTCTAATAGTCTTTTTGGATAATTGTGAGTATTCTTCTGTGGGTTTACACCCAAACTATTAAGTGTTAGTTTCTTAAAGGTTTATTGCAGTGTGGAACCTGAAACCATATCAATGAATTTATTCTGTTCTGTTACATTAAAAATCCACTGGTCTTTCTTAGACTTTGAATGGATCTTTTACCCATGCAAGATTTTGTAGTATTATGCATTTGTCTTGGAAAACATTGGTTCATCAAGTTATGTACCTCTTCTAAATTTTGACATGAAATTTAAAAAATTACATTTGTTCCTATCATCATAATCTTATCAGAAGAGGCTTTAAGCATTGGGATTTATCAGGTTCATGGTGGCTTACACAAGTTTCCTAAATTTTAATTTCAATTTGAAAACTTGAGTTTTATCACTGGTGAGAAATACTGTCAGTTGTTTACATTTATTACATGCTCATTTCATTTATTTTTGCAAAAATATCTGGAATAAATATCCAAGTATTAGTAGTTGTCATTTGTTAATTGTTCTTTGAAGTAAAAGTGGTGTTCCAGGAAGAGGCTAGTTTAGCTCATAAGACAACCCTGGACACAGCAGAAATGCTTTATGTGTCTTTCCCACTTCACCACACAGAATAATGAAATGATATTTCAAGATTTAATAAGTTAGTCATTTGTACTGCTTCATCAAAGACCTTCTTAAATGAAACTGACATGCTTTTTACCAGTCCATGGTAGTGACAAATAAAATGACTAGTAGTATAGTTTGGTGCCACTGTTATGACTTGTGCTAAGGTGTCAACAGTTGTACTTGCTGCTACCTTTGCGTAATCTCTGCAAATGGTCACACAGTGCAAGAAGTTAATATAATTATAAAAATAGTTTTGACCTTGCAGATCCTCTGAAAGGGTCTTAGGGACTCTTTGAACGACACTGGTCAAGGAGAGGAATCTCTAGGGGATGCAAATGGTTAACACACTTGGGTATTTGAGTCTACCTAGAAATACATTGGAAGAAAAAAGCCTGACAATCTACTTCTGAAAAAAACAAACCTGCCATTGAAAACCCAGTGGGGCATAGTTCTCCTCTGACACATGCACGTACAGTTGCCATGAGTCAGAATCAACTTGACAACTTTTTTTTCCCCCCTGGTGAGTAGAAGAGTAGGAGGAACCCTGGTGACACAGTTGTTAAACACATGGCTTCTAACCAAAAGATTGCCAGTTTGAACCCACCAGTTGCTCTGAGGGAGAAAGATGTGGCACTCTCCTGCTGTAAAGATTTGAAGCCTTGGAAACCCTCTAGGGCAGTTCTACTCTGTCCTACATGATTACTGTGAGTCAGAATTGGCTCAGTGGCAATGAGTTTAGTTTGTTGTTTTTCTTTTTTTGGTTTCAGAAGAGTAGGACTTGGTGGTGGAAACCATTTCAAATGAGGACGGTGTATGAAGGAAGAGGGGAAAACATGACAAGTGCATTCAACAAGGGAACTGAGATTGACGTGTTGAAATAGAGGGAAAGAGATTACAAAAGACTGTTTCATAGGTGGAAGGGACATTAAACCAAACTCACTGCCATTGAGCCGATTCTGACACATAGAGACCTCCATTGGGTTTTGGAGGTGATAAATCTTTATGGAAGTGGATTGCCCCATCTTTCTTCTGTGGAGTGGCTGGTGGGTTTGAACTGTCAGCCTTTTGGTTAGTAGCCATATGCCTTAGGCACCGCACCACCAGAGTTCCTTTTGGGTGGACATTAGAGGTACTTTAATATAAATTTTGAGAATCTGTTTTGTGTTATCTCTGGTAGGTGAGCTTGCGTCTTTAATTAAACATTCCCACTCTTTCCACCTCACATTTTTCTCTCACTTCTGCCCATTGCTTCTTTGGTTCTTACCCTCAAAGGCAGCATGGGACCCTGCTATATGCCACCCTTAAAATATGAACATTAAGGATAGTAAAGCCCAGTGGGTGGTGGTTTCTAATGCCAACCTAAAGAGTAGAGATTTTTTCCTGTAGATTGTAAGGAACCATTGCTTACTTTGTTTTCTCCTTCCATCCGTCCCTTCCTCTCTCCCTGTCTTCTTGAGAATGGCATTTGACGATGATATTTATTGAAGGTGTATGTGGTATAAGTTAGGGATATAAACAGTTGTATTCAGTGTTATGAGAGCACGTGGTGGGGACCTTTAATCTCAGAGGTAGAAGGAGATTGCTGGTTAGGAAAGACCTTCTGGAGGAAGTAATGTTACGTGTTGTTGTTGTCTTTGTTACACATACTCCTCACTTATCAAATATCTCGTTATCTGACATTACACATTTACAACAATGGTTAAAAATTTACTATTCCCGGGATCTTACCGCCATCAAGAGAGAAGAGCTGGAGGTGAAATAGAGTGTGTCCTTGGACCTGAGATCCCTGCACAGATGGCAGAGATGTGCAGCAGAGAGAAGCGCCCTGGCAGAGAGAGATGTTACAGTGGAATCAAGAGGCATGAGACAGAGCAACGGGCTTACCTGGCCCACGGAGTGAGAAAGCTGAGTGCCCTTGGGCCAGGACGCTCGCTGGTGGAGTGGGGTGCATGTAGGTGTACTTATCGCCAAAGCTAAAAGAGCTTTGTAACGCTTGCCCAAGCAGGGTAGAGGCCAGGCTGAGAGGCCAAGGGGCAGAAAGGTGAACCTGAGGGCACAGCAGAGGGGAGACTGTCCTGATGAAAGAATTATACCTGAGTGCATTCCTGAACCTGAATTGTAGCCTGTTACTTCCCTAATAAACCCGATAACTGTGGGGGGAAAATTTACTATCTGGCCATTTTATGCATTAATGACATACGTCTGGCATTAACAAATGCCAAGGTATGAGTTGAGAGAAACACTGACTGTGATGTTTGCATGTCAGTTTGGTTGGGCCATGATTCTCAGTGGTTTGTAATGATTTTAATGTGGCAACTGCGAGATGCAATGACGAAGTCATCCTCCATTTTGTAATCTGATATGGTCATCCTTGATTTTTGCGTAATGCTAATTTTTCACATAATGATATGGTCTTTGGAACCCAACTATGTTGATAAATGTAGTTATCCTTTGCTCCCTCTTATCACTGCTTCACAGACTAAGTTTTTTTGCTTGGCCCAAGAAGGCATTTGGATTTATGAACCAAGGTTTAAATTTGGCTTAAAAGGGGAGAGTGGTGAGGTGATTTTGAGGATGGGGGCCAGAATTGTCCAGAAACCAGTTAAGACCACATCACAGAGAGAGCTCCAGGTGGGAAGGAATGATCATTTGGGTCAGATGAAAATGGATTAAAGTTTTCTTTTTCCGCCACTGAAAGCTATATGGTTTTGAGAAAGTTGCCTAACCTATGTGAACCTGATTATTTCACCAGTAAAATACACCTCCTCTAAGATTCTTCTGGGAGTGAAACAATATTTGAAAATGCATAACACAGTCTATGGTAGGTTTTCAGCAAAAGGTGACACATTTCTATGGTTGATTTTAAAAGGGAATATAAGATAGAAATTTTGAATTGATTCAGTAATTCAGTAATTCAGAGTGTTAAGGAGTAATAAACATTCTACTTTAGTTTTTTTTTTTTTTTTTTTTTTTTAACATGTAAACTGTTTATATTTGTACAGCTCACTAAGTGAGTTTCCATTTAGGAAATATGTGGCATACATTAATTAAATAGTACTTACCCAAACCTTGGCAAGCAGAAATTACATTGTTCTCTGAAGTTGTTTACCAAGTTATTTTCTCAAGATACAGTGGAGAGTTACAGGAATCACAGGCTATATTCCTGATACAGAGGTTACTTTTGATTTAAAATGGAGTTTCAGCTTCAGATCTTAGCATAGACACTATCTCATGTTGGGGGTCCTAACTTAATTTGAGGTACTCTTATGAATCCTCCCTTTTGATCATGAATCTCACTGGAATGAGATTTTTTGATTAAATCACATGTCTTCTGCCTTGCTGAACTTGGAGTTTCATCTTCAGAGTGAGTGAGTTTTCAGATTTTTCTAATCTGAAAAAGGTGTTACTCATCTTCAACATGGTCTTTGCTTTAGAAGACAGACACAGAGTAATCCCTCACAGACATCTAGGCACTATGGGAGAGAGATCCAATAGATCTACCATCTCAGGACCATAGTACTGGGGGACACCAGACTCAATTGGCACAACAAAATTCATAAATGCCTTGCTCCACATCCTACATTGGTGAGTAGTGACTGGGGTCTTATAAGCTTTCAAGCGGCTATGTAAGTTGCAGCTAACAGTCTCCTAGCGTTGGAAGCGAAGAAGAACGCAAAAAAACAAACCAACAAAAAAAGGGCATTTGGAAACAAATCAGCCATAGGACACAATGGCCCTTGAGACCAGAAGAACTAGATGGTGCCTGGCTACCAATGCCAACCACTCAGGAAAGGATCAAATCTGGAGATCCTGGATAGAGTGGGTGGGAAAAGGTGGAACAAAATCCAAAAACTCAGTAATGACAAGAATTACTGGTCAGGTGATATCTGGTGGTGTTGTTGTTATTGTTGTTATATGCTGTCGAGTCGGCCCTGATTCATAGCGACCCCTCCTTGGGTTTCTGAGGCGGTATCACTACGGAAATAGATTGCCCCATCTTCCTTCGAAGGAGTGGCTGGTGGGTTTGAACCGCCAGCCTTCTGGCTAGCAGTCAAGTGCCTTAGCCACCATGCTACCAGAGCTCCCATGATATCTGGTGAGATCCCCAATACTATGGCCCTAGAATACATTCTGCGTCTGAAATAAAACTCTCCTCCAGGGGCTGGCTCTCAGCCCAATAGTTAACAAGATGTACACACAGACCATTCAACCCAGGATGATGCACCCACATACTCTACTCTATGATAATACATCCCTTAGAGCAGTAGACCACGGGACACCAGAGGACCAACATTAAAAACTGAGGGAATGCAGGACAAACAGGAGTACATAAATATGAGGGGCACAGGGGGAGGGTTCCACGGTAGGGAAGGGAGGAGACTGGGTTAGGGTTGGACATGGTAAATGGGAAATGAAACTAAATGTACCCCTAACGTTGAATGTAAAACAAGCTCTATAAATAAAAAAACTAAAATAATAATGAAAAAAAGTTTTTTTTCTTATTGGATGTCAGTCTGTTGCTGTTTTGGTTACCTAGTGCCAGTCTGACAGGAATATACCACAAATGAGATAGCCTTGACAAACAGGAGTTTATTCTCTTACAGTTCGGGAGGCCAGAAGTCCAAGTTCAAAGTGCCAGGCTCTAGGGGCTGTTTGTAAGCCCCTTAGCCTTGGGCTGCAGCTCTACTTCTTGCTCCCAGCCCACTGAAACTAGAGACATCTCCACTCAGACAGCTACTGGCTGTTGAGGCTAACAAGCCCAAGGTCGACAAATACATAAAATGGCACAGTCCCGATGTTACCAAACCACATGGCAGGCCATTAATTTAAGTGCATTATAAATCCTCAGGTCGGCAGAGCATGCAAGCTGCTGAACAATGACATAGCTACATGCAAGGTCCAAGCGTGTCATAAGCTAGAGACCATTCTCAAAGCTGCTTCTTGTATATGGGAAGCAGACCACATAACCAAAGCAGCTATTCAGTAGCTTGTGGTAGATCCCACCATGGAGTTGATTGCCAGTCTTATCAGGGGGAGTAACTACCACCAGCTGCCCAGCCACTCAACCAGGCCCAGCCAAGCTGATATACAACTTTAACTACCACAGTTGCTACAGATGTTTAAGACTCCAAACACTGTGATTAGCCAGCCAGAGTCCATTGGATATAAAATAGTGGGTTTAGAGAGTAAGGCGTTGGACCAAAATAAGCGATCTCACCTGATGTGATAAGGGGGCTGAGACTATGGTGAGCAGTTAAAGTCATGTAAGCAATTGGGTTTCTTCCTAAGTACATGATTTTTATCTGTAGTAATGGAGTTAGTAACTTGTTTGAATGTATTAGTCATATAATCCACATAACATTTGACTATACAAATGATTTAAGTAAGGAGTCTAATTAAATCAGTTTACAAAATAGAATGAAGCCAAGATCCTATGCCTTTGATTAACCAACTAAAGATGTCTAGAAAGGGAGAGTCTGGCATAGGAGAGACAGAGTAAAGCAATGTAACTTTCTGGTGGATTTGTTTAAAGAATTTCTTGTTCTCTTTCCCTGGAAGAGTTAAGCCCAGTACAGAAGGAGGTGCTGTCCATGGCACAGCTTCCTTCTTGTTGAGCTAGAAGGGAATCAAGAGTCATATTATCTAGCACAGCTTTGGCAAGAGAGGCCAAAGGTTTGTGTTGGGCTGCTATTCTATCAGCAGTATCATTGGTATTTGCTCCATGGTGGAAGATAAATTGTGAATAGATTTCTGAGTATCAGGGGGTCATAAAGTGGAAAAGAGCTTGGAGGAATACCCACCTGTCTCTAGGTCTTTCTGATAAAAAGTTTTCATCAGATTTAATAAGTTCCCTTTTATATTGGGAAAGGATCTTTAAATCACTAATCCAGTGTGTTCTTTCATTTTAGAAATGGATATTAAAAGAATCTCCTAAGAGGCTAAGGGTGCTTTGACCTTTCATTGTCCAACCATCCAAACGGGAATGCTCACGTAATTTTCAGTCAGTGGAGACTGAATTTACAAAGCTAAGTCAGTCAGATCTTCCAGATAGGAATACATATCCTTAAGGTGCACAAATGATGCCATTTCCAGTGCCTTCAGTTGGAAAAAGCATTGACTGGTTAGCTTTTAGAAGACATATTTAAGTGAGAGAGTTGTTATGGATGGACAAATGTCTAAACCTAGTGCTATTCCACAGGGCAGCAAAAAGAACAAATAATTTATTTAGATATGTGTTGGTTAGTTTTCTTTCAGGCAGGTTGATGACATGTCAAATCCTTAGGACATTACTAAATTGAGGAGAGGAGACAAACGCTAAGAAATTTATTATTGAAGAGTTTTTTGGACTTCAACAAACAGGAGCTATAAGTTTCTGAAAGAACTTTTGGATAGAACAGAACAATATACACGTTGTGCAGTGATTAGGGTTAGAGTAAAATAAGGAACTTGACGTTGGAATGCTAACTCAGGAGAATGCTGCTGCTTTATGTGTATGGTGCATCTGAAGGTGAGTGAAGTTAATTGTGGCTTTTGGCATTAGGCTGTAACTGAAGACAGGAACAGCTAATGATTCTGAGTTTGGGGTGAGGGTGGCAAATCCAACATTTGGTTATATTATTGGCATTAACTGCTGACTGAGCTGACTTGACAAATGAACTTTCCAGGCATTAGTGGGAATTATTGAGAACAGAAAGGGAAAACCTAAGGAGAGCTTCATGATGGAAAAAAGATAAACAGTAAAGCAAATATTATAAAAATGACTACAAGCACTAAGTAGACCCCTTTGGTTATTTGCATAAAAATTACACCAGATGATAAATCTTAACTTGTAAAACAAAACTGCTTCAAAAGTAATAAGTATTAGACAAAGGGTAACAATTTCAATGATTTGATTACTAAATTAACCAGACAGGAAGACCTACTTTATGTAGTAAGACAAATATCATCAGAAATCCAATGAAGAGGAAACCAAGTCAAAATACTTCAGCAGGCTGGCCTGACATGAAGTCTTGTTCCATGTTCCTGGGGTAGTCAATTATTTCTGCAGTCATCTGCTTCCGGCTACCCAGGCATTGGAACTTCAGTTTCAGTCCTTCTGTAGACTGGCAAGTCCAAAAATATTTGTCCTTTTTTAATTGAGACAAGTGAACCAAGGCTTGATACCCTCTTGGCTGTACAAAAGTTAGTGAAGAGTACTAAGTAAGCCCCTTTCCAGAGAGGCTGTAGTTTTTTTCTTGGTGCCTGGTGCAGTATACATAGTGCCCTGGAACAATACTGGGGGAATTCTGAAGTGGTAAATCTTGCTGTTAAAACTTATTTAACTTGAACATAGTATTCTGGGGAACATTCATTCATATATCTGGCAATACTTTAGTAAGTCAGGTTGAGCTACGTTAGGGTTAATGTAAGCAATGCGAGGAAGAAGCATAGGCCTTCCAGTAACAATTTCATAAGGAGTAAGGCTGTGGTGACCAAATGGAGTAGATGTTAAGTTTAAGAAAATCAAGGGAAGACATTTACTGCAAGGCAAATTTAAAGATTCACAAAGCTTGTGTAATTGGATTTTTATAATTCCCTTGGTTCTCTCCACTAAGCTAGAAAATTAAGGATGATGGGGCAGTATAGCCATATATAGGAAATATATGGGAAAGTATCTTGCCAATCTGCCTGGTAAAGTGAGTTCCTTGGTCACTACATAGAGTATCAGGGCAACTCCAAGCTGGTATAATATTTTCAAGTAATTATTTTGCTACAAAAGTTGCAGTGGCTTGGTAACAAGGGAAAGCTTCTACCCATTGTTAGAAGGGACAAATCATAACAAGAAGATTATTTATAGCCATTGGAAGGTGGTAGTTTTTTAATTGAGACAAGTGTATTTATTTATACAAAATGTATTTGGTAGTCTAGCATAAGGAGTTCTGGTGATGTAGTGGTTAAAGCATTTGGCTGCTAACTAAAAGGTCAGTTGTTCGAACCCACAAGCTGCTCTGTAGATGAAAGATAGGGCCGTCTACTTCCATAAAGATTTATAGCCTTGGAAATCCAGTGGGGATTAGTATGAGCTGGAATTGACTCAATGGCAGTGAGTTTGGTTTGGTTTTGAGTATAGCATAGGGCTGAGAGGTAATGGATATTTTCCAGGTGGGGGTTTAATAGGCTGATTATGGTGAGAGCAGATGGAGCAATAAGTTACACATTTTGCTGCCTCAAATAATTTTCCCCACTAACATTTCTTTAAATTTCAATCATATTATTCATCCAAAGTGAGAACCTTCATGTAAAACTCCCATCATAGGAACATGCCAGTGTTTGGACAAAACTAGTTTTCCATTAGGCCGATCATAATCTGATATCAGGGTGTTTTTTTTTTTTATTATTTTAGTGGTGATTTGGGTGGAAATTTACAGAGCAAATTCATTTTCCATACAACACTTCACATATACTTTGTCTCATGACATTGACTACAATTTACCACAATGCAACAGCTCCCCTCCTACTTCTTCCCTGTGTCCATCCCTCCATGCACTCCTGCCCCCTGAGCTGTCTCCCTGTGCATAAACAGCCCTTCTTTCTCCCATGATTGTTCTCTTCAAGGAGTGTATCTACCTAGTGTAAATTTTCACCTCGTATGTCTGTCTTTTGCTTGGCTGGAAGCCACAGGTGTGGGTTCAATTCCAGACCTGAAGGGCAGCTAGGGGCCATAGGCTCAATGGTTCCACCAGGCTCTATCAGACCAGCAAAACTGGCCCCACTTTTTTTTCCCCAAATGATTTTGAGTTTTGTTTCACATTGTTCTCCCTCTCTATCCAGGATCTCCTGCATAGATCTCCCTCCGAGTGTTTGATAGTGGTAGCTGGGTACCATCTAGTTCTTCTGGTCTCATAGTCATATAGGCTGCGGATTGCATGGTATACCAGTCACTAGGACTAGTTTCCATGAATCTTTGGTTTTCTTCGTTCTTCTTTGCTTTGTATGAGGAGAGACCCATCATTGTATCTAGATGGCTGCTTGTAAGCTTTTAAGATCGTGGTCATTACTCACCAAATTAGGAGGTGGAACAATGTTTTATGTAGTATGTTATGCCAGTTGCAAATGAAAACAACTGGCATAGTCCCCTGTGACTATGGTCCCGAGCCCACCGGTTCAACTACTCAGTCCCTCTGGATAGCTGGCTATGACCAAGAAGTGACTACAATCTTGTCCCTTGTCAGCTCTACTATACACCTGGGAATTTTTACAGATCATACAAATACACTTATAGGACCATTGTCTGCCAACCCTATACGTGGTCTTGAGGACACTCCCCACTTCATAGACATACGTACTAGTGCAGCCTGTCCACCCATCTATCCACCCGTATATCCATGTTTGTCTTCACTGACAATGCAGTACTGTTTGTGCAAAAGGATTCATCTTTGTTGTCTGTACCTCCCATGTACCTCTCTATGTTTTCCTCTTCCTCAGTGCCACTATGTTGATGACTCACATTTGGTACATTGCCCTTCTGTTCACCCAAATCAATATTTATCTCTACCTACCTTACAGTGTTCCCTGCCCTCCCCTCCCACCCCTGGTAACCAGCAAAGAAAATTTCCTTCTATATATAAACTATTCCATGACTTTTACAATAATGGACTAATACAATATTTGTCCTTCTGTGATGGACTTATTTCATTCAGCATAATGTCCTCCAAATTCATCCATGTTATGCAGTGATTTGCAGATTCTAGGTTATTCTTTGGGGTTGCACAGTATTCCATTGTATGTATGTACCATAGTTTGGTTATCCATTCCTCAGTTGATGGACACCTAGGTTGTTCCATCTGTTAGCTATTGTAAATAGTGCTGCAATGAACATAGGTGTGTATATGTCTGTTCCTGTCCTGGCTCTCACTTCTTTTGGATATATATCTAGTAATGGAATGGCTAGGTCAAATGGTATTTCTAATTCCAACTTTTTAAGGAATTACCATCCTGCTTTCCACGGTGATTGCGCTGTTTGACAGTCCCACCAGCACTAGATGAGAGTCCCAGTCTCTCCACATCCTCACCAGCATTTGTTATTTTCTGTTTTGTTGAATTTTGCTAGTAGTGCTGGGGCAAGATGGTGTCTCATTGTTGTTTTGATTTGCATCTCTCTAATGGCTAATGATTGTGAGCATTTCTTCATATGTTTGTTGGTCGCCTCAGTATCCTCCTTGGTGAAGTGTGTATTCATGTCTTCTGCCCATTTTTGGTTGGATTATTTGTCTTTTTGTTATTGAGGTATTGGAGTTTTCTATAAATTCTAGAGATAAGTCCCTTGTCAGATATGT
>NW_006921883.1:3485436-3497472 GCF_000298275.1 Orycteropus afer afer | reverse complement strand
CTTACCCAGTCTTTCTTAAGGAAGGTGTTGTTCAGTTTCCATGTTTTTACTCTTTTTCTGTTGATCTTCCTATTGTTGATTTCTAATTTGATAGTATTATGATCTGAGAAGATGCTTTGCAGTATTTCAATGTTTTTAAATTTATTAAGGCTTGCTTTATGGCCTAACATATGGGCTATCATGCAGAATGTTCCATGTGCACTGGAAAAGAATGTATATTGTGCTGTTATTGGGTGAAATGCTCTGTAGATGTCTATAAGGTCAAGTTGTTAGATTGTATTATTTAGCTCTTCTGCATCTTTGTTGAGTTTCTTTCCAGTTGTTCTGTCTTTCACTGAAAGTGGTGTATCAAGTCTCCCAATCTGACTGTGGAGTCATGTATTTGCCTTTTCAACTCTTTTAAAAGTCTGATTTATGCATTTTGGGGCTTTTTCATTGGGTACATAAGATATTTATTATGGTTCTATCTTCTTGTTCAATTCATCCTTTGATCATTATATCATGTCCTTCTTTGTCTCAGATGGTGGTTTTTGTCTTAAAGTCAATTTGATCAGAAATGAATATTGCCACTCCTGCTCTCTTACAGTTGCCATTTGCTTGATATATCTTTTTCCAACCTTTGATCTTTAGTCTGTTTTTGTCTTTGTCTCTAAGGTGTGTCTCTTGTAGACAGCATATTGATGGTTTTGTTTTCTCATTCAGTCTGCAACTCTGTCTCTTGAGTAGTGCATTCATCCATTAACATGGGGAATAACTACCACTAGCTGCCCAGCCACTCAACCAGGCCCAGCCAAGTCGACACACAAACATAACTACCACATCCTGCATATGTTCCCTGGCTAGCAGGGCTGATTTTTCGATTAATTCTTAGGTCCTACCACGACTTGGCAATGTCCAAGCTGTCTCTGTCATCAAGATCACTGCCAGACTGCAGCCCCATATGTCTCCTTTTTTGGTGTTTTCATGAAAATTTTTTTGTTAGTTGGAGTTTTGCCCACTTCTATATCCTTCCCTTCAGGTCTCGGGGTCCAGGATTATCTTCTGTATCTGTGTTAGTTCATTCCCCTTTTCTTTGTTGAAGAGGGTCTGTGCAGTCTTTCTGCCTATTCCGCCATCCTCAAGGCTGTCGGTATCAGTGTCTTGATAACATCCTTCTCAGTCCCATTTTTCTCCTTCCTTGGCTAAAACCATTTTTTGCTGCTTTTCAAGATGTTCTGGGATTATATAAAAACATTTATAATTATTCATAAGCAAAACAGGGTAGTCTCAATCATCAGTTCTGATAAGAACAGAAACAAGTAGAGAATCTATGGAAGTAGATTGCCCCATCTTCCTTCCCAGGAGTGGCTGGTGGGTTTGAACTGCCAGCCTTCAGGGTAGCAGTCAAGTGCCTTAGGCACTATGCTACCAGAGCTCCTGTTGGAGTTGCTTTTCTTTCACTAACACATGGTCTCACAAAATAAAACACAGAATGGGGAAAGGCTGAGTAGTCTGATTATATAGCTTGTGTACAGTTCTCTAAATTCTTTAATTCTCGTTTCTTGGTTATGATTATATTGGGTACATTGGCAAAGTACTTGTTGTAGGAATTTAAAGTTCTCACCCCACCATTGTTTCTCTAAGTATTCCTCATTTGTGTTTCTCTGGTGAAGGAAGAGTTTGAGTGTAAAGACTTGTGTAATTTTTGGACTATGGTACCTAACAACAATATAACGTCTTATTTAGATGTTGATAACTTTTTACCTTTTTCCAACTTATTAATTCTGTTCTGGGGACCCCTTGTTTGTTATGTTCCTTAAGGGATTTAATGTTAATTCAACAGTCAGTTCTCCTGTTAATTTACTTCTGTGAGAATTTTCAACCTGGTTCATTTTTCTACAAAAGTTAATTGTATATTCTACAGTACTGAATGGAATTCCCCACCAATATTTTTGTAAGATTTTCAGTAGGTTTTTTTTTTTCCCCTTCTCTCTTCTTCTTCCTCCTTTCTTCTCTCTTTTTATGATAATTCTCAGTTACAGGAAAATATAAATACTTGAGTATGATAATTTTATTATTTGGTCCAATTCATAATTTTCTGACTGAGTCTTTATGGCATCCAGCCTTTCCCCATTCTGTGTTTTATTTTGTGAGACCATCTGTTAGTGAAAGAAAAGCAACTCCAACAGGAGCTCTGGTAGCGTAGTGCCTAAGGCACTTGACTGCTAACCAGAAGGCTGGCAGTTCACACCTACCAGCCACTCCTGGGAAGGAAGATGGGGCAATCTACTTCCATAGTGACACTGCCTCAGAAACCCAAGGAGGGGTTGCTATGAGTTGGTTCTGACTCGACAGCACATAACAACAACAACAATGTAAAGGTTAAAGGTGTATGGTTCCAATATGGCAAGATTTGACAAAGTTTTGGAGGTGGCCTACTTGACCGCCATGTCAGCAAAATTGTTATCTTACATTTCTTTAGTCTCATAGGCTCCTTTTGGTTGATGGACTTCGAATTTAATAACTGCAATTTCAGAAGGAAGCAATAAAGCATCTAAAAGGTCAAACATTCATAATAGTAGTCCCAAAGGAAGTTTACAACCTTCTCTGTCCCTGAACTCACTGCCATTGAGTCAATTCTGACTCATAGAGATACACTTTGGGTTTCCAAGGCTGTGAATCTTTATGGAAGCAGACTGCTTCATCTTTCTTCTGCAGAGAAGCTATTGGTTTTAAACCACTGACCCTTTGGCTGGCAGCCACATGGCTAGAGTACTAAAAATCATGGACCCCTCCAGAAACATATCTACAGTTTGTGTGAATATTCACAGCTTTTCCTGAAATGAGCTTGTAGGCTGTATTTAAGGCTACAAGGCTGTTAATTTTACTTGTCAAACTAAATTGGGTTTAGGAAGTGATCTGCTTTCTAGTATTTCAGTGCAGGTGATAACTGCATACCCTGCTTGGTAGTGACCATCAGGGTAAGTTCTATCTACAAATAGGACTAAATCAGGATTGTTGAGGAGAATTTGAGTCTTTCTTAGGCACTGTTAACTGTTTTGTTAGGTTCAAACACTTGCAAATAGGATATTCATCATCTTTAATAATAGGAAAGAGTGTGGCTGGGTTTAAATAAGTTATGATATGATGTCTTACGCTGCCTGCTAGCAAAAGAATGAGTCATAAGAGGTAAGTCTTCTTGTAGACAGATATTGGCTAAGGGTAGAATTAAGTACACTGCGCACATTTGGTACATAAATATCTAAAAATTCTCCAAGTACTGTGTCAGCAGTGAATTCTACAAGTTTTGTGTTGATGGATACAGCTCAAAGGCGATGAGGGTAACTTCCGGACACTAGCTGCAGGCTGTAATATCCTATGGGCTGATGTTCCCCATTGCGTTTTTGAACAAGTAACCCTAATGCACTTCCATTCAGTTCATGGACAAATAAAGAAAAGAAAAGAAAATTCTAAATGGCAATAAGGAAATCCTAAAGCTGGATCCAATGTTACAGTTTCCTTTAAATTTTTTAAAGCTTGGCAGTCCTCAGGGGTAATTTGGAAGGAGTCTGATTTGGAAGAGTTTAAATGCTTCTATAATGGTTGGGCTAACAGTAATTTGGGACCCAAGTTGGACAGTAGCTATGTAACCTCAAGAATCATTGGAGTTTTTACTTAGTTTTTGGAATTGGCTGAAATAGAATATTATCCTTTCTTTTAGGATAAATAGAAATCCCCTGACCTGATATTAACTGACCTAAATATTTAGCCATAGGCTGGGTCAGTTGTAATTTATCTTTGTGTACTTTTGACCTCTAGAGGCTAAATGCTTAAATACAAGAATGCTACCTCTTACCAAGCCTCCTGGGAGGAGGAATACGCTAACAAATCATCCCTGTATTGTAACAATGTGGATTTTTTTTTAAATTGTCAAGATTGCAAATCAGCTTGCAAAACCTGAGAAAAATAAGTGAGAGACTGAGTGAAACTATAAGGCATCACAGTCTAAGTAAACTGTTGACTCTTTCATGTGAGAGCAAATAAATATTGACTATTGGAGTGTACAGGGATGTTAAAAAATGCATTACAGCTATCTGCAACTATAAAGTCAGTAGCTTCTGGTGGGATATTCAAACACACACACACACAAAGACACACATACACACAAAATCCAGCTTCTGGTGGGTCAGTAGAAAGTAATAAACGAGGATTAAGGACTCCTGGGAGTCTAGGAGTAACTATTCAATTAATTACTTGTAAATCTTGGAGAAATATCTAGCCTCTATTCTTTATTTTTCTGTCTGAGAGGATGG
This sequence comes from Orycteropus afer afer, assembly GCF_000298275.1. Taxonomy (NCBI): domain Eukaryota; kingdom Metazoa; phylum Chordata; class Mammalia; order Tubulidentata; family Orycteropodidae; genus Orycteropus; species Orycteropus afer. The sequence continues at coordinate 3,493,180 of NW_006921883.1, read as the reverse complement.
GTATATTACCAGAGCTAGTGCAAAGAATAGTAAGGTCCTTGGAAAGAAAGTCTTGAATTATTGGTGCAAATCCTTCCTTAGCTTCTTATTTCCAAGAGTATTCAGGGATCTTTGGCAATTGTGCAGATAAAGCAATTTGAATTTTAATAAGCTCAGCAGAAAAACAACTTACATAGATGGGGTTGCCCGTGAAGTTTCAGAGACTGAGGAGACACTGTATACCAGAGGCTAATCAACTTCAGTCTGAGTTTGAAGTGGCAGAATGAAACCTTGCATGTAATAACTAGCATCTTCTCTTTCTATTTCTGTTCCTACTTACATAAAGGATTCAGGTAAATCTAATGTTTCTCCCTTTTTATTAAATTTAATCAGACATTTCCATTTAGATAGAAAAAAATCTGTTTCCAATAAATGTATAGGGATATATCATCTAATGAGAAAAGGGTGCATAATAAATCCAAGAGAAATCAGTACTTGCTGAGGGTGATACAGAGTCTGTATTGGGTTGGTAATCCCTCACTACTTTAGAGGTTTCTGTGTACTCTGGGGCAGAGGGTTTTGTAAATAAGTAGGGTTAATAACAGAAAAAGTTGCTCTTATGTCAATTAGAAATTTGCAAGATTGTCCATTAACAGTCATGGTGATTCCTCCTTGAGGATTTAAAGCCAACATAGGAAAAGCCTTTATCTGTTCCCTGGAACCCCTTCATTCAGGTTTAGATGAAGACTTCCCATATGAGGAAGATCCCTGTTTGATTTTTAGTTTGAAACAGTCCTTTTTCCAATGACTGCCATTTTGGTGTTTTTTTTTTTACAATAGTTGCAAATCTTGGGGGTTTTGGTCGTGATTCTAAAAGCTCCTGGCTAAAAAGCTTTTCTCTGATCGTTGTGTTGCAGTTGCAACATCGGTAATTTGTTTGTATGGCCTATTTCTTTAGCTCCAAAATTTGGGCTAGTTTATGGTCTATGTCTGTCAATTCAGGAATGTGTACAGTTTCCTAATCCAATTTTTAACATTTAATTTGTTCAGATAATTCCAGATGTAAAGCATTAAAAATATGGAATTGAAAACTATTCCAGCCCCTTCTTCCATGGGGTTTAATATTGAATGTTCAGCAGAGGGAAAGTTTTCAGTATATCATCTAAAATAATTTGGCAAGTGCTCTAGTTTGTTGTAGGAGTATTGCTCCAGTTATTGCAGCATCAACTGTTACAGATTGTTTAGAGTTTTTCCAGTTTTCCTTTTCCATCCATAATTGGGTGTTTCCTGGCCAGACACCATATCTATCAGTTGATATAAATCATAAGTCTCAATAAATATTCTAAGCTCCATAGTGATTTTTGTGGGCCTTTGTATGGATTAGGAAGTTCTTTTACAATTGTGCAATGTTCTGCCTAAAACCCAGGAGAAAAAGTCACCAATGGAGGTTCACTGTGTTCCTCTGGATGTGTTACTTTAGGAGGTAACTTATGTGAAGGATTTTCTGTTTCCTTCTTGCTATCAGGATAGAAGAGAAATTCAGATAACCTGTTAGTAAAGGAGGAAGAAAGGAGTGAGCGATGGAGAGAAATTGAAGTTTTTGGTGGAGGGGATGGAATAGTAGATGGTGCCAAAGTATCAGCAGTTGCTGTGGAATTTTCACACAATAATTTTTTATTCTGTTTAACTAATTTAGAAATGGTATTTTGTAGAGAAGCAATCTTGCTCTCTTGATTTCTTTTGGTAGCTTCAAAATACCAATTAAAATATGCATCCTATTAAGTTTGTTTAACTTGAGAACCCTTCTGTTCTAATTTGCTTTACAAAAAGGTTAATTTGGATGTATCAAAAGATCCTCAAAGCAGACACATGTGTTATAAACTATCTTCAGTAAGATTTGACCAGGTGTACAAAAAAACCATAATATTTCCTCATATATTGAGCACAGATTCATGAGGGGAACTCCCTGGTTTTAGAGTTGAAATTTCCCATAGAAGAAAGTAATGACAAATGTCCACTGAAAATAGAAGTAGAACCCTATTCTTAATTGCCTCAGAGGCAGAAAGCTTTGCAGAGCAATAAGTTGTTTTTTTTTTTTTTTGAGTTACAAAAACCTAGACAGGAATGCTGCAGGACTTGGACAGTGTTTTGCTTCAAACAGTGTGTGCCTTCATTTTGTGAAGTTGCTTGTGGGTGGCAGGAAGCCGAGTGTTCTGCCCTGTGTTATGACTACCTTGCCCTGTCATGAGAGTTTTCTTTTTCATTTTTTTTTAAATTTTTATTCTGATTTAGGTGAAAGTTTACAGAGCAAATTCATTTTCCATACAGCAGTTCATACACATTTTGTCTCATGACATTGATTGCAATTCCCCACAATGTAACAGCTCTCTTCCCACTTCCTCCCTATAGCTACCTCTTCCCTGTGTCCTTCCCTCCTTGCACTCTGGCTCCCCTAGCTGTCTACTTGTGCAAACTCTGCCTTTCTGTTCTCCCATGATTGATCATTCCAAATAGTGTCTACCCCTTCTGCATGCCTATTGTTTGGCTGGAAGCTACAGGAGTGAGTTCAATTCCAGACCTGAAGGGTGGCTAGGGGCCATTGGGGAGCTCTGGTAGCATAGTGCCTAAGGTGTTTAACTGCTAACCAGAAGGCTGGTGGTTCAAACTCACCAGCCACTCCTCAAAAGGAAGATTGGGCAATCTACTTCCATAGAGATACTGCCTCAGAAACCCAAGGAGGGGTCGCTATGAGTCAAATCAACTCAACTGCAGTTAGTTTTTTGAGGGGCCATAGTCTCAGGGGTCTCAGGGCTCTATCAGACCAGCAAACCTGATTTTCTTTTCTTTTTTCTTTTTTTTTTTTTGTTAAATGATTTTGAGTTTCGTTCCACATTGTTCTCCCATTCTATCCAGGATTCCTACTGATTCCCCTCTGAGTGGTTGACAGTGGTAGCCAGGCACCATCTAGTTCTGGTCTTATAGTCATATAGGCTGAGTACTGCATGATCTACCCAGTCCTTTGGACTAATTGTTTCCTTGCATCTTTGATTTTCTTCATTTTTCTATGATCTGGATGAGGAGGGATCCATCGTTCCATCTAGATGGCCACTTGCAAGCTTTTAAGATGCCATTCATTAGTCACCAAAGTAGGAGGTAGAACAATGTTTTTGTGTAGTATGTTATGCCCATTGAGCCTGATGTCCTCTGTGACTGTGGTCCTGAGCCCACAGTCAACTACTTTCTCCCTCCAGGTAGCTGGATGTGGCCAAGAAGCTACCACAGCCTTGCCCATTGTCATCTCTACTATACACCTGAACATTCTTACAGCACATACAAATATGCATGTAGAAACATTGTCTGCTAACCATATATATGGTCATGGGCACACTACCTGATGCCTAGCCATACCTGATCATTCACCCTGTCCATCCATCTATCTACCCAGAGTTCAATGCTTGCTATCACTGACAATGTAGTACTCTACATACAAAAGGGTTCATCTTTGGTGTCTGTACCTCCCATGTCTTGAGAGTTCTTGATGCTCATGATGAGTGCCAGTGAGTGACCTAACAGCTTTTACTGGTCAACCTGTCCCTAATCTTGCAGATTATAGTGACCCAGAGCTCTTTGAAAGTAGAATTACCTCGATAGCTGCTGAAGCTCTGAGTAGAATAAGTTCCATCTACACAAAAGTGCACATCAATCCTAAGAGAAATGAAAGAGAAGAAAAGTCCAGACATGATAAAGTAAGTTTCAGTAAAGCTTGGAGAACTCTATGCAAAGAAGGTGGAGTTTGGATCTTAGTGGGGCTTACCTGAGGCAACTCCCATGGAGGTGCAGGGAAGTGGCAAGCCAGATTACTGTTGGTACCAGGCCTGAATTCCTGAGCCGTCTAGAGGTTGTTCCAGTAGCCCTTGTTTGGATCCTGCTTCTGATATCAAGAAATGTAGAGCAAGATGGGAGAGTCTGGTAGGAATTAAGGGAGAAGAGCTTTTATTGAGAGCAAAGGAGTTTGCAAATTGGGGATCACAATGCCCAGAGGATTCTGAACTAAGTGATCTAAAGGGGAGACAGTTCAAAGAGTTTTCATAAGAAAATGCAAGAAACTTCAGTAAAAATTCAGGGATTTGTTGACATTTATGTAATGGTTACAAGGAACTTCAGGAAATTTCAGTGATTGGTTTACATTTAAGGTAACAATTACAAAATTGAGTGATAGTGTGTCTGATTGGTAGGCTATTACATATATTTCTAAGGTTTTTTTTTTTCCTTCAGTTACAAAATAATTATTAAATTGAGTACATCTGGCCTTGAAACAACCATGAGAACTTTCTTGTGTGACTGCAGGGAGGACATGTGTAATTCTCAAAGTTTATTTTGAGTGTCTGGGCTGAGGATTGTTTTGGGCTTGGTTTCCTAAGCAGCAAGCAAAACCCTTTAGCAACTAAAAATTGTATTATTGTCATTTGAAATTGTTGACCAGTAATTTTCTCAGGATACAGTGGAGAGTTGCAGGAGTGACAGGCTACATTCCTGATGCAGAGGTTACTTCTGATTTTAATTTGAGTTTTAGCCTCAGCCCTTCGCTTAGCCACCATCTCATGTTGGGGGTACATAGTTAATTTTGGGTGCTCCCACTCAAGATATGTGATAGTTAATGTTCGGTTTCAGTGCTACTGGGCCATGGTTCTCTGGTGTAGCCGTTATGAATCATCTCTCATAATGAGATCTGATATAATGTAACAGCCTCTCTGGTGAAATCTGCTATGAGCAGCCATGCAGTTGAAAGAGAGTCTCCTTGGGGATGTGCCCAGCATTGATATGTGGACGTTCTGGCAAAACTCTCTAGTTTTTTCTCACTCTGGATCCTACATCTGGCTCTCATTATCTGATCGCTGGTTCCTGGGACTTAAACCAGTGGTCTGTTGTATTGCCTGCCATGCTTGGGAGTCATTAGCCTCTGCAGCCTATCGACAGCCTCCTGTCTTACCTGCTGATCTAGGATTCATCAGCCTCCACAGCCCGTGAGCCAGAAGCCTGCTGTCCAATCTGCAGATCTTGAGTTCATCAGCCCGTGCAGATACATGTTTCGGGAGAAGACTACAGCCTGACATCTGACCCATGGACTTGGGACTTACCAGCCTCCACAACCATGAGCCATTTCCTTCAGATAAATCTCTCTCTGTGTATGCATATATAAGCTTCACTGTTTTTGCTTTACTAGAGAACCCAGCCTAAGACAGGAGGATACCAAAAAGAAGAAGAAGGAAAAAAAAAAACAAAAAAAAAACCTGCTACCATATGCTTGAACAATTTCTCTTAGAAAGATCAGCACGAGGCTGGTCCCCATGAGGCGGAGGTCAAAGATGTCCCAAATGTCCAAACTACCATGCCACTCCATCATTTCAGACATTAACTCCTCCTCCTCCTCCTAATAATTTCCCTAGTCTTAGGGTTCTGTATTTCGCTGTAATGCCTCACAGAACTCACAGACACCCAAGGGTTCGTCTCACGTAGTAGTGGTGGAGGCTGGCAGGCTGGCGAGTCCCGGGTCCATGAGTAGGTCTGGCGGATCCTCCCAACTCTCGGGGTTTGATGAACCTCGATCAGCAGATCAGATGACGGCTGCTGTCCCAAATCCAGGGGTGAGATGAGGATGATCCAAGACACAAAGCCGGAGCAAGAGGAGGGCGAATCTTCCCAGGAGATTCGTAGGTATACCCTCAGGGAAGCTAAGGGTGGTGATTTGAATTATACCCTCCAGCAAGGCAGGACTCAAGATACATTCCACCTGTGTTGCCCCAACAGAATTAACCTCCCATCACAGAGTTGATTGCCAGTCATTATAGGGAATGACTACTACCAGCTGCCCAGCCAAGTTGATACCTGACCTTAACTACCACAGCACCCCAAACAGGCATGGAAAATGGGATTTACAAAACATAACAGAATGGAGGACAATGGCTAGAAGGGCCACATCAAGCAATTCACTGCACCATAGAATTGATTTTAACTCATAGCGACCCTGTAGGACTAAGTAGAACTGCTCCATAGAAGGTTATGGTTCAAACCCACCAGCCACTCTGTGGAAGGAAGATTGGGCAATCTACTTCCATAAAGATTTACTTTCTCAGAAACCCAAAAAGGGTCACTGTGAGTTGGAATTGACTTGATGGCAGTGAGTTGGTTTTTTTCACCTTTAGGTTAGCAGCCAGTGCTTTAACCACTGTACCACCAGGGCTTCAGTCAGTTTGGAGGATACGAAGGAACATATCACAGACAACCTCCTTGAACTCTTGTCAGTGTAAATGATTATGAGCACCATCCAGCCCCCTTGGATCTTATAAGTGATTCAACCCATTTGTCTATTTTCAAAAGTTCTGCATTTCCAGCCCAACCTCTGTCCACCTCACCTGCCATTCTATCCCTGGTGTTCTTTTCCAAGGCTACTTAACTAAGGAGAGGTGCCTGGATGCCTGTTCTGTTTCACGTGTGTGTGTGTGTGTGTGTGTGTTTGTGTTGGGGGAGGGGGCAGATGATAAAACAGACCTGACTTTGGTTAACTCAGGATACCCCAATGAGTATCTATTTTCTTAATAAAAATTTTCCAGGGATAAGTCATTGAAAAAGAGACTGCTAGGTACTCCTTTCCCTAACAAATACATTCCAGTTCCTTGTCTTATGGAAGTTGATATAAGTATTGTCAGTTGACATAAGAATCATGTTGATTTAAATTATGACATAGTATTCTACAACTCTGAAATATATTGAGTGCTGTCATATTGTTAAATATATTGGCAAATATGTCAATATAAGGGAAGGGAATGTCAAAGGAAGGTGGATTGGAGAATATATCCCATCAAGAAAAAAAAATTGCCTTTAAACAGCCATGGAGGTATGGTGGCACGTTTCCTGCCAGTTCCGTTGTAAGTTGACTCTATCAAGTTGTGTTGTCCTGAGGCTTTCTCCTTCCATTAAATCTTTATTGATCTTGCCCTGGTCCCCACTCTGGGGATGCCTTTCTCAGTTTCTAATGTCATCTTGTCTTGAGACAACTTTAACCCCCATTTACAGGTGTTAACTTTGCCCTAACGTTTTCTGTATAATAATGGTTTCTGCAATGGATGTGCTTAAGAATTCCCCAAAACTTTGGAACATGCGTTGTGTAGGGACCACCTTCAGAAATTTTCGTTTAGTGGGTCTAGGATGGGCCTGATTCTGATCAGGGTAGTCCCTGGCCACATCCTTAGAAATACTGCCCTAGGTCAGTGGTTCTGAATCATGACTTCACATTGGAGTCACCTTGGGGCCCTTTAAAAATTACCGCTGCCAGTACCAATCCAGTGAGACTGTGATGTAATTGGAAGAATCAAGGAGAATTATAGGTGCACATAGACATTTAGCCACAAGAGTTGTTCATAATTCAGGAGAGGCCACAGATTAGTATATTCCAAACTATGATCTTGGTGCCTTGTCTCTAAAACTGTCTCTTGTGAAAGGTTTTCTTTTTCTTTATTATTCTAATTCATTTAATTTAACACTAGATTTTCACAAATTTGATTTGTATTATGATTCCATCATTTCTCTAATTGTCTCTGACTCCTGATGCACATGCCCATACAATCTCCTATGGTGTGTCCTTCACCCACCACCCACTAGGGGGCAAGCATGTTCAGTCAAATACTTTGCTTATTACAGTCTTTGGGTACATGTTCTAACTGCTAGAGGGAAATATATATATATATATATATATATATATATATAT
>NW_006921883.1:3479070-3485022 GCF_000298275.1 Orycteropus afer afer | reverse complement strand
GCCACCAGAGGTCCTTATACATACAAACGTACATATATATATATTTGTTTTTTTAAAAAAAAACTTGAAATCTTGGTATTACTTGAGATCCCTAGGTCACACAACAGGTTTTTTACTGCTGCCTGAGTGTTGTTTTTGAGGGAGGCTATGGTTTGGTGGTCAAGTCTAAAGGATACATTACCATGAAAGAAGTCTTGCCCATAGCTCAAAGAATGTTTAATGAATTGAAGAGATGACGCGGTGAACAGTGAAGAGTGAGAAAATCTATATGTGACTGCTGTAACCAAAGTGGCAAGGAGGCCTCTTGTATTCCAGAAACTGAAGAGGGAATAAACTCCTCACAAGCAAACTGAAATACTACTCCCAGCAGTGATTGGGGGATAAGGAAAACAGGTCTCTTAACTGAAGAGTTCTTAAAAAACGAAAAACCCACCCTATTGCCATCAAGTCAATTCTGGTTCATAGTGACCCTATAGGTCAGAGTAGAACTACCCCATAGAGTTTCCAAGGATGTAAATCTTTATAGAAGCAGACTGCCTCATCTTTCTCCCGTGGAGTGGCTGGTGAGTTCAAACCACTAGTCTTTTGGTTAGCAGCCAAATGCTTTAACTACTACACCACCAGAGCTCCTGAAGAATTGTTAGACTCCTCAAAATGGGATGAGTGATACTAGTGAAGTTTTCTTCCTGATTTAAGAAATTTGTTAGTAGGAATGTTTTTCTTGTCACTAAAGTGAAGCTTGCTTGCATTGTTGTTTAGATGAGCTGGAGGGAGAGGATGATAAATAAGCAACTGGTTTATGGAAAGGTTAGAAACTATTTCAAATCAAAATATGTTTTTTTTAATTGTAAAACCTGATTAAAAGCTTCAAGAAACTATAATGGTGATGGTGAGAATGACATTTTCTAGGTTTTTATTATTGACTTTCTCTTACCATGCTAAGAGTGCTACTTGCTCGGGGTAGAGTCTCTGCGGTGTTCAGGGACACTGTAACTGGAGGAGCTTGGCCTGTTGTTGTTGTTATGTGCTGTTGAGTCAGACCCAACTCATAGGGACCCCTCCTTGGGTTTCTGAGGCAGTATCACTATGGAAGCAGATTGCCCAACCTTCCTTGGCCTAGGTATCAATAATGCACCTGTTGCTGTTGTGTCAGTTATGCAGCTGTTATGTTATTAGACTCTTATCTCTGCACCCCCAATCTACACTTCTGAATGCCACTTTGTGATGCTGGGATGGAGCTGCATTTCTGCCTTGGCAGGTGCTGCCTGTTACATGCGGCCAATGGGAAAACATTTGAGGAAGACTGCAGGGGTGGGGGAGGGAGAAGGGGCTTGCTCCTCCTTTCTGTCTGCCTCCTGTTCCAGTGAGAGTTACCTTAGCAGTGGCCTTCATTCTTGCAGCTTCTGTTGGTTTCCATTTCCAGCTTTTTTACCCACTTCCAGAGTGAACCTTATCATGCCCTCTCAGAGTATCAGCACCAGCTAATGGGGCAGGCAGACGTCCTCAGAGGTCTGTAGTCCCAGCTTTGCAGTGTTCCTCCTTCAAGTTGCAAAGGTAGTAATTATACCAGCTGAGCAGCACCATCTCCTCTGAGATCTGGGGCCACCTGTTTCTTGTGTTCCCCCTGCTTCCTGCAGTTACATTATCTGTTGCCTTGATGACCTCTTTTTGCTTTTTCAGTTTTCCAACCCTTGTTTAACAGATTCTTTATATTCAATTTTCTGTTAAAATGAGTGTGATTTCTGTTTTTCTGACTGGACTTTTCCAAAAGGTTAAACATTTAACTGGTCCTATTTCTGTGTCTATTTTGATTTGATTATAAGTGTTTCTCTCAGTATCTCCTTCGGCAGTAATTTTCCAGCTAGATGTTTTCTTCATAACTGGACCAACAAGCAGCATCATGATAAATGGAGAAAAGATTGAAGTTGTCAAGGATTTCATTTTACTTGGATCCACAATCAAGTGGATCCCATGGAAGCAGCAGTCAAGAAATCAAATGATGTTTTGCATGGGGTAAATCTGCTGCAAAAGACTTCTTTCAAGTGTTAAAGAGCAAAGATGTCATTTTGAAGGCTATGGTATGCCTGATCGAAGCCATGGTATTTTCATTAGCCTCATATGCTTGTGAAAACTGGACAATGAATAAGGAAGACTGTACAAGAATTGATGCATTTGAATTGTGGTGCTGGCAAAGAATATTGAATGTACCGTGGACTGCTAGAAGAATGAACAAATATGTCTTGGAGAAAATACAGCCAGAATGCTCCTTAGAAGCAAGAATAACCAGAGTTCATCACTTGTACTTGGGTCATGTTATCAGGAGGGACCAGTGCCTGGAGAAGGACATCATGCTTGATAAAGTAGAGCGCCAGCAAAAAAGGGGAAGACCTTCAATGAGATAGATCAACACAGTGGGTGCCACAATGCACTTAAGCATAGCAATGATTGTGAGGATGGCGCAGGACCAGGCATTGTTTCATTTTCTTGTGCTTGTGGTTGCTCTGAGTCGAAACCAACTCAATGTCATCTAAGAGCAACAAGTTCCTTTTGTTGGTTGAACCATTCTTGGAAGTATCACCAGAGAGGAGAAAGGATCTGCTTGTTAAAAGGATGCATGTGGTTTAATGAGTGGGTGTAAGCTAGCATGCCTAATTGATTTCTGATAATAACTAGCAATCTGAATATTTGAAAAGGAAACAAATTGTTACATTTCCTCAAACTATGTATTTCTAAGTATGTAAAGTAAGTCCCATAACAATGAGGTCCATAAAGGAGAGAGATGTTTCCAGATATATGTGAGAGTAAGCAGAGTTGAAAGAAATACTAGAATGTTAGCAAAGAAATGAAATCTAAATGTTGTCCCAAACAGAAGAAAGATGAATTCTGCAGGCAGAGAAAAGAAGGAAAAGGAAAATAGCCTTTATTTTCTGGAAAATATAGATGAAACCAAAATAAACTACCAGAGAAGACTGTGGTTATTGATAAACTGTAATCTCTTGGGATGCACTTTCCTTTTCTTTCTCTTCATAGAAATTAACTCATTTAGTGCATACAGTTCAATTGCTTTTAGCATTTCCGTACAGTTGTACAGCCATCACCTGGTGATAACAGTTTTGTACATACAGGTCCTTAATCTTGCTGTCTGCCGTGTCTTCTTGCTATTCACAAAAGATGAAATTTGTTCAGTTGCTGATTAATTTGTTTGAGCTAACCTTCAATATTGAACCTATTGTGCCCTGTACTTTGTGCAAAACCTAGCAATTTAGTTAGGATTAACAAAATTAAACTTATTTAACACTTTTGTAGATCAGCAATATATGCCTCAGGGACCCTCCAAGATAGTCCTCCCAGATTGTTTTGTTGTGTGATGGAATGTGGCATGTCACAGAATGGTTTGCCATTGATTGCCACACCTTGTTAATTTTCTATGGTTAATTTTTTTTTTCTTTCTTTCTGTGTTTTATAGGGATTACATATTGTATGAGGCAGAGACTGGGAACAGATATGTTTGGAACCATATGCCCTGAGAAATGAATCCCTGATAATTTTCCCTTACTGCGAATTCCTGTGGAAGTTTCCCAGGGTCATCTGGCTCTGTATACATATGGGTGCCAGATTTCTCTGTCTTTGTCTTATCTCTCCTTTGGTTTGAGATGTTGTGATTTGCTTTTCCTAACCCATCCTCTAATCTCTTGCTTTTGCTACTTCAGATCCCTTCTCATAAAATGTGTTATTCTGGAGAAAAACTTACCTCTATTTGCACACCCAGAGACCACTTACTGTCCTATATCCGCTGCTGTGAAATTATGATTCTGTCATTCTAGACTTCTATGTAGACTCTGGGTTTTAATGTCTTTTCATTAATCGTGACCATGTTGACAGTTGTTCGTGCATTCTAATGTGTAAAAGTTCTCTGTAATAACATGTCCCTAAAGAATAGTTGTTGATGGTGATTATGTTGCCTGATACCAGCTGCCCTGTGTGATCTTGAGAATGACCCCTGAGTATTCAGGCCTCTGTGTCCCCTAGCTTCCTGAAGAGAGACTGACACCTACTACCCAAGATTTGCAGGACACAGCAGACCTTTGCCCAGCTCCTTTTTTAATTGGGTCTGACAGATGGCAGGTATTAGTGTAGAATGGCCCGCTCTTCTGTTTGTTCCATTGAGCTCTGCCTTGTCTCGCTGACCTCTTGAAGTGACTGTAAGCAATGTAATATAGTGGAACGTGCTGAATGCTACCAGACTCAGTGGCTTTGAGTGAATCTCTTAGCTCCAGAAACCTCTATTTTTTTTATTTACAAAAAGAGGCACACAGTAATACCCACCTTCTATAGTAACTCTGTGGATTAAAAGTGGTAATAGATCTGGAAGAGTTGTATAAATGCAGTAAAGATTAGCTCCTTTGTTAGTCACATTACTACGCTTTATGTGAGAGGACATGCTGAAGCACACCTTTGCTTAAGAAAGGTGTTGAAGGATCCTCTTGTCATCAATCCTTTCTTCCCTAGTGGATGAAGGGTGATGATGAGCTCAGAGAACTTGGCCTCAGTGCTGACAGAATCAGTTTTTTTCTCTCTCATATAATTGTGAGTAATTTTGCCATGCTGTTTGAGATAGGTTGAGGTGAAGAGGGAAAAGTTCAGATCCTTGACATGCTCTTTCAGATTGGAGGTATGTAAATGGTAGGATGGCTCTTCCTGATGTGGCTTTTATTTAAATCAGAAAGATATTATATTCATGGTAATTATTTAAAAAAAACAGTGAGAACTACTCCACAATCAAAAGCGATGTATTATTTCTAATGAACAAAATTTTTAAGTCTTTTAAAATAATCTACTCAGAACTTTTTTCTCCTTTATGCTTTCTCCCTTTTTTATTTCTTTCAAGATTCTTCCTCCTCACCCTGGTTTCTAGAAACTCCAACCAATGAGTTACCATGGAGTTGATTCTGACTAATGATGACCCTGTGTGTTGCAGAGCAGGATTGTACTCCATAGGGTTTCAAGTCTGTGGTGTTGCAGAAGCAGATCTCCAGGTCTGTCTTCTGAGGGGCCTCTGGGTGTGTTTGAACTGACAGCCTTTTTGGTTAGTAGTTGAGTGATTAACTATTTGTGCTACCCAGGGACCCCTCCCAGGTTTCCTGCACCTTTATCCATCCTTTGTTCCTTTTTTTATTAGTCATAAGAGGTCTAGGAAATCATCCTTCAACCCTCTGATTGGTGTCATCCCATCCCACTGTGAAAATGTGGCCTGTTCATCCTTGCTTGAATGACCTACCTCCTTCTCTGATTTCTGCTCTCCTGACTCCTGAGAGCCACAGTCTCAGGAAGGTCTCTATGTATTTTCATCTCCAGCTAACTGTCCTTTCCTTTCTGATTCTCTTTCTGCTCTTTCTTTGTTGCTCTTCTTGGCCAATTATTGCCCATAGGAAGTCAATCATTATTCACCAGGCACTCCCTTTATCTCCGTAAGGTGACTGAAACTAGGCTTTCTGAACCTTGGCTAAGACTTATTTTGTAAAGGTCTCAAGTGATGGTGTGTGTTATTTTCTATAGTGTCAATAATACAATTTCCTTACTCTTTATTGTTGCTTTCAGATGGTTTTCACCACTGGCTTTCATTAGGCTCTCTTCCAGTGAAGTTCTTAACATCCAGTTCTTACCATGACCATGACTTTCAGAATATTTCCACCAAGTCCCTCAAAGTCTGGCTCCTGACTTCAACCGCAGTTAATCTTCTGACATTTTCATGTTGTTGTGTGGCATTAAGTAGATTCTGACTCATGACAATCTGATAGGACAGAGTAGAACTGAATTTCATGGCTATAGTCTTTACATGAGCCCTTGTGGCTTTGAGTGTTTGGCCACTAACCAAAGATTGGCAGTTCCATCAGCCACTCTGTGGAAGAAAGATGGGGCAGTCTGCTTCTGTAAAGATATAGCCTTGGAAAC
>NW_006921883.1:3471972-3474970 GCF_000298275.1 Orycteropus afer afer | reverse complement strand
GAGAAGGATTGATATGGTGGCTGCAATGATGAGCTCAAGTATAGCAGGGATTGTGGGGTTGACGTGGGATAGGGCAGTGTTTCGTTCTGCTGTGCATGGGGTCGCTATGAGTCGGAAACGACTCGATGGCACTTAACAACAACAAACAACGATTGTTCTCCCACTCTATCGAGGATCTCCTACATAGATCACCCTCTGAGTGGTTGACCCTGGTAGCCAGGCACCATCTAGTTCTTTTGGTCTCAGTCATATAGTCTGAGGATTGCATGGTGTACCAGTCCCCTGGACTAATTGTTTCCATGCATCTTTAATTTTCTTCATTCTTCTTTGCTCTGGATGAGGAGAGGCCTATCGTTCCATCTAGATAGCCACTTGTTGGCTTTTAAGACCCAGTGGCTACTCACCAAAGTAGGATGCAGAACAATGTTTTTGTATAGTATGTTATGTCCATTGAGCTTGATGTCCCCTGAGACCATAGTCTTGAATCTACAGGTCCAACTACTCTGTCCCTCAGGGTAGCTGGCTAAGAAGTCATCAAGACCTTGCCCCTTGTCAGCTCTACTATACACCCAGACATTCTCACAGCACATACAAATATGCCTGTAGAATCATCATCTGCCAAGCCTATAGATGGTCGTTGGGAACACTGCCCCCTGCCTAGACATATTTTCTTCCTGATTCCATGGTGTGCCCTTATTTCCAAGTTCAGCATCTCTACTTGGGCACTCACTCATCTGCTTCTCATAATTAATTCTGTTCCCTCCACCCTTGTCCTTCACTCTTTCTTACTACAGACTCTCTTCCCTTTATCCTGTTATCCACTTAACTTTCCTGGAGATTTTTCTTACAAGAGCCCCTCATTTCCTTAGTTACATATTTCTCAGGAGAGCCACCTCTTCTCCCCACACTCTTCACTGCCCGGCCATTCTTTAGCCCTCTGACCAAGCAGCATCTTCTCCTACTGTTCTACTGGGACTTCCCTCAAGTAATCAAAGACCTGTTTCCTAGTTGCCAAAGAATCTACTTTCAATATCTCTATCACCTTTGACGCTGTCGTCCACTCTAGTACATCTTAGATCCTTAATAACTTTATGGTGAATGGGTAAATAAAGGCATTTTGTTTTTCTTCCTTAGTCTCAATCACACGATACCATCTTGTTTCACCTGCAGTCTACCAAACCCCTCCTTTTTAGTCTCTTTTTCTACCTGATTCTTAAATTTTGGGGTTTCCAATGTGGCCAAATGGTGAAAAATAAGAAAATATTTATAGAGTACCACTATGTGCCAAATGCTGCCTTCTGGGAATGTTAGCTACATTAATTTGTCTCATCCTTACAACAACCATATCAATTATTTTAAGTCCCATTTTTAAAAGAGAAATTATAAACTTCAGAGAATTTAAGAACCTTGACTATATAAATATTAATTACTGGAAAAGGAAGTATTTGAATCTAGTTTGATTCCAATGCCTGTGCTTTTCCCACTGAATTCACCCAGGATTTAGGGGAGAATTCCTTTTATGTTTTCCATGTATGTAGCCTAGGGCTTTTATACATTAAAAAAACCTCACTGCCATCAAGTTGATTCCGATTCATAGTGACACCCGTTGGGTTTCTGTGGCTACTTTACAGAAACAGACTTCTTCATCTTTCTTCTGCAGATCACTTGGCAAGTTTGAACCACTGATCTTTCAGTTAGCAACCAAATGCCCTTAACCACTGTATCACCAGAGCTCCATTTTTTATACATTGTTTGTTAAATACTTAAGTAGTAAATCAGTGATACCACATATTCTTAAGGCTTCAGTAATGTGTTTTCACTTTGTTTTTTCTTTAAAAAATAGTGGCTTTAAAAAGATCACAGAAAAGTAGTATATGCTTGTTGATAAAATTCAAACAATGAAAGAGTGTTAGGGAGTAAAAAAACGAAAACTCTCTGCCTCCCCTTTCCACCATTCCCACTCCCAAGGGTTGGCGACAAATATCATTTTTACACTGATGATTTCCAAATTTTCAATTTCAGTCCCTAGATCCCTCGAGTTTCACAATCCAATACTCTAGCTGTCTGTTAAGCACTGATGCTGATTTATAGTTATTTATATTCATCCATATAATTGTCTGTCTTCACGTACTTCAGGCATCTAAAACTCTTTTGGATAGTGATAGCTGTGAATCAATCAATTAATCAGCAATCACTCAACTAATTAATCTCTCATTCCTCCCATTGGCCATATTTACATGTCAGTCCTGCTTGGCCCCTTAAACTTAGATTCTTCAAAATCCAACTCCTTTTTTGTTCTTTCTACCTTCAGTGAGTCCTATTTCCTGTGCCTTATTTCAGTTAATTATGACACCATCCTTCCTATCATCTTTGTTCCAATCCTCTTCTTCATATCCCTATTTAATCAGATGATAAGACCTTTTAGTTGTGGAGGGTCACTACAGTGCATTCCCTCTGCTGCTGTTGGAGTTCAGCCCACATCTCTTCTTGCTTGGACAGTTACAGTGGCCTCCATATATTTGTCTTGTGTTACTTCTAACTCTGCTGAGACTTACTCTTCAAAACATAAATGTCATCATGTCCCTTCATTGCAGGGCCTCAAGCATACTTTATCCTAACACAATTTAAGTTCTAGCCACCTAAGACTCCTTTCGGGACTCTGCCCTGAATTTCTATGCTTCTTTATGTTTTTCTGTATTTATGCTTTTATTTATATTCTTCCTTGGAAATGCACCCTAGCTATCATTCAAGGTACAGCTTAATGGTACAGCATTCTCATGACCTCCTCCCAAGATGTCTCTAATTCCCAACTTCATGGGAGCACTGCCTGCCCCTCATGCTCATAGTTACTGGTTGTATTTGGGATTAGTGCTTGGTTTGTTTTGCTTTGTGTTAAGTTTGTAGTTGATATCTGCTGCCTCATTACATTGTATATTCTTTGAAAAGACTTTTTTTTTTTTTTTTTTTAATTTTATTTTGATTTGGGTGAAGATTTACA
>NW_006921883.1:3457370-3471594 GCF_000298275.1 Orycteropus afer afer | reverse complement strand
ATCCCTTCCAAGTGGATGACAGTGGTAGCCGGGCACCATCTAGTTCTTCTGGTCTCATAGTTGTATAGGTTGCAGATCGGATGGTGTACCAGTCAAAAAGACTCTTATAGGTGTTTTTATGCTGTTAAATTTGTCCATGGTAGGTGTCTACATTTGGATTTCTTTTCTTAAAACTTCCAGTTAAGAGCTATAAAATTGATTTTATCTGTTATTTTTTGTATCCAGATGATGCTGTTCATAAGCCCCAGTAAGCTGTGCAATTGAAGTCTATACTTTGTGGTCCAAATAGTTCATATCACTTATCCCACTCTATCCAGGGCAATGTACTTCCATAGAGATATTGCCTCGGAAACCCAAGGAGGGGTCACTATGAATTGTAATCGACTCCATGGCAGTGAGTCTGCAAAATGACTTAGTTAAGAGCTTCTGGAACTGCAGTAAGATTCAGCTCCTAAACTATGGTCTTCTGTCTTTGAACTCTAATCATCTCAAGAAAGTTATCATTAAATTATCAGAAGTAGTGGTTTATTAAGAATTTTAATTCTTATTCTTTTATCTCTATTTTAAAATAAAGCTTAACATAAACATAACCTTAATTATCTTTTTAACTAAGGCATTTGAATACACATTTTTAAATCATTTAAATTTTTATTTTTTAAAAAATAGGTAATTTTAGAAGTGTAGCAAGATGGTTTACTGTTCTTGCCAAAAAAGGGGGGGAGGGGGGAAGGGAGGATATTTTGCCCTACTGAAGTCACTGTCTTTTGATATGTGATGCATGATTATTTCGAGGCTCTGCTTGACTCCCATGCGTCTCCTCTCATGAATTATATGTAGGCCAGGGCATGAAATAAAGGAATGGGAAAAGATGTTCTTATTTTTCACTGTATCCAGTTTTATCCCACCATGAATATAAGTGGCTGAAAAAGTTACCTCTTCTCCTCCTCTTTGGGAGGGTAAGAAAGCAAAGTATGGGTGGAATGGGAAAGGAGGATACATTTTCCTGTTACTCCCTGCATCCCATTCCCACATTCCCTACCTTCAAGCAGCACAAGTGCTTTCATACCATTTAAGGTGATGATTTTACGTGTTTGCATAACATGCACAGCTTTGATTTATTGCTGGCCAGCAGCATCAGTGGGGATGTAGATGGGAAGTTCTTAGTACATTGTGATGACTTTGGTAGAACAAACACCATGGTGTCCAAATAGTGGTCTTAAATATTTTTGTTTTGTTTTGTTTTCGTTTTTAATGGCCCTCGTCAAATCACTTGATAAACTGATAATCCGCTTTGAGACTTTTTGCCTTTTTTTGAAGCATGGTACCACTTTGTTGTCATACTCTGTCCCAACATCTTTTAGGTAGAAATAGTCAATATCACTGTTTTTGAATAAAATGCCAAGAAGCTAATTTAGTTATGTTGTTTCTTTACGTTATATTTTTGTTCAAAGGACAGCTCAAGAATTGAATTGTGCCTCTTTTAAACATTCGAATCATTGGAGAAATTTGCTTCCTTAATCCTTCTAGGATTGATCTTTCAATTCAGCTTGGCTCAGTTTTACTTCCCCTCCTAATATTTAAAATTTGCCTTTAAAATTTATTTTGTTTATGCTTGTTTGGCTCAGGAGGAGTATTTCCTAAGTTGCTTAAATTTCTTCTGCCTTTTCATTGTTCAGAATTGTTCCAAACTTCTAAACGAAAAATGGTATGTGTGTGTTTCTGGCCAAATAATGTAAAAGTGACTTCTCTGTACTCCTGTGACTTCTTTTTTGGTTCCATTGTAAGCTTGACAGAGATTTTATTTATTCTCATTAAGTATGGTTTGTTTCGATCTAGTTCTTTGTGTGAAATTCATGCTTAAGAAGAGTGGTGTTGTTTTCGATGTATTTTCTCTTGAACCAGCAGTATTCTTATTAACCCTTGTTTGAAGATGAGTGTGTGTGTGTGTACGTGTGTGTGTACATATATATGTCTGTATGTACTGTTGTTGGTATATGCCGTCAAGTTGATTCTGAGTCCCAGTGACCCTGTAGGACTGAGTAGAACTTCCCCATAGGGTCTCCAAGGCTGTAATCTTTGTGGGAGCAGATCATCAAGTCTTTCCTCCTGCAGATGGGGCTGATAGGTTCAAATTGCTGACCTTTTGGTTAGCACCAAGTGCTTAACCATTATACCACCAGGATCATTGTATGTATACACACACATAGCAGCTTCTTACTTGAGTTGTTTCTCAATTGTAAGATTAGAAAGAAATAAAGGGAAGGGGGAGGGAGGGAGGGAGGAAGGAAGGAAGAAGGGGAAAAAAGGGAGAAGAGGGATGGGGGAGGAAGGAAGGAAAGGGAGGGAGGGAGGAAGGAAAAGGAGGGAGGGAGGGAGGAAGGAAAGAAAAGGAGGAGGGAGGGAGGGAGGAATGGAGGGAGGAAGGAAAAGAAGGAGGGAGGGAGGGAGGGAGGGAAAAGAAAAAAAATCCCTTAAGTAAGAGGACAAAGAAATGCTCTCTCAACTGGGCTGGAATTGAAATTTGTGTTTCATTTAAAATGACAAATCAGCAAATCCTTCTTAAGTGTGTTGCATCAAGGTGAATTTTCTCTTCGTTCTGGGCTTCAGATATAGCTTGCCTGGACATCTTCCCAGGAAAACCCCTGTGTAAAATTCCCACTGAAGCAAAGTCATCATAAAATAATTTCATTTCTGTAGTGCTAGTCTTCTGACCTACGTGTAATGTACCACAACTCTTGAGGTACATATTTTGGGACTTAATGTTACTAAACAAGAAAATTAAAAGTGAATACACAATTCGCGAATATGCCCAAACTGTGATACAGATTGTAGATACAAGATAGAGATTCTTGCCTTCCATATGGTGAAGCAGTTTGGGAAAAGAAATTAGACTTTCAGCAGCAAGAAAATGTCAGATGTTTTTTCTTTTTTTCAAGGGGGTTCTTTTTACTGCCCTATATTCTGGAATTATATTCAGAAATAAATTTTAAAAAAAGCAGACATGTGTCTAGTGATTTAACTCTTAGGATTTATCAATTTTCGCACTGGGACTAGAGTCATTGCTCCGAATCTTGCCAAGGCAAGAGAGTGTTTTATGCAGACTGCATACTTTATTGGCGACCATCAGTTAGTTCCAAAAACTAAACACATGAATTATGTGATGTCCATTGTCTCCTATCTCTTGCTTGGGGCCATGGCTAATTTCTGAGAAATTAAATGGTGTTTACTCCTTAATTATGTCAGTGAAGAAATTTGTAGGAAAGTGGAACTTGCAGTCAGTTCTTGAACTTCTGTTCTTTAAGTTCCCTTAGTATCTAGAATACTGTGAAGAGTCAGATGGGGTGAAGGGGCTGATTATTACATTAAAAAGTGAAGCAAGAGGAAAGTTTCCAACATAGGGCCAACAATATCTGAATTCCATGCCATAATTTTTCAAGGTAATGGAACATGTCAAACAGAAACTTCAGTGAGGACTTGCTCTGGGGAAAACAAGCTGAATAAAGTTCAGTAGTAGATTCCACTTAGATAAACCATTGACTCTGGGATGCAATGTATCTGCTTTAGAAGCGTCTTTCTATTTTTCCTCCTTTCATCCAGACTAAGGAGTTTACTACAACAAAGCAAACAAAATGGAGGAAGGAGTGGAGTGAAGAAATCATCATATGCTAAGTCAATTTCTAAGCCGGTTTTGATCTTTACCGTTGTAAACTGTTTTCCACATCTGCCGGTGATAAATGTGTACATATGGTAACAGGTAACTTGCTTTAGTACCATATAATCTGCGAGATGTAAGGCATTGTAAGTCTATGGCAGTTATAATACTGTTGAAGTAGTTACATGGTTATTAATATCCTGTAAACTAAGGTGAAAATGTTTTTATACTCTATTATGAATTTCTTCTTTCCATATTTTTAAAGACCATAAATAACTTAGGTATGTCTTTTCCTCCAAGGTAGCGGGTAGGCCGTACTCTTCATGAAGAAATCACAGTATTCAGTATGGAAGGACTAACTTTATGTTTCACTCTAGTGGCATAGTGCCTAAGGTATTTGATGACTAACCAGAAGGTTGGTGGTTTAAACCCACCAACCACCCCATGGAAGGAAGATGGGGCAATCTACTTCTGTAAAGATTTACTGCCTCAGAAACCCAAATAGAGGACACTATGAGTCAGTATCAACTCGATGGCAATGAGTTTGGATTTTGTTTTCCTTCTTCTTTTGATTTTATAGCTTACAGAGAATAGTGAGTATGAAAATGAACTTTTTGGCACAATATTTCCAGTGTGATGTTTGGAAAGTTAAAACATCATTTTATGAAATACTGGTAGTTACTGTTTTCATTCTTCTTCTCTTTCCTTTTTCCTCTCTTAATTTTTTTGTTTTTGTTTTTGTGGGTAGTGCTTTATCTTGGAGAATGTGATTTAGATTTTATGAGTTTTAGAACAAAATCCAACACAAAAAATAAGCTCCCTAAAAACATACATAATTAATATATAATTTAGTTAGTTAATTCCCTGCCTCTTTCATTTGTGGTTATTATCTTGATTCCTAGATGCATTTTTTAAAACAGTGAAAGTTTTAGACTTTTCCTGGTTCAGCTGGTGTTGTCCACTGGCACACCTCCTTGTCCCTACCAAATGCAACCTACTGCAGAGGAGCCTAGAGTTTGAGATTCGATGCATTTTAAGTCGTCTTCTTTTTTCTCTTCCACTTTGATCCTCTCTATATATGGCCTCTGTGCAAAACAGTTTTGTGCAAGCAGACATGACTTAACTCCCATTCCCTACATAGAGAACTATTCAACTTTACTTTTATGTGTTTTGAATACTGCTTCATCTGAGACTGTGACAGCAATAAAGTATGCATGGCCAACCTTATTTTAATAGTGCACGAGAGCTGCGTTTAATTAATAAGGGGATCTCTTTATGTCTGGGGTTTTCGGTTTATTTTGTGATTCTTTGGCATTGTACAATTATATGGCCTAGAAAGGGCTATGTTAGTGGAGACTAAATCCCTTTAAAAATCTGCCATTTTCATGTTTTGTATCTGTAATCTGTGTTTTCATATTACTGTTTTAAAAAAAGAAGAAAAAAAACAGCAGTAGCAAAAATGATAAAATCTATAGCCCTTAATTATATATTTTGAACAGTCATTAATGGAACATAACATCTACGTACAGTGACTGAAGATCAGCCATGCTCTTGAGTTACTCCATTATATGTGTCTAAGGTGCTTTGAAGAATCTTCATAGTGTGTATTCATTCATTGGGCATCTGTTTTTAAACTCCTCCATTTGTAGAGGGAACACAGGGTGGAAATGGGGAGAGTGCTGATACATTGCAGATTACAGCCAGTGTCCCAGAACAATTTATGTATGAATTAGTAAATGGAAAACTACTTTGTGCTGTAAATTTTCACCTAAAGCACAATAAATTGTTCAAAAAAGTTCTGTAGAACTGGTATGAAGCATCTACTAGTATCTTCTGAGCATTATAGAAGGTGTGCAAAGGCTCTTCTGCACTGGTCATGTCATTGTATTCTTGTCTGATGTACATAGAATTTGATTTAATTCAGTCAGACCTAGGAATTTAGTATGCACCGTGACTTCCTGGCACTGCTTCCTCTTCATGGGGTTCGTATGCTACAACAAGAGTCCACAGTCAGACTTGGATTCTCAGTGACCCCCAAATAATGAGATTCCTTCACAGTAATATGGAGCGCTTTTATGATTGACATATGAATGCATACATCCAGGCTTTCTTATGTTGCTTGTGATTTGCTTTCTTTAAAAGATATATTCTATCTAGTTCTGTATTCAGGGTAAGAGATAACAATATTTTGTGACATTGAAAAGAATTGTCTGTAGAAAGATGAGCATGCCATAGATCTATCTAGGTGTGGCTCTCTTGGCTGGGTATTAAGGGTCAGGAAATACCCATTCTGTAGGTCACTATATTTTAGAATTAAAAAAAAAAAAAAAAAAAAATCAGTGCTCTTTATCTGTTGGCAGAAAAAAGAGAAGACATTATCTGTTTATAAATGAGAGTTACAACTATGGGTGAACTGAATCTTCTGATTCCTTGGTTTTCCACGCCTTGTGCCTCTGAAAGTTCCCCTTGATCTGCTGAGAGGGAGGCTGCTCTTGGAAACACTCCACAGGTACTGCTAGACAGTGGCCAGTAGATGGCAGTGCTGTTCCACTATAACATTTTTCATTGCTTCAACTACTGTTTAAAATTTCACTCCCAGCCTAATTTTGAAAATGCTTGATTAGCTACATTAAACAATGTTTGAGTGATTTTTTTCCCCCCATTTTAAACTTACAGAATTATAGCCACAGCCTGAAAGAAAGCCACTCTGGGAGCCACTATGATTATCAGTTAGTTGCACATTACTCAGTACAACGTGGGGAACAGCATATAGGCTTTTATTTATATTTGTTCAAAACAGTCTATATAAATATACAAAATGGCTAACAAGTATGATTATAATTTCTCACTTGTTTTGTCTCAATATATTTATTTCTTAATTTTATCTAGGGTAACATCTGGTCATTATGTGGATCATGTGTGTTTGTGCGTAGACATTTTATTTCTTTTTATTTCTGTGTGTTGACACATGTACCTAGCAGATGAAGTGCTTTCCAATACTGCTAAGATATCTTGGTGTATATTCATTAACTTGTAGACCAAAATAGCTAATATCTTTACAGTTTTTATTTCGAAGTTCAGGGAGTAAAGCTATCCTTGGGGAAGCATGGGTTACTTCTTAAATTTTTTTTTTTTTTTTGCGGGTCTCTTAGGAAACATGCAGTAAAGAAAAATAGGTTTTTTCCTTATTTTCTTTTGTGATTCAGGTTATGTTGTAATAATTCTTTTAGGTTGAATATAAAATAACTAACTAACAGTATGTAAACACCATTTAAAATAGAAACTTGTACAGTTGATTGGTAATTAATATAATTCCTGAACTTTTGTTATTTTAAGATATTTTTACGGAAGATTTCATATATGATGGAATTGGTAGTTTCTTTCTCTCTCTTTTTTTAAAAGAAATCAAAACACTGTGCTACTAATATTCCTGTTTGAGAAGCAAACCACAAAAACCAAACTCACTGAAGTCTAGTTGGATCTGACTCATAACGACCCCTTCTTAGGTTTCTGGGGAGATATCACTATGGAAGTAGATTGCCAACTCTTCCTTCTGAGAAGTGGCCGGTGGGTTTGAACTGCCAGCCTTCTGGTTAGCAGTCAAATGCCTTAGGCACTATGCCACCAGAGCTAAGATAAATATATTTTGTTTTGCAAAAAACTTTAGGAGAAATCTTCGTTTCAAATTAAACTGAATTTTGAAAAAAGCATGGCTTATAAATATTTATCTTACATTTTCCCATTTGGTTACTGAATTCTTTTCTAGAATTGTAAAATGACTGACTAGAGACTTAATCTGTCTTTCAACTTCAAAACCCTTTTAAAACTGGAATATAATGTTAATATTTTTATTCTCTATTACCTTTAAATGCTTTAGCAGGTCGTGTAGAAAGGGCTAAAACATCTGTGTGCTGCTGAGTATAAAGACTCTGTTTCAGTTATCATTTTATGTTTAGCTTGTGTGGTTACATCAGGAATCCTAGCTATTAAAAAACTTGAAATTTGCAACATAAGCCACAACCTATGATAACTGAAGCATCTCATTATAGCATGCAGTTGTTGACAGGCTTTGCTGTTAGGTTTCTAAGCCAACATCCATAGCATGATTATACATTTAAAGATTTATGTTTTGTAAGCATAATATATATTTATTTACATACACACACATGTTATGTATGTATTTGTAACTGCTGCATGGTAAAATACTCTGGTGGGAATTTATGTGTAGTTTATACCAGAGAATGTGAAAATTGGGGACACTATTTAGTGTTGTCCAGTAAACATAGATGAATGTAGTAATAACAAATGCACGAGATAAATTTTAGTTAAGTTCTTCTATCAATACTGATAGAAGACAGTATGTCAGCCAAGAAACAATGCAACAGTTACATACAGTTGTACACAGTGGCTGAAACACGGGGTGTAGTAAGGACTTCTCATCTCCTTGGAGAGTTTGGACCACAGGGTGGTAAGGATTAAACAGTGCCTGTATGGTTTGCAATTGAAGTGGTGCAGTTGAGTGATACATTTTGAAAGACTAGCTTAATGAAAGTTTTGAAGGCGTGATGTATTTATTGAAAATTTACTGTCAAAGCTAATTCATGAAGACCTGTATTGCATATGCCTTGTTAAATACTTTGAAGGCAGTCAAAATTCTTCCCCTATCTGACTTGCGATAGAGATTTCTTTAGCAATGTTTCTCTCCAACTAGCAATCGGATGAGGGTAGACCCTCCCCCCAAAATAAATAATGGCTTTGTTTCTATTTTGTGCACAGCCAGACTTGCTCTTGTGTTTGTAATATTTAAAGGACTTCAACAGGAGGCCCTTGATTCTTTGATGTAATGCCACAGTGCAATTTAATGAGAAAGGTTTTTAATATTGTGTGCAATATTGAAAATTTCTGCCAGCTCAGACCAATATAATAAAATGTTAGATTTACACCTTGGATCCCTTCTTTTATTTCGTGGCACGAATTACCCTCCCCCACAACCCCCTACCTCTCTGTCTGAAACAGGTAATTACAAAGGTCCTCAGATCAATTTTTGTAAAGGGGCACCCTGACGGGTACCATGACTGAAGTGTGACATGAGCCTTTTCCAATACAATGGGTGGCCTAACATTCCTCTGGAAGCCAAGCTCATTAAATATTCGGTTCCTTTTTTCCTCCCTCTCCCCCCTTCATGCACTTAGCTTGAGTCGCACTAAGTCTGGGGTTTCTTCACTGAAGACTTAGGAAAATTGCTTCGAGTTCTCAGATTGAATTTTTTATGTGTATGACTTCATGATAGCATTAGCATGTGCTTTGATCCATGTGTGAATGGCGCTGGGTCGGCGCTTATTGCCATATCCAGATGGTGTTACAGGGAACAAACAGTTGTGTTTTAGGATTTCTCAATAGACTGTCTAGACTGGCCGTGCAGCAGACAGATACAGCCACCCATCAAATTAGCGTTTGTCAGATTTATGGTAATGGTTCACCAAAGCCTTCCTGTCATTGACATTAAGATTTACGCCTCCAAAGTTATTTTGTCTTCCACAGAATATAGCTTGTGATTGCTCTGATTTAAGGGGGGAAAAAAGTTTAAGACAGAAAAGTCTTGCTGAATGTGAGAGCTATTTCTGAATGAAAAGAAAACTATAAAAGGAATTAAACAGTGGCTGCTGTGGCTTAGGAGCCGTATTGATTAGGCTTAGGCCCCCTCCCCAGCCCCCAGCCACCCTCAAGTGATGAGAAGGATGTTCTGTTCAGGTTGGTGTCTCCCATTTGCCCTTGTTGGAAAGAAAAACATGTATGTGGGTGACTGTGGCCAGATTTTGCCCTTTCATGTTGTTACCCTGGAGTAACGTGATCTGCTGTCCCAACGCGATGGGAATAACCTTTTGACAGGCAGTATGTCCATTCTCAGTAGAAATGTTTTCCCAAGTCTGGCCAGGCTGCCTTTGATCATCCCTCCTTCCAGTGTGGGGTCACAGCTACTATGCTAGGCGAGAGTCACTGGTTCCTGCGAGCCAAGTGAGAGACGTGAGGATTTAAAATAAATAAATAAATATGACCCAAACCCTCTTAGGTTCTCAGTCATTGATGGTATGAAGCTGAAAGGCTGGAAATGCCCACATGGAGCGTTCAGGGCATTTCAGGTTAAACTTCGTGTGTGTCTTTTTGCATAAATGGGTCAAGAGATGCATTTTGCACATTTTCATCCCAAAGCAGTTTGAGCAGCAAGGGTTGCTCCCACCCTGGACATGCTGAGGCATGTCTGAAAATGTGTTTTCCTATTCTATGCCCGTGTAAATGACAAATGGCGGAGAGGCTGGAGGTGGATTAAAATGCCCAGACTGCCAGGGCAGACAATATATAGGGAAGTGGGCTTTGCAGAGGGGAAAAGCTCCAACATTTTTCAGAAGCACTTCTTTCATCTGTCTGAGAATGGGCACTTGGGGAAACCCCAACTAACCGTTTTGGTGTGTCAGGATTGAGGACTGCTTGCTGCCTGCTCTGCTATAGGGCTGAATCTGTAGGATTCTCACGACTCGGGTAGCTCTCATCCAGTCCAGTCACAGCAGCGAAGTGATAACTGTTGCTGAATAAAGCACACTCTGTGCGCTGTGCAGAGGGCTAGAGGTTTCCTGCCAACCTGCGGTGGCCCTGGCATCTCTGTGGTGGGGTTTTTCCTTGTCTTTTCTCATCTTTCTGTTTTTCTTCTTGTCGTACAGTGACCATTTGGTAGAATGTTAATTTGGCCCTTTTTTAAGGCCTGTCTCTCATGTAGTGTTCAGATTTAGTGGTAAAGTGTTTTGAACAGTTGTAATTGAAAGTGATATAGTTGGTGCTCAAGTAAATTAAATATTAACAAATTTCATTTTTTCCAAAATAATAAAGTAGTAGTTTTTCAGACTTGTCAGTTTTCCAAATCATTAAATGTTGTGTTAAATGCACTAAATAATTTTTTATTGCGTATAAGAACTTTCACTTAGAGTTTTTTGGTGTTTAAGTAAATTATGACCAGTTTATTGAAAAGAATTTGATTTTCTCCTGTGTGTAGACACAGAACCAGAACATTGCCCAGAAATATATGGGAATATTCTGCAAAACAGATTTTTCCTCTACCCTCTTCTCTTTTGCCTTCTCTCCTCCTTTTCCTCCCTCCCCTCTCCCCCTCTTCTTTTCCTCCAGTTATGCTCAAACTGCTAACAGATCTATTCATTTGTATTCCTTTTGAAAAGCAGTATTTCTTAAGGAACCTAGATGATTTTTGTTTTAACTTCCAATTTATTTTAAAGAGATGATTATTTCAACATCTCAAAAATAAGTCTGATAACTACCACCTTATCTTTTATGGTGCTTAATTGGGGTTATGGCAATGGAAGGGGTTGGTTATTGGGGAACATCCTAAGTTAGTGATTTAGCTAGAAAAGTTACCATTTTGGATTTGAGAACTATTTTAAATTTGTTGTAAGAAACAGTATAATTTTTACAAGAGGCATTTACCGTGTTTTTAAAATGTTAACTACCCTCTTACATGTGTATTTTCTTGGAAATTGGAGAAGTTGAATGGGATGCCATTCTTTCAGTAAAATGTGAAAAGTTATTCGAATCCTTTTCCTTCTTAAAGACTTCCTCTCTCTAGGAATCCTCCACATTTGTGGTTTGGTCTTTACTGTTTTTAGAATGAAATTTTAACTGTATACTTTGATCAGACAGTATATTTAAAGGAATCAGGATGTCAGTGCATGAAGGGACCTTAGAGAACATCTGCTTTAACCACCTTGTTTTTCCAGTTGAGGAAAAAGAGTCATGGGTAGGCTAAGTGTTTTGACTAAGGTCACAAAACTGTGCTGCCAGGATTGCCATTCAGATTTTTTCATTTCTCCACCCTCTACAAAATCATTACTCTTAGGGAGCTAGAATTAGATTCATTCTTTTTTCCCCCCATTAATCTCCATTTCACTCATTATTTCAAAGCTAAGAAAGCACATTTTTTTCTCTTTGAGCAGCTTAGACCAATGGAGAAAATTTTAAAAAGCAAATATTAAGAAAGCCCAATGTGACAAACACTGTTAATGGTTTATCCAGTAAGTTTTTACCCCATCTTGCTAAAAGAACCGTACTTTTATTTGAGGAAAGGAAGTCCAGGAGCTTGGTGGTGTAGTAGGTAAGGCATTTGGCTAGTAACCAAACCCACCAGCTGCTGCACAGGAGGAAGATGATGTAATCTACTTCTATAAAGATTTACAGTCTTGGAAACCCAATGGGGGTCGCTATGGGTTGGAATCTACTCGATGGCTGTGTTTTTTTTTTTTTTTTCCCCCAATGTATCTAGCCCCAGTCACTGAGTCATGATTTATCTAAACCCCCTAAGACCCTTGTGTTGTATTTCCTATTTTCTCAGTTTACCTCAGTTTCAGGTAGGTGTGGCCATATACTTGGTTCCAACTGATAATCTTTTGAGGGGGAAATCTGCTTGAGGTGCTATTGAGAAGGTTTTTGCTTTTACTGAACATAGAGATTTGGCTGGTTCTGCTCATTGCTCTTCTGGGCTGAAATGAAGATGCCTTTGAACATGGACATGATTTCTGGACTTGCTCTAGCCCCCTTGCTACCTTGGGGAAAGGCCACTTATTTAATAATAGGTTTTATTTTCCTACGTCTGGGTTGGCAAATTATGAGCTGGGACTGGCCACCTCTTTTTAAAAATAAAGTTTTATTGGAATACAGCCATGCCCATGGCTGTGTGGCTGGCAAACTTAAATAATTTATTATCTGTCTGTACCTTTAAGTTTGCTGATCCCTGGTTTAAACTAGTATAAACTGGGTTTTCTATTACTTGCAACCAAACACGTTCCTAATGGAATCAACCAATAACCAAGATTCCTGAGTAAATTTGTGACTTCACATTCCTGTCTACTCAAAGTATTCTTGTCTGTTAAGTAGGTAGGGTAAGGTACTTGGCTATTAACCAAAAGGTTACGGTTCAAACCCACCAGGAGGATGATGAGGCAATCTACTTCCGTAAAGATTTACAGCTTTGTAGACTCTATGGAGTTCACTATGAGTCAGAATCGACTCGATGACAGTGGGATTAAGTAAGTAAGTGCAAAAACAGCTAGGAGGCCATATATTATGACCCCCTCTAATCCCACAAGAGGAAGGCAGAATCAGCATCAATAGCCCAAGGCCTATTATTGCAAGGCCAGACATGCTGCCTCCCTCCAGCCCTTTAACCAGCCGTTCCTCCCAAGCACCCACCGCTTCTCTCCTGGGTTCAATAATTCGCTGCAGTGGCCACACAGAACTCACAGATTACGTGGTTTATTAGGGAAGCACCAGGTTACAATTCAAGTTCAGGAAAAAATGCTCAGTCTCTCTCCCAGCCCACCGTCCCTCAGCCAACAGTCTCTCACAGTCTCTTTCCCAGCAGTGCTGGTCCCTCGGTGTCTCACTCAGCAATGCGTGTCTCTTGCGTCTCTTTCCCAGCGGCGCGTGTCTCAGGAGCCCATGTCTCTTTCAGCAGCAGGTCTTCCTCAACCAGCAGTCAGAGAGAGTTCTGCCTCTAGGAAGCCTCCTTTTGACCCCGGCAGAGTGGCCAAACTAGCCAAACACAGCATCATAACTCTAAGCACCTGAGAGAGAGTGGGAACCTCCCAGAACATTGTTTTGTGCCACTCCCAACAGAAATACTCCAGGTGGCGACTTTAGCAATCAGGATCTCCTCAGTTGCTAATAACAATTCCCACCTTGGAGTTTTCAAAGACTTATGGGTAGAAAAGCCACACTATTTACTACACCGCAGTAAGACACCCTGGTGGCACAATGGTGAAGTGCTCAGCTGCCAAGCAAAAAGTTGGTAAGCAAAAGATGTAATCTTGCTATAAAGATTACAGCTTTGGAAACCCTATGGGGCAGTTCTACTCTATCCTATAGGATCTTTATGAGTCAAAATTGACTTGATGGCAATGGGTTTGGTTGCATTTTTGTTTTATTTGGTTTTATCTGCTCCAGATGAACCTATCTTTCATTTTGGGCCTTATTCTAATCATCTGATTAACTTTATCATTTTATTCCTTTATAAAGTAAGAGAAAAATGTAAAAATGTTTCATTTAAGTGCTACCTAAAACTTACATCAGCCCTTTGATGTTCCGATATTATAATTATCCAAGAAATTGCTTTCTGGGGCATAGGCAAGGACAATTACCAGAGCTTTCAATCAGTGAATAGAGTCTATTGATGGATCTTAAAGCCTTAACTGATAGAATAGTTCTCCAACTCCCTGTATTGTACTTCCAGTTGCCTCCTTCCCCTCCCCCCAAACTTGTTGCCCTTTGTGATCTAATGGCATCAGGAGAAAGTGACCATGGGTGCTTTTCACACACTAAACAAATCACTACTAAAAGATAAACTAGAAATCCATTGCTGTCTTCAGTAACAGCTGTAATCAGATTGTCTGGTCTTTTTAACAATAGAGAGAATCCTAGTTTGATTTTATTTGGAGATATAACATTCCCTTATGTGTGAATGCAAATGTGAATAAAAACTATCTGTTAAAAAAAATTATATATATATATATATAT
>NW_006921883.1:3446166-3457270 GCF_000298275.1 Orycteropus afer afer | reverse complement strand
ATATATTATTGCAAAAAGAGCTCTAGATTGGATTCTAAAAACCAAACCAAGCTCACTGCTATCGAGTTGATTCTGACTCACAGCAACCACCTTTGGGTTTCTGAGGTGGCAAATTTTTATGGAGGTAGATTGCCCAGTCTTCCATCTGCGGAGTGGCTGGTAGGCTTAAACTGCCAATTTTCTGGTTAGCAGTCAAATGCCTTAGGCACTATGCCACCAGAGCTCCTTAGATTGGATTCTAGGAGACCCTAAATTAACCAGGAGACTTTTGCCTACTGAGTTAACTTCTTTGTGCCACAGTTTTTTATTTACAGTGAAAGGAGACTGGACTATATGATGCTTGAAGTTTCTTCCAGTTCTAAGATGCTTATACTCTTAAAAACTCTTTTGGGTGGTTAAAACCCACTTGAGGATTACTTGATTCCAATAACAACATCAGTACAACAAAACTTCCTTTGGAAAACTGAGTGCTTTAGGTAGAATGGCCCTTTAATTTTTAAGATCCAGATGCTTCAGAGGTTTTGTCATTGCACAGGTACCCATTAGGTCAGAGGCATTTTCTGGAGATGAAATCTGGGTGAATTTGGGGTCTGTGATGGTAATCTGGAATACTATGTTCTGATAATCAAATACCAGTTAGTATTTTACAATATATTTATTACTTTGTTGAAATTACACATTGAATTCCTTCAAACCACTATCTTGAAAGTATAAATTTCCAAGGAAATATTTAGAGACAAACTAGTTGGAAAGTGAAATTATCATTTTTATGAAAACTCTCTTGCCTTGCTTAGAAATTTTGGTCCATGAAAGAAAATTTTGAGTAGATTTGAGAGTTTTATATTAACGACATCTGTGTCACAGAATCTTACTAAATGTTTTGAAATGGACAGATTTAGGCATTTCTTGCTTTTCAGTAAGAACTACTTAATAACAAAGAATAAGCATATTGTATGAGTTAGGGTTGGTTGGTCATGCTTACTTCTTTCTTTGCCTTTATCAGCTTGCATGGAAGACAGAAAGGAATAAAATAAGCCAAGACATTATGACACAAATAATGAATTCTCTTATTTCTATCATTTAGTCCCCTTTTCAAAGAACTGTTTCTTTAGCTATTCTGGAAAACATATTCTAATTAACACTCTATAATTTTCTAACTCACTCTGTATCTTTGTATTTTGAAGAGAAAATTATGATTAAGGAAAAGATAGCTGCCTCATTTCTTTGAGGATAAAGGTGGTTTGTGAATAAATGAAAGATAAAAAACAAGAAAGACTACCAGTTTGAAAGACTCTGGAACAGAATGTTGACTTTGCAAATAACTTTTCAGCAATTAGCCTTTTTATACAACATGTCTGGCCAGTGTCTGGGTACCGGCAAATGACCTGAGGTGAATAATTTTTTTTTTTTCATTAAATATGCTTTCAACTAAAGAAAACCTCAAATTAGTTGTTTAAAAAGAATGGTACTACCCTTGCTATGGGAGCTCTGGTAGCATAGTGGCTAAGGCACTTGACTGCTAACCAGAAGGCTGGCGGTTCAAACCCACCAGCCACTCCTCGGAAGGAAGGTTGGGCAATCCTACTTCCGTAGTGATACTGCCTTGGAAACCCAAGGAGGGGTTGCTATGAGTCGGGGCCGACTCGACGGCAAATAACAACAGCAACAACAACAACCCTTGCTATGAAATACAATCATGTGTATTTGTCTATTAACATTACAAGGCTGCAGAAATGAATATTGAAGTATTTCATATTGCTTGCCTTTTTATTTTTATCAAGGTGATAAAGAGATGAACATAGGATATTAACATATTTTGAAATGGTCAAATCTATAATTGCAAGAAAAAGCACTGGTCTCCTTTTCCAATTTCCCTTTCTCTAATTTCTCTCTTTCTAGCTTTTTCCACTTTTGATTTTTCAGTTTCAGACATTATCAACTGGCTTCCCACTTTGAAAAATGAATATTTGACTATTGTGCCACTCCCATCCATCCCTGATACACCCCCTTCCCTCCTGCACCCTACCTTGCCAACATAGTTAATATCATGACTTTGGTTGAGCAATCATTCTCATGCCTTCTGTATTGGTTACCTAGTGCCACTCTGACAGGAATATACCACCAATGCAATGGCTTTGACACACAGAAGTTTATTTTCTTACAGTTTTGTTAGCTTTAAATCTGAGTTCAAAGTGCTAGGCTCTAGGGGCTGGCTGAAAGCCCCAACCTTGGGCTTAAGCTCTGCCTCCTGTTCCCGGCCCACTGGAGCTAGAGGCTTTACTTCACTCAGACAGCTGCTGGCTGCCGAGGCTGACAAACCCAAGGTTGACAAGTGAAAAGGCACAGGCCCAATGTTACCAAACAACATGGCCAGTCACTAACTCAAGTCCAGAAGAAGTCCCAAGATTGGGAGGGCATGGGAGGCTGTTGAACAACAACTTGGCTACATGCAGGGTTCAAACGTGCTAAAAAGCTGGAGATGTTCCTCAAAGTTGCTTCTTACATATGGGAAGCAGCCCACATCCCTAAAACAGCTACTCAGTTGTTCTTGTAGATTCCACCATGAAGTTAATTACCAATCTCACCATAACTACATCCATCTGCCCCGCCACTCAACCAGGCCCAGCCAAACTGACCCACAATCTTAACTACCACAACTTTGTAAAAGCTCTTCATAGCTGAGCCATGAAATAGAGATGACTTTTCCTTCCTGTTCAACTCTTTGTTCTCTAGAGTTAGTAATTATCGTGTTTTATCATTTACTTATTTTGCTATATCCACACCATTAATTCATTTACTAATCTCTCTTCCAGTTGTATAAATCTCCTCTTAATAATTTTAAACACTTATGCAATCAAAGTCTATCAAATCCATGTTCTTGGTGACATGTCTCCAAGAATTTCTGGTCTGCTCCAATCTGGACTGGTTGCTCCTCCAGGGTTGCTGCATGGTTATCATCTCTGGGGCCCTCCTGGGAGTCCTTTCTCCTTCCCATTTGCTTCCAAGTCTTCCCCCTGTCTTAGCTGTGTTAGGCTGGGTTCTTCAGAGAAACAAAACTAGTAAAGCTTATATATATAAAGATAAATTTATCTTAGGAAAATGGCTCACACACTTATAGAAGTTCTTGGATCAAATGTCAAGCTGGAGGCTTTTCCCGACTCACACAGCTGCAGGGGCTGAGGAGCTCAGGGTTGGCAGGCAGTATAATGGCTGTTGACTCCAACGAATGATGAATCCAAGGTCTCCAGGCCAAATGGTGGATTGTTCGCTTACAGAAATTTGTAGGCAGCACAACAGAATCCCGATCCACAGAAGAATGTCTCTTTTCCCAGGATGTCCATAGATATACTGGAAGTAGGCCACACCCCTAAGGAAACTCCCTTTCAACAGATTTGCTGCTCAAAACATATACATCTGATCCTATCATGGGAATGACCACATCACAACTGCTTAAACCACACAGAATTGTGGTCCAGCCAAGTTGACACACAGCTTCAATTATCACATTAGCTTACTCAGTGAGCTTTCTTTGAAAGGGTAGATTGGAGGTTAATTTCTTGAGGCTTTGTTTTCTTACTTATTGTACTCTGATTGATGGACTGGTTAGTGTAGAATTCTAGGGTGGAAATAATTTTCCTTCACAACTTTAAAGGCATCGTTCCGTTGGCTTCCAGCTTCCAGTGTGGCTCTCCAGAGGCCTGATGCTGTTTTGATCCTGAATCCTTTGTATCTGTCCTGTGTTTGGTGGTGGTGGTGGTGATAATACTTTGTTTTTGTCTTCTTTTGATTTTAATCCTTTTTGGAAACATGTAAGATGTGCTTTGGTCTGTGGCTGTTTATAATGTGCTAGACACTTGTAAACTGAAAACTCAAATCCTAAGTCCTGTGAAATTTTCTTGAATTTTAAAAATAAAAATATTTCCTCCCAGTTGGCTCTCCTGAATTGATCTTCTAATTTTCCTAACTTTCATCACTTCTTTTTCATCTTTTTTGCCTTTTTTCTCTATTTCCTGGAAGGTTTCTCTCAGGTCTATATTCTGAGTCTTTTATTGCGTTTTTACATTCTACTCACCACTTTTTCTAACACAGCTCTGTTTTGTTCTGGAACATCCTGTTGTTTTTGTTCTGTGGATGCAGTATCTTCCCTCTTTTTTGGCTTTTTCCCCCCCATATATTAATAATATATTCTTAAACTTTCTACCTAATTATATAACTCTATTTCTCCTCTAGGGAGCTCTGGTAGCATAGTGGCTAAGACACTTGCCTGCTAACCAGACGGCTGGCGGTTCAAACCCACCAGCCACTCCTCGGAAGGAAGGTTGGGCAATCCTACTTCCGTAGTGATACTGCCTCGGAAACCCAAGGAGGGGTCGCTATGAGTCAGGGCTGACTCGACGGCACATAACAACAACAACAACAAATTTCTCCTCAAGTTAATTTTTGTTTGTTTGGTAGATTCCTGTATTTTATATTAATTGCTTTCCTTAGATGCCTGGCAGTACTTTTTGTGTAGTCATACATAAAAAATGGCACATGCAAAGCTAATTCATAGTTCTTTATGCATGGTGGCATTTGTCTATTGTAGGCCTCACTATGGGGGTACTTAGCATTTTTACTAGGGAAGCCCCAAAATTAGTACCTTTAGATTTTCTGTCTTGGGCTAGTCAGCCTGAGAGGAAACTTTCATGCTCCATCCTAGAGAGTAAAATCTGTCTCCCAGTGCTCTGGGAAGCAAGTGAGAAAGATTCTCAATATTCAATATATTAAATTATCACTTTAGTTCTTTTCTGTATGGAAAAAAACTAATTGCTTCAGATTGACTCCAATCCATGGTGACTTCATGTGTGTTACAGTGGAACTGTGCTCCACAGCTTTTTTAATGGTTGATTTTTTTTTTTTTTTTGGTAACTGGATTTCTAGGCTTTTCTTCCAGGGTGCCTTGGAAAAGGCTTAAATCTCTGACTTTTCTGTTAGCAGTGAAGTGCGTTAATCGTATGACCCAGGGGCCCCTTTCTATTACCTGTACTTGGTATTCTTCAGTCCAGAAACCTGTGTTTCATCCTTTCCAGAGAATCAATCTTTAGTCTTCTGCCAGGGTCCAAATAAAAACTAAAAGTACTACGATCAAGTCAATTCCGGTCAGGGTCAGGCAGGAAAAGTTGCCCAGCTGTGTGGAATAGAGTAGAGGGTCTAGAACACTGTCTTTTCTTTAATGTACTTTGAGCCAGTAATTCTGTGTTTAAATGGGAGCTCTGGTAGCATTGTGCCTAAGGCACTTGACTGCTAACCATAGGTCTGGTGGTTCAAACCCACCAACCACTCCCTGGAAGGAAGATTGGGCAATCTACTTCTGTAGAGATACCACCTCGGATACCCAAGGAGGGGTCGGTATGAGTCGAATGGCCTCGATAGCAGTCATTCTGTGTTTAGCCTCACTTTTATCCCTGTTTTAAGGGATATCTGATTCCACCAATTTCTGAGCTTCTTGCTAGTTCTTTGGTTCAAACTGTTGTGTCCCACTTACCTTTCCTGAAACACTGCTTGTTTAGCTTCAGATCTTCTGGATTACTGTTACCACTCATTCTTCTGCGTTCTAGGGTCCAGAATTTTATAGCTATTTTTTATCCTAGTGGATTTATAACTTTTTTAAATTGCTGTTTTATCATTTTAGTGACATTTCAAGAGAAAGTGAAATGAAACGACTGCATCCCAACTGCCATTTTAATCAGAAAATTCTTTTAATTTTCTAATTATGGATTGACTTCTCATGAGGCACCTTGGGCAACAAGTATATATGCAATATGAGCAATTTATGAAAAAGGAATTTGACTGAGTGGAGACATGCACTGTGTTTAGATGCTTGTGTCTACCACATATTTAGGAAGAGGTAAAATTGAGGGCAAGGTAAAGTGTACCATTTAGAAGGATTTTAAGCGCAGGTAGACCGATTCTTCATTCTCTTCTCTCCCTATGCAAACAGCCTACTCACACTGGCCTATTGAAAGGAACAGTGGGAGTATGAGCCTGCCACATCCTATGGCTCCTCATGTAAAACAAAACAAAACAAAACCCAATGCCATAGATTCAATTCCAACTCATAGTGACCCTATAGGACAGAGTAGAATTGCCTCATGGGGTTTCCAAGGCTGCAAATCTTTATGAAAGCTGACTGCCTCATCTTTCTTCCATGGAACCATTGGTGGGTTCAAACCACTGACCTTTTGCTTAGCAGCAAATGCTTTAGCCACTGAATCACCAGAGCTCCCCTCCTCCTGAACCATGGCTTTTAATTCCTTGTATGTTCTCATTATGTGGTGTAGAGCACTAACGAACCCTTTCAGAGGAGGAAAATTTCTCTGAAAAAGGAGGTCAGGAGAGAATAACATCTCATGCATGGTCCTCCATTTCCTCAGTTGTAGGTGTGCAAGAGAAGGGGGCTGATTGGACTAGATGAGTCTTTTGTCCTTCCAAATATCTGTGACTAGAGAATTTTGACAAATTATTTTTTTCAGAGCTTATTTTTTCAGATGTGAGTTTTGGATATCTATTATGGTTATTATTTTGTATCTGAGATGTTGAATATAGAATTTTTAAGCCTATTTTCATGAGTCATTGAGAAGCTTTTAGTTTAGGTGTGTTTATATACTTGACTACATTTGACTAGGAGCTCTGGCAGCTTAGTGCCTAAGGCACTTGACTGCTAACCAGAAGGCTAGTGGTTCAAACCCACCAGCCACTTCTCAGAAGGAAGGTTGGGCAATCTATTTCCATAGTGATACTGCCTTGGAAACACAAGGAGGGGTCTCTGTGAGTCGGGTCCGACTTAAAGGCACATAACAACAACAACAACAACAACAACATTTGAGTGCTAACCAGAAGGGTGGCGTTTCAAATCCACCAGCCACTCCTTGGAAGGAAGACTGAGCAGTCTACTTCTGTAGAGATTCTGCTTCAGAAACCCAAGAAGGGGTGGCTATGAGATGGAATTGACTCGACAGTAGTGAGTTTGGTTTTTTTGACCCTTCCTTTCTGTACTTTCATTTCTCTGTTTTCCTTATAGTTTCTTCTGTGAACATTGGCTTTTTCCATTTCTATAACAAATCAATTTCTTTTTTTCCTTAATACTTTCATGAGTATAGTTTCTTCTCCGTGGAACACTTTTCCCCTCATTCTCTCTATGAGTAACTCCAATTCCTCTTTCAACTTTTTTTAATCCTTCAGAGAGTCCTTTTCTAACTGTCCAGTGGTAGTTAAGGCTGTTTGTCAACTTGGCTGGGCCTGGCTTTGAGTGTCTGGGCAGATGAATGTAGTTATTCCCCATGATGAGACTGGTAATCAACTCTACGGTGGAATCTACTGTGAGCAGCTGTGTAGCTGCCTCAGGGGTGTGTTCTGCTCCCAGTGTATAAGAAGACACTTTGAGAAAGGTCTTGAGCTTTTGGCACATCTGGATCCTGCTGGGTCTTCATCTTAATGGTCAGCCATCATTCCCCCCCCCCCCATAGGTCAATGAATTTTTGTTGTTGTTGTTGTTGCAGAGGTCACTCCCTTCCCCTCCCCCTCCTGGTAACCAACAAAGAAAATTTCCTCCCATATATAAACCTTTCCTTGACTTTTTATAATAATGAACTAATGCTATATTTGTCCTTCTGTGATTGACTTATTTCACTCAGCATAATATGCTCCAAGTTCATCCATGTTATGCAGTGTTTTGCACATTCTACATCATTATTCTTTAGTGTTGCATAGTTTTCCATTGTCAAATCTATAACCATAGTTTGGTTATCCATTCTTCTGTTGATGGGCACCTAAGTTGTTTCCATCTTTTGACTATTGTAAATAGTGCTGCAGTGAACATGGGTGTGCATATATCTGTTCTTGTCTTGGGTATCACTTCTTTAAGATATATACCTAGTAATGGGATTGCTGGGTCAAATGGTATTTCCAATTCCAGTTTTTTAAGGAATTGCCATACTGCTTTCTACAGTGGTTGTATCATTTGACAGTCTCACCAGCAGTGTATGAGAATCCCAATCTATCCACAACCTTGTCAGCTTTTGTTATTTTCTGTCTTGTTGAACTTTGCCATTAATGCTGGGGTGAGATGATATCTCATTGTTGTTTTGATTTGCATCTCTCTGATGTCTAATGATCATGAACATTTCTTCATGTATTTGCTGGCTGCCTGAATATCTCTTTGGTGAATTCTGTTCATGTCTATTCATGTCTTCTGTGCATTTTTTAAATTGGAATGTTATCTTTTTGTTTTTGAGGTGTTGGAGTTTTCTCTAAATTTTAGAGGTAAGTCCCTTATCAGATATGTCATTGCCAAATATTTTTTCCCAATCTGTAGGTTCTCTTTTTACTCTTTTGGCAGTGTAATTATCAACAAGTATGAGTTTGTTGCTGTCATTTTGTTATGTGCTTTTTTGTCGTGTTGCTGATTTCTTTGTTCCATTTAATTTTCTGTGCTGAGCTCACTTTGTTTATAAATCGTATTATCACTTCCTTCTTTGCTATTGCTTTAGTATTTGCATTTGTGCTACTCTTCTTTTTCATTTTGATGTGAACGTTTATCATTTTTCTTTGAGGTTGACCTGTGATTTATACTTTTCTTCCCAAGGTTAGAACAGTCCATTCTATCTTACAGTTTGTCTTGATTTCCCTACCATTTAGAAGTTCTGTAACTACACAATGTCTTCCTTCTTTTTGGTTTGTCGTTGTCCTCATTTGTCAATTGATGTCTCTGGTTCCCTGTTTACAATATTGTAGGCTTACTTACTTTACTCATAACTGAGTTGGTTTCTAGGTTATGTCATCATGTATGCTGATGGTCAGTTGTTGTTTGCTGTTGTTGATTCTCTGTCCAGAGGACTCCCTTTAGTATCTCTTGTAAGGTTGGTCTGGTTTTAACAAATTCCCTTAATTTCTGCATATCTGGAAATGTCCTAATTTCACCATCATATTTGAGGGACAATTTTGCTGGATACATTCTTGGTTGGAAACTTTTTTCTTTCAGGGTTTTATATATACAATCCCATTGTCTTTTCACCTGCATGATTTCTGCTGAGAAATCAGAGCTTAGTCTTATTGATTGCCCCCTGTAGGTAACTTTTCGTTTTTCCTGTGCTTCTCTCAGGATTCTTTCTTTGTCTTTGGTTTTGATGAGTTTGATGATGATATGGCTTGGTGATATTCTTTTTGGGTCTATCCTGTTTGTGGTTCATGGGACTTCTTGAATGGATATATTCTTGGGTTTTATCATACCAGGGAAATTCTCTTCCAACAAATCTTTGACAGTTTTCTCTGTGGTTGTATTTGTGTCTTCTTGTTGTGGAATTCCAGTTACATGTAGGTTATTCATTTTGGTGGAATCCCACATGCACCTTAGGCTTTCTTAATTTTGTTTTGATTTTTTTTCCTCATTGATCCCTTTCCAAAGAAGTATTGAGGTATTTGTCTTCAATCTCACTAATTCTGTCTTCCATTGATTCAATTCTACCCTTTTGCCCTTTCAATGTGTTATCTATTTCTGGAAATTAGTATTAATCTTCTGGATTTCTGTGTGTAGATTTTGTATCATCTCTAATTTTTCATTTATTGTGTCATTTTGTTCTTGTATTGTCTTTTGAAATTGTTCTGGGGTTTTCCTCTGTGTTTTCTTCAATTTTGTCAGTGTTTTCCTTGATCTGTCTCTCAACTCATTGAAGGTACCTAAATGTGATTCTTTCGAATTCTTAATCAGGGAGTTCCAGTGCTGCTGTTTCCTTAGGAATGTGTTCTGGGTCTGTATCCTGGTCCCTTGTTTCTCTTGCTTGTTTGTATGGACTGTGATGCTCTGTTGTCTCCAAGACATTGTGACATTTATGTGTTTGTATTTAGTTGGTGATTTTATGTTGGAATGACTTGCTCATGAGTTTTGTTTTCTTTGGATGTTATTTAAGTAAGCAGGGTACTGTGCTCCTCTGTTCACTAGTTGGCAGCACTTATGCACTCACCACCTGTCTCCTTTCCCATTGTCAGCATCCCCTGTGTCCCTGCCATCCTTTGAAAATGGAACCTATTCTTAGGTCCTATTTTCATTCAGATTTTTCCACTATTTGGTGCCTAATCGACTTCTGTATACTTCCTTTCAAAGCTGAGGGCTGCAGGATTATCTTTGGTATCTCTGTCAATTGGTTTTCCTTTTCTTTGTCGAAGAGGGTCTGTGTAGCTTGTCTGCTTATTCTGCCATCTTACCAGAAGTCCTTCAGTGGTCTGCCATCTTGTCTGCCAGTCTTGGGACTGTTAATTGACTTGAATTAGTGGCCTGCTATATTGCTTGATAATCTTGGGACTGTGCCATTTTACTTGTTCCTCTTGGGTTTGTCAGCCTCAGCAGACAGAAGCTGCCTGAATTAAGAGACACCTTCCACTTTCATGGGCCAGGAACAAGAAGCAGACCTGAAGCCCAAGGTTGAGGGGCTTTCACCCAGCCCCTAGAGATGGCATTTTGAACTCGGACTTCTAGCCTCCTAAACTGTAATAGGATAAATCCCTGTTTTTTAAGCCACTCATTTGTGATATGTCTGTTGGGGTAGCACTAAAAAACAAAACAAAAACAAAAAGAACTCACCGCTGTTGAGTCAGATCTGACTCATAGTGACCCCTCCTTGGGTTTCAGAGACAGTATCACTATGGAAGTAAATTGCCTAATCTTCCTTCTTAGGAATGGCTGGTGGGTTTGAACTGCTAGCCTTCTGGTCAGCAGTCAAATCCCTTAGGCACTATGCTACCAGAGCTCCTAGAGTAGCAGTAGAGAACCAAAACACCATCCAAATTGAGTTATCACTGTTAAACTTCTTAAAAACTCTCTATTCTTTCATAGCACCTCTTACTGTCAGTATTTAACTATTTGGATCTATCTTTAATATTTGAGTCGATTAGATGGCAATTAAGGAGCCCTGGTTAGCAGTCAGATGCCTTAGGCACTTCTCTACCATAGGGTTCCTATGGGTTGGAATTGACTTGACGGCAAGGGGTTCAGTTTTTTGGTTTAGATGGCAACTGGTTTTATTTAATATTTAACTTTCCTTCTAGAAGATAACTTCCTTGAGGGCAGAGA
>NW_006921883.1:3432126-3445771 GCF_000298275.1 Orycteropus afer afer | reverse complement strand
GAGAGAGAGAGAGAGAGAGAGACTGATGTCAAGGAAATAGCTCACACAGTTTTAGAGGCTAGGACATCCCAAGTCCATGGATAAGAAGTCAGTCTGGAGGCTTCTTCTGACTCACATAGCTGCAGAAGTTGACAAACCCAAGATCAGTAGCCAGTGCAGCAGGCTACTTGCTATGGAGGCTGACAATCCAAGATGGATGGGTAAGATGCTAGGCTATTGGCTCACTGGCTGCAAAGACAACAATCCCAAGATGGGAAGGCCACTGGTTCAAGTCCAAGGACCAGAGGTCAGATGATGAGCCACATGTAGGATCCAGATTGAATAAAAAGCCAAAGAGCTTTGCCAGAATATCCATCTATATTGGAAACAGGCCTCACCCCAAGGTAATTCCTTTTAAACTGATTGTTTAATTATAGCAGATCTCATCATGGAGGTGATTACATTATATCAGATCTCATCATGGGATATAACTACATCATAGCCGCCAAACCCCTGCGATCATGGCCCAGTCAAGATGGCACACAACTTTAAACATCACATCACTTGAAAATCATTTTTAAATATAACCACAAAGTATCTCTTGGAACTCCTGCGAACTCAGTCAATATTGGTTGAGTGAATGAATAGTATTAACTCAAAAAGTTGATCCTGCTGATACTTTTTGCAAGCTTCACACAGTTTGAGGGGTCCTTATTGTATTTGGGGTGCTGGAGTTAGTTTTTTACCCCTTGTATCTAGCAATTGTACATAAGTTAACTGTTAAGATTGAACAGACTTAGATTTGGGGCCAGATAATCTTAAGTCGAAATTCAGTGTTTATTATTGCCACTGTTTGGTTTCTTGTGTCATTTCCTCTCTAGGTTTCCAAATTTTGTATTGTTACTCAAGATTCTCCACAGAAAGAAGTGCAAACAGTGGCCATAGGGCGGAGAGCCAAATCAGAGGAAGGCTAAAGGGATTAGGGTAATTTAGTCACTAAGAATTTTTTTGGTATTCAACAGTCTTCATCTCCTCATTTCTCCATTTCCTAGACAATTATGAATTCCAGGAAAAGGGACAAGGAAGTAATAGTAATTAGGTAACACTAGTGACTATTTCTGGAAACCATCTTTATTTTTATTCACGCCTTTGACCAGAAGTTGACTAGAAGACTATTCAGTCTATAGCAAAATTTTGTAGCAACAATGACTTGAACATGATGGTGCTCAAATAAGCATGCACAAAATATCAGGTTGCAGTTTTTGATTGGAACCCAGGCATAATAGTTTAAGTAGCATGGCCCTCAGGTCTGGGAAGGTCACACCCTAATGATCTGAGAACTGCTTTTTAGTAACTGCCAGATGGGTCAGCCAGTGAAGATGGGAAGAAATGCTGGGGCATCTGGTATATGGGAATCCTGGGGAAGTCTCCACACTTTTGCTCTGGTTGGAAGAAATAGAATATCCTTAGAGGCAATAGTACAGTTTACAGTGGCTAATTTTGGAGCAGGACATCATGCTTGTTAAAGTAGAAGTCCAGTGAAAGAGAGGAAGACTCTCAACAAGATGGATTGACACAGTGGCTTCGACAGTGGGCTCAAGCAAAGCAATGATTGTGAGGATGGCACAGGACTGGACGATATTTTGTTCTTTATACACAGGGTCACTATGATTTGGAACCAATTTGCAGGCACCTAACAACAACAACAAATTTTTGTTGTTGTTTAACAACAATTTTTTTTTTTTTTTAAACAGAGTAGACCAGGGTTCAAATGCCAGCTTATATTATCTGTGTAGTCTGGGGTAAGCTACTTCTCTGAGCTGCAGCTTCCTTCACTGTAACTGGGACTGATTAAAGTGTATAACTCCCAGGGGAGTTGTAAGGATTAAGTGCGATAATCCTCTCAAAGTGCTTATAAAGTACTACACCTAGAATGAGGGCTCTCTATATGATAGCAGTTGGTATGATTTTGAGAAGTGTGCAGTCAAGTGAGTTAGAAAAGCGTAAGAGAGTTGAAAGCAAAGATGATTATTAGTAGATGACTCTACATTTTTCCAGGCACTTCCATGTGAAAGTAGTGCACATGTTATATAGATTCAGAGTGTTAAGTGCTAAATAATGGGTTATGTTGCTCACGAACAGGAAAATGTCGAACAGTGGGTTTTAGTTGTGACCTTTTATCCACAAAACTAAGGGAACCTTTGAGTTTTATTACATCTTTTCCTATATCTGCACAAAAATTTAAAGAGAGAAGGAAAATGGTACCAAACTTTGGGCAATCTACTTCTGTAGTGATACCACCTTGGAAAACCAAGGAGGGGTTGCTATGAGTCAGGTCCAACTCAGCGGCAGTGAATTTGCTTTTGGTTTTACTTGCACATTATTACCATTATGCACAATTTTGAGTATGTGCATTATCTTTAGTTTCTAGAAAGAATACTGGGCAATGGGAAATGTGTCAGAAATTTTAAGAAGGCCACAATCTGA
Organism: Orycteropus afer afer; assembly: GCF_000298275.1. NCBI lineage: Eukaryota > Metazoa > Chordata > Mammalia > Tubulidentata > Orycteropodidae > Orycteropus > Orycteropus afer. The sequence continues at coordinate 3,443,305 of NW_006921883.1, read as the reverse complement.
ATTAGTTCAATTGCCAAGGGGATAATGGAAATTTATGTTTAGGTAACAGACACTGAAGAGAAATTCAAAGCAAAGCACATCTGCCAAGAGTTTAGCTCATTTGTGACAGTTTAAGACACAGTTCTCTGAACAAGTGTTGAGAGCAGAAGAAAAGTAAGAGGCCTTATATCTGTAAACATGGGTAGTGCAGAATTCCTGCAAGTCTCCTGTGGGAATTATAGTAAATAGACTGGAGTCTGGCATAGATAATAGTCATTTGTAATTTGTTTTTCATCATGAATACCCATGGCTGTGAATGGAAAATTCAGTCTTTAGTTTTGTTTTCTTTTCACCCTATTACTACTATATGATCACAATGGACGTTTTATGGTTTGGTTAACATTTGACAGACACAGACATTGATTTATCTCTTAAAATGAAAATTGTATATAACAATATATCCTTTACCACTCAACTTTTCAAAGTTGTTTTGGTAGTGGTTTCCAGATTTTTAGATTTCACAGAACTATAATATTAAAAACAAACGAACAAACAATAAAATTTTGAAAGGAAGGGAATTTATTTTGCCAAATAAAGACATTAGAAAAACAACCCTCATTGACTGTCATTGAGTTCATCTCACAACAGAAAATATGTCAACCGCCATCCCTAAGTATGAAGATTAATCTGTGCATAAATAAGCCTTTTAAAATTGAATAAAGGTAGCTCTATTTGACTGCTAACCAGAAGGCTGATGGTTCAAATCCATCAGCCACTTCTTGGGAGGAAGACTGGACAATGTATTTCGATAGGGATACCGCCTCAGAAACCCAAGGAGGGGTTGCTATGAGTCATTGAATCTACTTGATGGCAGTGAGTTGTTGTTGTTTTTTTTTAATGAAAAAACCCTATATTATTACTGTTTTTCTCTACTCACCATGGATTACTGAAAATGTATTTACTAATAGTACTCCACAAGCCAGTTCTGGGGAACATTCACTTGTTAATGGTTCCACACATATAAAGATATTGGTAGAAATGATATTGCCATGATTAAAATTATCTTTGAGGCTTAAACTCTGTGTTACTGTGAGGAGTATATATGATATTGAGCTCACCAAAAATATCCTTTCATAAAACTGACTGTATAAATAAGTGGGTATTTGCTCATTTTTTTAAACAATCTTATGTTAGGAAATAGGAACAAAATACTATTTTTCTTCAACCTGTGCTTTAGGAAGAAAAATTTAATGATGTTAAATAGTCATTCTCATGTTAGGAAGTATTTTAAAACTCATCCTCCCACACCCTCCTCACAGTTGTTTATCAGGTACCTATCATGTACATTCACCTTTAGTGAAACATCCAGCGTCATTGGGAAATGGCAGATCTACATACTGGAAATTCCCAAGTAACAAAAGGCCACAAGCCATTACTGGTGAGCAGATTCTCACTCATAGTGACCCTATAGAACTGAGTAGAACTGCCCATGGGTTCCCAAGGTTGACCTATTTATGGAAGCTGACTGCCATATCTGATGGATTTGAACCACCAACCTTTCAGTTAGCAGCTGAGCATTTGACCACTGTGCCACCAGGCCTCCTTCAACAAAAGCCCCTATGAACCTTAAAAAATTTAGCCAATTAGATAGAGAGCTTTAAAAAGTTTTATCACCCAGTGGATCAGAATTGAGAATCCTGAAATAGATCCATTCATCTATGGTCAGTTAATCTCTGACAAAGGGCTGAAAGCCATTCAATGTGGAAGAGATAGTCTCTAACAAATGGTGCTGTAAAAACTGGATATACATTTGCAGAAAAAATGAAACAAGATCTATACCTCACACTGTATACGAAAATAAACTCAAGATGGAGCAAAGACCTAAATATAAAACCCAAAACTATAAAGTTTATCAAAGATAAAATAGGGGCAAACTTAGGGGCCCTAATTTATTGCATAAATAGACTGTTGAGCATAACCCAGAAACAGAAGAAGAGAAACTAGATGACTGAGACCTTCTAAAAATTAAATTCTTAGGTGCATCAAAAGACTTCTCCAAAAAAGTAAAAAGAAAACCTATAGTTTGGGAAAAAAAATATTTGGCAATGACATTTCCAATAACAAACATAACTTATCTCTAAAATTTATAGAAAACTTCAACACCTCAATATAAAAAAAGATAATCCTCTTCAAAAATGAGCAAAGAACATGAACAGACACTTCAACGAAGAAGATATTCAGGCAGTCAACAAACATGTGAAGAAATGTTTGTGATCATTAGCCATTAACCATACAGAGACAAATCAAAACAACGAGATAATCATCTCCAGCAATAATAGCAAAGTTCAAGACAGAAAGCAACAAATGCTGTTGAGGGTGTGGAGAGATTGGAACTCTCATACACTGCTGGTGAGACTGTAAAATGTTACAACCACTGTAGAAAATGGTATGGCATGTTCTTAAAAAGCTGAAAATAGAAATACCATTTGATCCAGAAATCCCACTACTAGAAATAGATCTTAAAGATGTGCAACCTGGGACACAAATAGATATATACACACCCTTGTTCATCACAGCACTATTTGCAATAGCAAAGAGATGGAAACAACCTAAGTGCCCATCAACAGATGAATGGATAACCAAACTATGGTACATGTATGTACACAATACTATGCAACATTAAAGAATAATGAAGAATCAGTGAATCACCGTACTGTAGATAACTTGGAGGACATTATGCTGAGTGAAATAAGTCAACCACAGAAGAACGAATATTGTATGAGTACATTATTATAAAACATCAAGGCAAGGTTTACTCAGGGAAGGAAATTTTCTTTGTTGGTTACCAGGGATGTGAGAAGAGGGGAAGAGAGGGAGAGTGGATAGTTAAGGAACAGGTTTGATATGGGTGAAGGGAAAAGCAATATAACAAAACCATGTGACTAGCACAATATCACTAAGGAAAAGAAAGACAAGGAGGGGCGCACACGAGGTGCAGACAATAAAAGCAAATACTACAGCATAAACAATACTGTACCATCAGTAATAGCACACACTAATCTATGGTTGGGTACAGAGCTAAACAGGTACAGATAGGCAAATGGCAATATACCTATGGCCACACATAGCTTTGGCAGACAATATTCCTACATATGTAATTTTATGTGCTATAAAAATATCCATATGCAGTTTAACATAACAGGAGGCAAAGTTAGGATAATTTCTTAGCCACAAGTAAGCACCTTAAGGGAGTGGGTCACTGGGCCTGTGGCTTGGGGACCATGTTCATGGGGGACATCAAGCTCAACTGACACAACATGGTATACAAAAATATTCTTCTACATCTTGCTTTGGTGAGTAGCAACTGGAGTCTTAAAAGCTTGCAAGCAGACATCTAAGTGGCAACTATTGGTCTCTCCTCATCTAGAGGAAAGAAATGTGAAGAAAGTCAAAGACACATGGAAACAGTTAGTCCAAAGAACTAATGGATCATGAGAACCTCAACCTATATGACCCTGAGACCAGAAGAACTAGATGGTACCTGGCTACCAATGCCAACCACTCAGAAAGGGATCGAAATTGGAGATCATTTATAGAGTAGGAGAAAAATGTAGAACAAACCTCAAAATCATAAAAACGACCAGGCTTGCTGGTCTGATAGAAAGTGGTGAAACCCTCAAGACTGTGGCCCTGTGTCACCCCTCCAGCCTGGAATTGAACTCACTCCTGTAGTTTAACTGTCAGCCAAACAATAGACAGTCCTACAAGCTGAACACCTGCACCAGGGAGATGCACTCTTGGAACAATCAACCACGGGAGATCAGAAAAACAGCATTTGCACAGGGAGAAAAGTAGGGAGGCAGGAATTCATACACATTCCTGAAGAAGAACATGGAAAGGGTAACCACAGGGAAGAAGTGGGAGGTGAGAAGTTACACATTGGGGAATGTAACCACTATCACAAAACAAAATGTGTGTATGAATTGTTGAATGTAAAACAAATCTGCTTTGTAAAATTCCACTTATGTCTCAATAAAAAGTTAAAAAAAAAAAAAAAAACATTTATCACATACTTACACTGAAGATAGTGTAAAGTTATCAATTATTGTACTATGGTACAATATAAATGTAAGGAAAAATATAAGATTTTATGAGGGGCTAAAAAGATATTTGGATGTCCTTTCAATGCAAAAGGAGCTCTAGTGGTGCAGTGGCTAAGGCATTTGGCTGCAAACCAGAAAGTTGTCAGTTCATACCCACTATCTGCTATATGGAAGAAAGATGAGGTAGTATGCTTCTGTAAAGATTTACAGCCCTGGAAACTCTTTGGGACAGTTCTATTCTGTCCTACAGGGTTATTGTGAATTGGAATTGACTTGATAACAGTGCATGGGTTATATACAATGTTGTAACCTTTGCTGATTATCTGATCCATAGGGGCCTGGGTCTTGCCATTGACAAGACTATTTTATAACTATAGACTTAGAAGTTTAATTAAAAAAAAATGAAAGCAATGCAAATAATTCTTGTCAATAGAAATGCAAATTAGTCATGTCCTGTGCAATGCAATTGATCATTGTCCTTTGCATAGACCAGTGTTTGCCAATTCTTTTCAATATTCTTTTAATGCATATAAATTGTTGTTGTTGTTATGTGCCGTCAAGTGGGACCCGACTTATACTGACCCCTACTTAGGTTTCCGAGGTGATATCACTATGGAAGTAGATTGCCCAACTTTCCTTCTGAGGAGTGGCTGCTGGGTTTGAACCTCCAGCCTTCTGATTAGCAGTCAAGTGCCTTAGGCACTACGCTACCGGAGCGCCTAATGGTGGTTCTTTGACTTCTCCTTTGTAACTGGTTGTAAAATCTTTTCTGCTCTCCTCCATTAATTAGTGGGTTAAATGTAATTGTTGATAGATGCTCATGTATTTATGAATGTTTTTGCCTTTTTTTGAAAAATTATCTTTTTATGTAGGGATGCCTTTGAAGATTTTCAGTAATGCATGGCAGTTCCTTCCCCTTGCTTCCCTCCAGGTTTTAAGTGACCCTCTAGAATGGTGTTTTTGCTGAGGTCTTGGGTTTATACTCTTACTCATTATTCATGCTATTTCTGCCAAAAGCCAGTGATGCAGGTTAGTGGGGGAAAAGATTGGCTTATGAATAAGATGGGTAGAAGATTGAGTTCTCTCCCTACTCTTGATGTACTGTTTTTTTCTTTGGGGGGGGGGGCAAGTTATTTAAAGAGCTCTGGTGGCACAGTGGTTAAAGCATTTGGCTGCTAACAAAAGGTTGATAGTTTGAACCCACCAGATGAGAAAGATGAGCCAGTCTGCTTCCATAAAGATTTACAGCCTTGGAAACTCTAAGGGGCAGTTCTATTCTGTCCCGTAGGGTTGCTATGTGTCAGAATTGACTCGATGGGTTTGGTTTTGGTTTTGGGACAAGTTATTTGGGTCAGCGAGTCCAAGCTTCCTCTGCTATAAAAGAGTTAGATCATGTATTTAAAATACTGGGTACAGACTTGGCAATTAGTAAGTGCTTTAAATGTTTACTACCTTTCCTGTCCTCCTTTTGAAGTTACCTGTTTCAAATAGCTTCTTCCTGTTTTTCACGCTGGTGGTTTTAGTCTATTGAGGCCTAATAAACTAGATAACTCAATTTGTTAGAATTTTATCTAAAGCAAATATTGTTAGATTGTGAATAAGAGCTTGAGAAGTTTTACTATGAATGAGGTACATAAACTTTATAGTTATTAAACTATTTGGCAATGGATTGATTGCCCAGAGACCTCTCCTACCACCTGCTATAATCTTAGCATGTGCTATGTAGTTGAATTTGATAGTTAAGTGAGCAGGGGAGGTTAGATGTTACTTTTCCTGTTTTGAAATATAACTTTTTTTAAAAAATAATATTTCGTTGTATTTTAGGTGAAAGTTTATACAGCAATTTAGTTTTTCCCCCTTTAACAATTTTTATACAAGTTGTTCTGTGCCGTGGATTACAATTTTTTACAATATGTCGGCATCTCATTATTTACATTCTGTTTGTTCTGTTTCCATTGGTCTGGCTTCCCTTCCTCTCTTGCTGTCTTTTCTTTTGTGCAACTGTTGACCATGTGGTCTCATACAGTAAATTATTTAAGGGGACATTACTTATGGGTGATATTGTGTACTTTATAAGCCAATCTATCATTTGGCTGAAAAGTGACCTGCAGAAATAGCCTCAATTCCAAGTTCAAAGGGTATCGCAGGGCAGCAGTCTCAGAGGTTTCTCGAGTCTCTATCAGTCCAGTAGGTCTGGCCTTTTTTTCAGGAATTTGAGCTTTATTCTATGGTCTTCTCCCATTCTATCTGAGACCTTCTATTGTGTCAGAACAATTGGAAACCGTCATCAGGCACCATCTAGTTCTTCTGTCTCAGGTTTGATGTAGTTGTGGTTCAGGTAGACTATTAGTCCTATGGACTTGTTTCTTCTTTCAGCCTTTGATTTCCTTCATTTTCTTTTGCTCCATGCAAATAGAGACCAATAGTTGTATCTTAGATGGCTGCTTGCAAGCTTTTAAGGCCCAGACACTACTAAACACACTCTGATGTAAAACTGAAATATAACTTTTTGTATCAAGTTAATTAGGGATAATTATGGATTGACACAATAGCTGAAACAGTGGGCACAAACATAGAACAGTTGTGAGGATGTCACAGGAGTGGGTCATGGTTTCATTCTGTTATATTGTACGTACTCCGTGAGTCAGCCAACAACTAACAACAAATGTTTTGCATTTGTTGGTATTAAAGCTGATTTGTCCCCCTGAGTTTATACCAATAAATGAAGAATGTGTGTGTGTGTGTCTAAGAGAGGAGGAGAAAGTTGTTTTTGGGTGTGTGGGTGCTGTGGATTCAGGGGCGTGAGATGAGGCCAGATGGCAAGGAGAAAGCCTAGGATTATTTTAAAGATGGTTGTGCAAAGTGTTCCCCATGTAATTTTCCATGAAAGTGGCAGAGGATGGTTAATTTTTCCTGTCCTTACAATGGAAAACTGCTCCTTATCTAAGTCTTCTGATATATTATTTATGGTCATAAATATGATAAAAACCTTTTTTCTGTTGGTTTTATTCACAAAAGCTCAAATTTCAGATACTAATTTGACCTCAGAAATAAGGAAAAAAAGTAATACAAAAATGCAACACCTTCTCTCTCAAATAAAAGGTAATTATACATAGACTGGGAGTTCTGGTAGCATAGTGGCTAAGGCACTTGACTGCTAACCAGAAGGCTGGCGGTTCAAACCCACCAGCCACTCCTTGGAAGGAAGGTTGGGCAATCCTACTTCCATAGTGATACTGCCTCGGAAACCCAAGGAGGGGTCCCTATGAGTCGGGTCCGACTCGACGGCACATAACAACAACAACAACAACATACATAGACTAGTCTTTTGTGAAATGTAAAACAGCTAGGTCATTTTTATTTTTAGCATCCCACTTGTATTAGTTTTCTATTGCTGCTGTAACAGGCTGTCACAAACTTAGTGGCTTGAAACAATCGATAATTATTATTTCACAGTTCTGGAAGTCAGAAGTCCAAAATGGATCTCACCAGGTTCAAATCAATATGTTGATGGAGGCTGTAGAGGAGAATCTGTTTTGCTTTTTCTAGCTTCTAGAGGCTGACTCAACTTCTCGGCTTATGGCCACATTATGTATTCAGTTCAGCAATGGCTGCTTCGGTTTTCCTCAAGATACCATCTCTCTGTTTCTAACTCATTCACCTCACTCTTCTCCATTTAAGGACCATTGTGATTGTACTGGGTTTCCATGGATAAACCCCCAATAATCTCTTTACAGTAAAGTCAGCTGATTAGCAGAGTCAGTTCCATCTGCAATCTTAATTCTCCATTTGCAATATAACAGCTACACAGGTTTTAGGAATTAGTTTGTGGATACTTTGTTAGGCATTATTCTGCCTTACATACCATTGTATCACATGAATATGTATCCTTTTTTTGCCTTAATTTTTCTGTAGTCAGGAAAGATGCTTCTTTGCTGTACCTACCTGGAAAATAAGTTAAACATTAGAATTCTTAAAGGGATAGAAGTCCTTAAACTCATGCTAAAGAGAAAAGTCATCTCTATGACTTTAAAAAGACCAAATTTATAATTCATTTCTACCATATAGTCTAGCTGATATGTATGGTTTGGGCTCAGAGAGAATTCCTTCTTGCTTTGAATTTCTCAGTTGCAGAGCTTGCTTGCTTCATTTTTATCCATGTGTAATATTAAATTTCTGGCTTAAAATTTTCTCAAACTCTCATGGCCGTCGAGTCATTTCTGACTCATAGTGACCCCTCCTTGGGTTTCTGAGGCAATATCTCAATGGAAGTAGATTGCCCAATCTTCTTTCTGAGGAGGGGCTGATAGGTTTGAACCACCAGCCTTCTGGTTAACAGTCATATGCCTTAGACACTACTCCACCAGAACTCAGGAAGTCTGAATTACTGAGACAGGAATCCCAGAGATGGTCTGATGTGACATTCAGTGACCTCAGACACTAAGAGCACAAAAGCTTGCTTCTTCCATAGTGACTGCAGTGGATGGGGAGATGGTGGAGTATAGAGTGAATGGCCTGGAAAATGTAGAGACAGGCACCTCTGTGAAAAGAAACACATGATTTGTTACAGAGTCAAAACTAAGGCCATGGAGAATACAGTGCCCTGGCTTTCAGTCTGGCAAGTCATAAATGTGATTCAAAGGAAAGTTGTTGAGATAATGAGAATGTAGATCTGGGAACCACTGAACCCCTTTTTGCCTAACCCACTGACTTTGAGGTATTTAAGGAAATATAAAGGGCCTAGGAGTTGTGTATACCATTATTTTCCAGCTAAGCTGCAAAATAATGATGAAAGTGAATCCAATTAGCCAGGAAGGTAGGATTTGGGTTGTTGTAATAAATAATGCCAGGAAAATTAACAAATCTGTCTTGGGAAAAGTACAACCAGAATGCTCCTTAGAAGCAAGGATGGTGAGACTTTGTCTCATATAGTTTGGCCATGTTATCAGGAGGGACCAGTAACTGGAGAAAAAATATCATGCTTGGTAAAGTGGAGGGTCAATGAAAAAGAGGAAGACCTTCAGTGAAATAGATTGACATGGTGGCTGCAGGTTTGGGCTCATGATTGTGGAGATGGTGCAGGACTGGGCAGTGTTTTGTTCAGTTGGATGTAAGGTTACTATGAATCAGAAGCAACTCAGTGGCATTTAACAACAACAACAGCAATAAATAATGTTTTAAAAAAATAACCATCTGAGGAGAGTCACCCAAGAGGAAGTATAATGTAGTTCACTTTATTGAGTTGTTGTTTTGGTCTATCTGTGACAGAGTGTGCAGGGAGAAATAAAACTATCTACAAGTTCGTCGTCGTCATTGTTATGTGCCGTCGATAGCGACCCCTCCTTGGGTTTCCGAGGCAGTATCACTACGGAAGTAGATTGCCCAACCTTCCTTCCGAGGAGTGGCTGGTGGGTTTGAACCGCCAGCTTCTGGTTAGCAGTCAAGTGCCTTAGGTACTACGCTACCAGAGCTCCCAAGTGTGTCAAGAGCAGTTGGAAATGTGTATTGCAAGAGAAAATGCATTTTCTATGGCACCTAAATGAAGTGTGTTTTCTCACACTTAATTCAACAAATATGACATGCGGACAAATCTTTTAAGATTTGAAGGATGTGCTGAAAACAATAGTTTTGGTCAGTCAGCACTGACCTCTCCTTAACCCTTATAGAAGTAACCCTTTCAAGGTATTGGTTTATAAACTGTACCAACTAATTTTTGAGAGAATTTTTTTTCTACCCTTCCTTGCATCATTTTGAGCACCCTCAATTGGTTTGTAAACACTTGTTTCTACAACTTGTTTTTTTCTGAAAGCAAGTCATGGCATACGTTCTTCCTTCTCAAGGGTATTCCTATCTTGGCTGTCTCTCAAAGCACTGGGTAAGCAAATTTGGGAGCATTGCCTCTGAGGAGGGCTTGTCATTTTAATACACCATTATGCCCTGTGTTTTCTAAACCTTTTAAAAGAGCTGAATGTTTTAAATAAGTGAATGAGTTGCTGTTGTTTGGACTTGCATTTTCCCTCCAAATGTTGAAGCACCAATTGAATCTTGTTGGTGCAAAACATCCAGACCTTTTTTATGTACTGCTCTAGACAGATTGCTTGTAAGAAATGTAGACAGGTAAAAGGATTAGTTTTAATTACTTTCAGAGCTAGTGTGATCATGAAGTTGGGCAACCCCTCCTGTTCAGATGCTTTTCTGTGACTGCGGCCTTAAGACATTTACCTGAAAGGCGTGTTAAAAGAGCAGTCATTTAAAGTTCTTTCCTGGCATTCATGAGATGTTTCTCATTACCTGGAGAGCACACAGGCAAGTTCATGCTGCTTTTTACAATGAATCTCCTGATCAGTATTTCCTCTCCTTTCTCTTCCATCTTACACTTCCAATTCCTGATTCTCTGTCAGTAAATTTTCAGAGTGGTCTTTTTACGTGAGACAAACATGGCATCCAATTGAATTGATAACATACATTTGTGCATAATGAGATTACCAAACCCAGAAAACTCATTGCTTTTGAATTGAATTCTGACTCATAGAGACCCAGTAGGACAGAGTAGAACTGTCATTGCATCTTATTGCAAGGGGTTGGGCTAGCAGGGTAGTGATAAACTTTTTTTTTTTTTTCCCTTTATGCCATTGATCTATATTCAAGGTGGCATTTTCCTAGAATTTCAAAAGTATGTTTAATTACTTTTTCTTTAGGATTCAAACTATATAATCTCAATAATTGGAGCTTGTTTTGCCTGATTAGGGGGAACAAGCCTGAGAAAGAAATATGGTCCGAGATCTTGTAAACTTTGACCTGGGTCCTGCTTGACTTTTCATTGCTAAAGATTTTTTTTGAAAAGGGGATATGAAAATGTATATTTTAAAATGAACAGTGATGAATTCAAATCTAAGTCAGAGAGTAAAGAATTGAGTTCTTTTAAATATATACTTGAGTTTACTCGTCCTCTTAAATTTTAGTATTGGACAAGTCAAAAAGCTCTATATATCTTAACATTGGTAAATAAGTTGTCTGTCACTTGATCACTCTCTTGGGCTGCAGCCAGTATGGTAAGCTATGTAAAGCTTTTTTAATTAATTTTACTTTTTTTTTTT
>NW_006921883.1:3411617-3424695 GCF_000298275.1 Orycteropus afer afer | reverse complement strand
TTCAAGGCTCAGGGGTCCAAGATTATCTTCTGTGTCTGTGTTAACTGGTTTCCCTTTTCTTTGTTGAAGAGGGTCTGTGCAATCCTTCTGCCTAGTCCGCCATCTTGCCCCGCCTCCTCTAATTTTACTCTTTTAAAAAGGAACGCTGGTGGCGCAATGGTTAAGTACTCAGCTGCTAACTGAAAAGTCATGAAACATTGGTGGCTTGAACCTACTGGTCAAACTGTGAGAGAAATATGTGGCAGCCTGCTTCCATAAAGATTATAGCCTTGGAATCCCTATGAAGCTGTTCTACCCTGTCGTACAGGGTTGCTATGAGTAAGAGTCAGATTACTCTTTTAAAAGCTATTGAATCATAATAAATTTGCAAAGTATCCTGTGAGTTAAAACTTCATTATTTTGAACAAGAAAGAAAAATGTAATTATAGCCAATAGGGATATTGAAGGGAACAGCTTCAGAATAAGAATTAAACTCTAACTCAGGATAGTCTCAGAGAACTATTTGTCCTTGGTGAGTTGTTGTTAGGCTTTGCGTCAAAGGAAAATAATGTCTTGTTCTTGCTATTGAAAGATGTTTAAACAGTTTGAACTCTGCCACTAACACTTAGTCTAATGTGTTTTAGGTAAAAATAAAAAATAAAACAGCAGAAAACAAATAATACCACCAATATTAAAGGAAGTGCAAATAGTGCAAATCTAAAAGTTGTGAAGAGCTGCAATGAAATACATCTGTTTCCTGCAAATATTAGAGATACACTGGGAAAAGTATTCATACTGCTTAAAAGTCATATTCAGTGGTGTATTCTTCGGATTAAAGTTCCCACCTTTTATTGGAAAATTCCTGTGAATGGAAATTCAGTAGGACTGATCATCTTAATTTCCTTTTTCTTCATCTGTTTTATCATTCGAAGGAAGCTTGTATGGTAACATATAACTATAAACCAAAACCAAACTCACTGCCATCAAGTTGATTCTGACTCATAGCGACCCCCATTGGATTCCAAGGCTTAAATCTTTACAGAAGCAGACTGCTTGATCTTTTTTCCATGGAGCAGCTGGTGGGATCAAACCACCAGCCTTTTGGTCGAACCACCAGTCTTTTGGTCTTATTAACCACTATACCACCAGAGCTCCTTTACATATAACTAACTATAACATAAATATGTTTTTTTTTCATATTTCTATTAAGAGTCTTGTTTCAATTGAATATACTTAAATCCTTCATAATTCAACATACCTGCTACAGCAGTTTAATCACAATTTCATATTTTAATATTTAAGTAAAAAATAAGAAATAATACTGAATGTATTGATACTGAAATCTTGAATGAAAACCAGTATTTATTTTTTTTTCTATTCTACCTCTCCAAATTAATAATTTCATAAAATATACTTGAAACATTGTTATAATAACAATGATAATAATGCTTATGAAATGCATGAAGTACTATTCTAACTAATTTAATCTTGACAATTGTATTATTATCTCTATTATTGAGAAGAAACTAAATCCCAGAAAGGTAAGGTAATTTAGCAAGTATCATTCAATAAATAAGTGATGGACCTGGGTTTCAAACTCACATGTTTGACTCTCAACTTTGAAATAGTGAAAAAAACAATAGCTCACATTCCCCTGTCTGCCACCAAATAAACCTATGATCTTTTTGATCCAAATGCTTCAGTGCCTTTGGGCTTAGTATTTTCATCTATAAAGTAATAACCTTAGACTCTATATTATATAGTTTTCCTAGCTGTAAAAGTCTATATTCTATATAGTTTAAAATTAACCATTTATTATCTACCAGAGGGAGCCGGTTAAATGAATTTCAATGAAATTCTAGGCTGACATTAAAAAGAATCAGGTAGAACTATTGTTACAATGTATACCCACTGCCATTGAGTCGATTCTGACTCCTAGAAACCTTCTAGGACAAAGTACAGCTGTTCCATAGGGTTTCCAAGGCTGCAAATTCTTATGCGGGCAGACTGCTTCATCTTTCTCCCATGTAGTGGTGACTGGTGTGTTCAAACTACTAACCTCTGGGTAGCAGCCAAATGCTTAACCACTGTGCCACCAGAGCTCCTTATGATGTATTAAGACTCTGTAAGATATCGGAAATCAGTGAGCCAGTTGTTTAACTGTAGGCATACTGCCCACCGCATGTCTGTGAGTTTATCATACTTTGGTGGCTTGCATGTCGTTGTGAGGCTAGAAGCTATGCCACCAGTATTTCAAGTACCAGCAGACTCACCCGTGGTGGGCAGGTAAACTGGGAAGAAAGATGGGGCCATCCACTTCTGAAAAAATTGGCCACTGAAAACCTTATGAATAACAGTGAAACCTGGTTTGATATAGTGCCAGAAGATGAGCCACTCAGATTGGAAGGCACTCAAAATGTGACTGGGAAAGAGCTCCCTCCTCAAAGTAGAGTCGACCTTAATGACATGGATGGAGTAAACATTTTGAGAACTTCATCTGTTAATGGGGCATGATGCAAAATAAGAAGAAACAGCTACAGACATTCATTAATAATCAGAACATGGAGTGTATGAAGTATGAATCTAGGAAAATTGGAAGTTGTCAAAAATGAAATGGAAAGGACAAAGATCGATGCCGGGAATGACAAATTGAAGAGGAATGGCATCACAGTCCTCATCAAAAAGAACACTTTAAGATCTACCCTGGAATATAATGCTGTCAGTGATAGGATAATACCCATATGCCAAAAGGAAAACCAGTTAATAGTATTATTTAAATTAATGCACCAATCACTAAAGTCAAAGATGAAGAAATTGAAGATTTCTATCAGCTTAATATCACATTAAAGTAAAATCTTGCTGAAGATAATTCAAACACAGATGCAGCAGTATATTGACAAGGAACTTCAAGCTGGACTCAGAAGTGGACATAGAATGAGGAACATGATTGCCAGTGTCAGATGGATCTTGGCTGGAAGTATAGAATACAGAAAGATGTTTACTTGTGTTTTATTGACCATGCAAAAGTATTCGACTGTGTGGATCATAACAAATTGTGCATAACATTTCAAAGAATGGGAATTCCAGAGCACTTAATTGTGCTCATGAGGAACCCGTACATAGACCTGGAGGCTGTCATTAAAACAGAACAAGGGGATACTGCATGGTTTAAAATCAAGAAGGGTATATGTCAGGGCTGTATCCTTTCACCATACTTGTTCAATCTGTGTGATGAGCAATCAGTCAGAAAAGCTGGAGTATATAAAGAACACGGCATCAGGATTGGAGGAAGACTCATTAACAACCTGAGATATGCAGACAACACAGCCTAGCTTGCTGAAAATGAAGATGACTTGAAGCACTTAATGATGAAGATTAAAGACTACAGTCTGCAGTATGGATTACACTTCAACATAAAGAAAACAAAAATCCTCACATCTGGACCAATAAGCAGCATCACAATAAATGGAGAAAGACTGAAGTTGTCAAAGATTTCATTTTACTTGGATCCGCAATCAGTGTCCATAGAAGCATCATTCAAAAAATCAGAGAATGTATCACGTTGGGCAAATCTGATGTGGAAGACCTCTTTAAAGCGTTAAAGAGCAAATATGTCACTTTGAAGGCTAAAGTGTGCCTAACCTTAGCCATTGTATTTTCAGTTGCCTTATATGCATATGAAAGCTGGACAGTGAATAAGGAAGACTGAAGAAGAGTTGATGTTTTTGAATTGTGGTGCTGGTGAAGAATACTGAAAATCCCATGGACTGCCAGAAGAATGAACAAATCTGTCCTGGAAGAAGTGCAGCTGGAATCCTCTTTGGAAACGAGAATGGCCAGACTTTGTCTCACTGACTTTGGTCATGTTGTTAGAAGGGCCAGTCCCTGGAGAAGGACATCATACTTGGTAAAGTGGAAGGTCAGCAAGAAGGAGAGGACCCTCAACAAAATGGACTGACACATGGGTACAACAATGAGCTCAATTATAGCCAGAATTGGGAAGATGGGGCAGGACTGGGCAGTGTTTCCTTTTGTTGTACATAGGGTCATTGTGCATCGGAGCTGACTCAGTGACACCTAACAACAACAATCAAAAACAGTTGCAGCAATATATTGTCAGGGAACTCCCAGAAATTGAAGCTGGATTCAGAAGAGGTGGTGGGACAAGGGGTATCATTTTTGATAAGACTGATCTTGGCTGAAAGCAAAAAATACCAGAAAAATGTTTACCTGTGTTTTATTCATTATGCAAAGGCATTCTACTGTGTGGATCATAACAAATTTTGCATAAAATTGTGATGAATGGGAATTCCAGAACAGTTCATTTGCTTATGAGGAACCTGTACACAGACCAAAAGGCTTTTGTTTGAACAGAACAAGGGAATACTGCTTGGTTTATAATCAGGAAGGGTGTGTGTCAGGCTTGTATCCTTTCACCATACTTATTCAATGTATATAATGAGCAGATAATTCAAGAAGCAGGATTCTATGAAGAAGAACATGGCATCAAGATTGGAGGAAGTCTTATTAACAACCTGTGATTAGCAGATGACACAACCTTGCTTGCTGAAAGTGAAGATAACTTGAAGCACTTACTGATGAAGATCAAAGACTATAGCCTTCAATATGGATTACTCCTCAACATAAAGAAAACAAAACTCCTCACAACTGGACTAATAAGCAACATCATGATAAATGGTAAAAAGATTGACGTTTTAATGGATTTCATATTACTTGGATCCACAATCAACACCACGGAAGCAGCAGTCAAGAAATCAAATGTTGCATTACACTAGGCAAATCTCCTGCAAAAGACATCTTTAAAGGTTAAGGAGCAAAGATGTCACTTTGAAAACTAAGATGCACCTGACTCAAGCTGTGGTATTTTCGGTTGCCTCATATGCATGTGAGAGCTGGACAGTGAATAAGGAAGACTGCAGAAAAATTGATGCCTTCGAAATGTGGTGTTGGCAAAAAATACTTAAAATACTATGGCTGCCGGAAGAATGAACAAATCTGTCTTGAAGAAGTGTAGCTGCAATGCTCCTTAGGTGGAAGAGTGACCAGACTTCGTCTCACTTGTTTTGTTCATGTTGTCAAAAGGGACCACTTCCTGGATAAGGATATCATGTTTGGTAAGGCAGAGGTCAGAGAAAAAGGGAAGACCCTCAAGGAGATGGATTGACACAGTGGCTGCCATGGTGAGCTCAAGCACACAGCAAGGAACTTGAGGATAGCACAGGACCAAGTGATGTTTCATTCTGTTGTATGTGGGGTTGCTATGTGTTGGAGCCAACTTGACCACACCTAATAACAACAATAACAACATGCACACATGATCCCTTTTGTGTAAGGAAAAAAAAAAGTGAAACAAATGTCTCTATAATGGTATATGCAGAGCACAGTTGATGAACTGAACACTGATAACCTCTGGGAGACTTTTACTTTCTCCTTTATGCATCTGATTGGTTGAATTTTTTTTTTACAAATATGTATGGAATACTTGGGTGATGCAAATTAAGTGTTCAGTTACTAAATAAACGGTTGGCAATTTGAACCCACTCAGAGACACATTGGAAGCTAAGAAAGGCCTGATGATCTGATTCCAAAAGATTGCAGTGTTGAAAATCGTGTGGAGATGGAGCACAGTTGTTCTCTGCAGCACAGGAGGTCGACGTAATTCAGAACCAGCTTGATGGCAACTGGGTATTACTTTAGAATTGAGGGGAAAAAAAATTAGTATGTATCTATATGTGCTTCCATGTGCACTGATAGGAGAGAACACGAAGTTATTGTTTTGAATCATCAGTAGTTGTGCCAAATTTCAGGTTAATTGAAATAACAATTTATTTCCTTCCTATAGCCTGTGAAAGGAGCTCTGGTAGCATAGTGGTTAAAGCACTTGACTGCTAACCAGAAGGCTGGCGGTTCAAACCCACCAGCCACTCCTCGGAAGGAAGGTTGGGCAATCCTACTTCTGTAGTGATACTGCCTCGAAAACCCAAGGAGGGGTCGCTATGAGTCGGGGCCGACTCGACGGCACATAACAACAACACAACATAGCCTGTGAAATGATAGGGCCTTCAGCTGTTTTTTATAGCTATTTAAACCATTACCACATTTTGTATTCTTTTAAAATTTGTTAGCTTTTTGCATCATTCCACATAAATAGAAACAAGGTAAAGGCTGGATTCATTTTATTCCTTATTTTCACAGGTGTTTGCCTGAATACATGATTTTAATTTCCCTTTTTGTTGACAGTGATCCTTTGTTGAGCATTGCTGCCCAGGTATTTATTGACCACAGGTTCTTGATTTTGAAAGCAACATCTCTGTTACGGAGTCAGAGGTTGATGGAAGGATAAGTGGATCTCTGACTCAAGACTGATAGTTCCACAAGCAGCTTTCTTTCTTTCTTTTTCCTTATATAAATCGAATATAGTGTGCACCTGATTCAGACAAGTAATACTTTTCATTCATTCTTATTCCCAAAGAGCAGGTGGTATGTAAGAGAATGTATCTCATTTAAAATTTAGTTTTTTAAAAAATATACTTTAAAATGAACTCTTTTATGTTTATATTATTCTTACAAGATGTGTTTCAAAGTTTAAGAGTAAGAATATGTTTTTTTTTAATCTTTCTGAGATACTTAAGTGAATTACTGATTTGAATATGAGTAGTTGCATAGAGAGCCTACCTCAAAAAAATGAGACTAAATCCTCCATATTTTTCATTAATCCAAAGTAATCTGATCTTGATTTTGGCTGTGTTGACTGATCTGTTCAGTTTGCTTGACATCAGGTATGATTCAGTTAATCCATTGATTTATATATTCCACAAGCATGCTGTGTTTTAGGCATGATGATACCAAGTGGAATAAAGAATGATTAGATTCAGGTCATGTATGTAACGGGGGAGACAGACATTCAGTATATATTTTGGCTCTAATGCAATGTAGTAAACAGTACATTAGCAATACGAACTAAATACTGTTCAGGTACAACATGTAGTGTGAGCCTAGATGAAGATTCCTGGGTCTTGAAAAATGAGGACAATATTGGCACATGGATAAAGGGAATGTCTGAGTAAATAAACATTCTGAGTATCTCCAGAGATGTATACATGTCTTTACATCCATTGATTGAGAGTGAGACTGGAAATACAGAGCCCTGTGTGAGACACCCCACTCTCCTGGCCAGCCCTTTGGGATTTTGAGGAGTATAACTAGAGGTCCCCTTGGAAAGTTTGTACAGCTAAAGGCAAGATTCTCCCATGTTATGAGTTAGATAAGAGATGTTTCATTTTGTGTATATGATCTATTAGATATGCCAAAGTAGTTTCTTTCCAGGCTCTGGCCTTCCAGGCAGTTCATAATCTATAAATATCATTGTATAAAAGTACAAAACTAAAGTTACTCTACTATTTCTTTTACCTTCCTCCTCTTCTCGCTTTGCCACAAAGATATATATTTCTTTTTTTTGCCAGGTCAGAGATTTTTATTAGGACAAGATTTGAAAGATTTTTCATTTGAAGTGGCTGGAGAGCACATCCAGCTGAGAACCATCAAGCACTTAGACTACATGCTTCATTTGAATTGTGTTTCTGGGCTCAAGTGAAGTATGACAACTGTGAGTTTCATAACTTTCTCTAACTTGATTCAAAATGTTTTGGGGCCAAAATACTTCTAAAGTCTTTTCTGTCCTCCTCTAGTGAGGCCCTGTGGAGGTTATCAAGGTCAAGACTACATTGCTGGGTCTCATAAAAATGCAGGAGCCATGAGGAGCCATGAGTCTTAGGTTTGCATTGTCTCTTATCCTTGTCCATGCCCTCTTAGTAATTGCTTCTTAGTATGTGTTATTAAAAATCAAATCTCATTGAGTTTGTGCTTCTGACAAGATATAATACTTTATATCAAGTATTTTGTTTGCTTTAAAAATGCTCAGGAGTTAAAGTTTTTGGACAGTAAGTTACAAAGGGGAAATATGCTGTCAAGAAGGTTGGGTGGAGAAGAAGGGACTATAGAAAATTATGGTCAGTGGGAATAATTGCAGTGAATGACAATCATTTTTCTATAGTGTCTGCTATCAATGTTTTCCAGGGATATCCAAACTCAGATGGAGCTTTCTATTTTAAGACGATTTTATCTGAGATCTTATCATCCAGAATATCTCAGCCCCAGATTATCCAATTTGTTTTAAATCAATTATAGTATTAAGGGAATACGATTGATTTTATAACCATAAAGCTGAACATTTAATCATAGAGCTATATAAGCAACTTTAATAAATCAACAAATACATATTGAGGACCTGTGATGTGCTGGACACAGTACTTAATGTTTAAGAGGTACAGTTCTGACAAGAAGTGATGAAGCCTTTTATGCAAAACAATGGAGACTAATTAGGGTATATATATTGAAGAAATATTGAAGAGGTAGAATCAACATGAATAGACATGAAATATGGGCAGTGTGAAAGAAAAAGGATTGAGGATGATAAGAGGTTTCTCACTGCTAGATGATGATGCCGTTTACTGAAATAGGAAATACAAAAAGGAGAAGCAAATGTTTCTTGTGTGTAGGAGGTAAGTGAATTTGGATTTTTGTTAGTTTGAGGTACCTGAGGGATATCTAGGTATAAATATTACAGTGGATTGGATCCTGGCCCCAAAAAAAGATATGCCCACATTCTGTGAATGTTACCATATTTGGAAAAAAGGATCTTTGCACATATAATTAAGTTTAAGGATCTAGAGACGAGGTCATGTTGGATTATCCTTGGGCCCAAAATCCACGGGCAAGTATCTATAAGAGAAGAGGAGAAGACACACTGGGAAAAAAGGAATGTGCAGACAGGCAGAGATCGGAGTTATGCAACTGTAAGCCTACTGAGTGCACAAGAATGCCTGGATCTAATAGAAAGTGGAAGAGGCAAGGAAGGATTTTTCCTTTGAGCCTTTGGAGGGAATGTGATCCTGCCGACACCTTAATTTCAGACTTCTCACATCCAGAACTGTGAGAGAATAAATTACTGTTGATTTAAACCACCAAGTTTATGATATTTCTTATGATAGCCCTAGGAAACTAATATAGGTGTCTAATAGGAAGTTTGAAAACACAGATTTGGTTTGCCAGAGAGAAGTTGAAGCTGGGCATGGGATTTGGAAATCATTGATATAGTTGAAGTCCTGGGGATGGAGGGAATGGCTGGGTGAAGCAAGTCAAGTGAAAAGAAGGCCAAGCTGGACATAAATAAGTGCATGCCCTGGATTTCTGTCTCCACCACTCCCCTACATTAACACCTTCCATATTCTCAAACACAACGACAATCTGTGTGTTCTGATCTTATGTAACTACTCAGAAGCATGTATTATAGTTGATGACCTCCTCTCACTTTAAACACTTCATTTTTCTTGACTTCTGCAACACTGTGTTTTCTGGTTTGTGTTTCACCATACTGGTCCTGACGTTTAAAGGTTGGATAATACCAGGACTCTGCCTAGGCCTCCCTCCTTTGTCATTAGAATAATCTTATTGTTGTAGCTCTAGAAGAAAACAAACTCAGTAGGAGTTAGATAAAAGTATAAGATAGGTCAAAGCTAATGGAATGTGATTTGAAGGAATGTGCATTGCTTCTATTCAAGAAAAATACAGATAGAATCCAGAATTCCCTCAACTTCAAGATAAGTTAAGAAGTTAGGAAATAATCCAGTATGGTTGTGAAGAATCTATGGAAACGATTCAACTAACTATTTTTAAAATATTTATTAGATACGTTCTTTGTGCAGTACATAGGTAGAGAACCAAACAGTGCTCTAGATGTTGGGGACTTATCAATGAAAAAATCCATGAAAATCCCTGCCCTTTTAGAATTTACTTTCTGTTGAGGGGAGATAGATAGTAAACAAATAAGTTCAGTTTATTTGAGTTTGTAAGAAGATAATAAATGTTGTAGAAAAGCATAAAGCATGTAAGATGGATAAGGAAATGTTGCAGTTTTAAATGGAATGGTCAGGACAGGTATCACTGAAGAGATTGATGTGTGAATCATGTGTATATCTGGGAAAAGAGATTTCCAGCCTGGAGAAATGGAAAATGCAAAGGCCGTGAGGTAGGAGTGTGCCTAGCATGGTCCAGGAACTGCATGGATGCCAGTTTGCCCGGGGCAGACTAAGAGAGAAAAAAGTAATAGATGAAGTCATAGAAATAATTGCTGGTAGGGCAGATTTTATGGGGCCTTGTAGTCTATTGTAAAGGCTTTGATTTTCTCCTGAGTAAGATGATGAGGAGCCTTTGGAGTATTTTGACTGGAAAAGAGATGTGATCTGACATATTTTAACAGAATCACTCTGGCTACTGTGTTGTAAATACACTATAGGGAGGTTAGAGTGGAAGCAGGAAGCCAGTTGTGAGGCTATTGTAATAACCAAGGCAAGAGATACTGGTGACTTACACCAGAGTGGTAAGGGTAGAGGTGGTGAGAAGTAGTTGGATTCTGAATATATTTTGACGGCATTGCTGACAAAATTTCTTGATGGATTGATTATGTGGCTTGAGAGAAAGAGAGGAGCCAAGAATCATTCCAGAGTTTTTGGCCTGAGAGTCTGAAAGAATGGAGTTGCTAACTAGAGGAGGAAGGTTTCAAGAAGAATAAGTTTAGGGATGAATTATGGGTTCAATTTTGGATATATGAAGTTTGAGATGCCTGTTAGATATCCAGGTTGAGATGTATAGTAGACATTTGCATATATGAGTTTAAAGGTCCATGCTGCAGATATAAATTTAGGAGTATAAGTGTATAAAGAGACTTGAAAGCACACGGCTAGGTGAGGTCACCAAGGAATGAGTATAGACAGGAAAGAAAAGAGGCCAATTCTCTTTTCTAGGTACTCTGATGGTAGGAAGTTGGTGAAATTCAGAAAATGAAAAGGAGGCTAGTTTGCCTAGACCCAGCTGACTGAGAGATGGACTAGTAGTAGAAGTTATAGAAATAATTAAGAATTCACATACTTCTCAGGGAAATAAGAGAAAATCCAGAAGAGGGTAGTGTCCAAAAAGTTAAATGAGAAGTGTTTTAAGGAGGAGGGAGGGATAATCATGTGAACTGAAAGGACCTAAGACAAGAGCTGAGATTTGACTATTGACTATGGAAGTAATTGAAGACCTTAAGAAGAAGAGTTGGGTTGAAAGCCTGTTTGGAGACAAAATGAGGAAAAGAGGTAGAGCTGATGCTATTGAGGAGTTTTGCACTAAAAGAAAGCAGGTAAAGGGAGAGAAAATGGGGTTAAGGAATGGCTGTGTTGTTCTTTATTTTTCAGGTTGGGAGAAATAGCAGCAAGATATATGCTGGTGAGAATTACCTAGTGGTAAGAGAAATTTGTGCAGGAGAGAGAGGAGAGGATGCTGAAGCAGTGTGCTTGAGTCAGCTGAAGAAATATGATAAGGTGGAGGGATTACTTTCAAGAAGAGCAGGACAGCTCATCCATAATATTGGCCTTTGTGTGTCCTTGGAGCTACATAAACTCCAAACCAAATACAGCCATCGAGTTGATTCCAACTCATAGTGACCCCATTGGGTTTCCAAGGCTGTAAATCTTTATGGAATCAGACTGCCTCATCTTTCTTCTGAGGAGCAGCTGGTAGGTTCGAACCACCAACGTTTTGATTAGAAGCCAAATGCCAGCAAACTACACCACCATACCTCCTTTGGAGCTACATAGGAAGACTTTAAAACGCCAAAGAAATGGAAAATCCAGCCAATTAGTGAAATTAATTAGCTATAACATAGGAAGGATGTTGCTGATGAAAATATCAGGTAAGAATTAGGTAATATGTAACTTGTATCTAGTGTTCAGGAGCTCTGGTAGGTGGTGCCTAAGGCATTTGACTGCTAACCAAAAGGCTGGTGGTTTAAACCCACCAGCCACTCCTCAGGAGGAAGACTGGGCAGTCTCCTTCCGTGGAGATAACACCTCAGAAACCCAAGAAGGGGTCGCTATGAGTTGGAATCAACTCACCAGCAGTAAGGTTCTTTTTTTTTTTTTTTTTTTTAAATCTAGAGTTTACATCACAAAACCAAACCATTTTTAAGCAGGGCTTCCAACTGGTTCAACTCCTTGTTGAGAATTTACTTTTTCCGTCCCAGATACACTGAATCAAAATCTACATTTTTAACAAGATCCCCAGGTGATTCTTACATATACATGCATTAAATAATTTTTCACATATTTTGTACAGTTTTGTTTGTTTGATTTTGGTCATTTTTGTCTTAGAGAGTATCATAAAACCTTTTTCTTCATAGTTTACAATGCTTTTTCTGTTTCTTCCTTTATTTAGTAATGATACCTCAACCCTTTTTGTGATTGCCTCTTGAAATACTATCATAGGTTAAACAAAAACATTGGGAGCTTAGCTAGGCTGTTAATTTATATGCCTTCTGTAGTCAGGTGGCTTAAGAGTGGTTAAATCATTAGGAGGAGCTGTGTGAGAATTGAGAAGTACACATATTTTAAAGCATAAGTAATTGATTATTACTGTTGTTAGGTGCTGTTGAGTCAGCTCCAACTCATAGAGACCCTACGTACAATGGAACGAAACACTGTCTGGTCATGTGCCATCCTCACAATCCTTGCTATACCTGAACCCATCACTGCAGCCACAGGGGTCCGTCTGTCTCATTGAGGGCCTTCCGCTCTTTCTCTTACCCTCCACTTCACCAACCATGATATCCCTCTCTAGAGAATGGTTCCTCTCACAACATGGCCAGAGTAGGTGAGTCGAAGTCTGGCCTTTCTCACTTCCAAGGAGCATTTCTAGTAGCATTCCTGTTGTTGTTGTTGTTGTTAGGTGCTGTTGAGTTGTTTCCGACTCATAGCGACCCCATGCACAACAGAACAAAACACTGCCCAATCCCATGCCAGCTCCATGATCCCTGCTATACTTGAGCCCATCATTGCAGCCACCATGTCAATCTATCTCGTTGAAGGCCTCCCCCTCTTTTGTCGACCCCCCACCCTACCAAGCATGACATCCTTCTCCAGGGAATGGGCCCTTCTGACAACATGACCAAAGTAGGTGAGATGAAGTCTGGCCATTCTCGCGT
>NW_006921883.1:3408566-3409147 GCF_000298275.1 Orycteropus afer afer | reverse complement strand
CTTCATGGATAATGTTATTGATATCTTCCCAATTTCTTCTGGTTTTCAGTTGTTGGTGTTCAATGCATCAAATCTATTCTTTAGATGATCTCTAAGTTAAGGAGGGATATATTCAAGATCATATTTTGGCTCTTTTGGGCTTGTTTTAATTGTCTTTAACTTCAAGTTGAACTTGCATATGAGCAGTTGATGGTCTGTTCCACAATCAGCTCCTGATTTTGGCTGAAGATATTGAACTTTTCCACTGTCTCTTGCCACAGATGTAGTCAATCTGATTCCTGTGTGTTCTGTCTGGTGAAGTCCACGTGTAGGGCCACCATTTGTGTTGTTGAAAACAGGTGTTTACAATGAACAAGTCGTTGGTCTTGCAAAATTCTACCATGCGAGTTCCAGCACTATTTCTGTTTTGGCTGAAGATTATTGAGCTTTTCTACCACTTCTTGCCACAGATGTAGTCAATCTGATTCCTTTGTGTTCCATCTGGTAAAGTCCATGTGTAGAGCCACCATTTGTGTTGTTGAAAAAAGGTGTTTGCAATGAACAAGTCATTGGTCTTGCAAAATTCTACCATGCGAGTCCCA
>NW_006921883.1:3379716-3408006 GCF_000298275.1 Orycteropus afer afer | reverse complement strand
AGGTTATCCCTGGTCAATTCTTTGAGAAGTGGGCGGCCTCTTCCTTCTTCCTAGTCTGCCTCAGTCTGTAAGCTGGGCTGATCCTATGTACCATGTGCATCCCACTGGGTTTGAAACACCAGTGGCTCAGCCTCAAAACTCACATCAACATGTCACCATGGTAGGACAAACCGACAGACAAGTTTGTCTTCCTATTGGAAACCTCTCCTACTACCCTTACGTGGGTCCCTGTGACATTTAATATCATGCGCTTTCTTTCCCAAATCTTTAATCTTGTTGAAATCTCATTAATTGTCAATATAAGTAAAATAAATATTGGGCCTTTTATGAAATGTTTTAAACATATCTCAGGGTGAGATTCAGTAGCATATGAGGTTAAGATGAGGGGCTCTGGTGGCATAGTGATTAAAGCATTAGGCTGCTAACTAGAAAGTTGATGGTTCAAACCCACTAGCCACTCTGTGGGAGAAAGATGAGACAGTCTACTTCCATAAAGATTTCTAACCTTGGAAACCCTATGGGGCAATTCTACTCTGTCCTAAAGGGTCACTATGAGTCGGAATCAACTCCATGGCAGTGGGTTTGGAGGTTTTTATTTGAGGCTGAAGTTCAGACTGCTGCTCAAGCCAGATCATCTCTCAAGTCAAAGATTATCAAATTATTTGGTGCTACCATTATGAGCTCCCCTTTTAGCTCTCTTTTCTTTCTTACCCTTAGTTTTAAATTGCAAATCCTTACCTTCTCCTGAATTGTACTTAGAGTTTATCTCTTGCCCTATTTGATCAAATTGGATTTGATATTTATTCATTTATCTCTATCTTTTTATTGTCTCATTAATTTACTTCTCATTCATTCTTTCTATAAATGACTGGGTATGACTTACTGTAAAAACAGATGTAATAAAACATATAAGAAGTAGTTTGTGATTTAACATTGTGTAATATTTGAATCAATGCTGATGGAAGGAAGAGTCAAGAAATCAAGTGGTGCATTGGGCAAATCTGCTACGAAAGACTTCTTTAAAATGTTAAAAAGCAAAGATGTCACTTTGAGGACTAAGGTGTACCTGACCCAAGCCATGGTAGTTTCTAGTTGCCTCATATGCATGCAAAAGCTGAGTAATAAATAAGGAAGTCCAAAGAAGAGTTGATGCCTTTTAATTATAGTGGTGGCAGATAGTACTGAAAATACCATGGACTGCCAGAAGAATGAACAAATCTGTCTTGGAAGAAGTACAGCCATGCTCCTTTGAAGTGAGAATTGTGAGACTTCATCTCACATACTTTGGACAAGTTATCAGGAGGGACCAGTCCCTAGAGAAGGGCATAATGCTTGGTAAAGTAGAGGGTCAGTGACCCCCAACGAAATGGATTGACACAATGGCTGCAACAATGGACTCAAAGATCGCAAAGTTTCTGAGGGAGCAGGACCAGGCATTGTTTTGTTCTGGTGTAGGGAGGGTTGCTTTGAGTCAGAACCAATTTGATGGCACCTACTAACAACAACAGCAACTATGTATCACTTAAAAAATGTAATGTTTTAAGGTTCCATACTTTTGTACTTAGGGACTCAGGGAATTATGCAAATACTGAGAGGTGGTCAATTATGAAAAAATTAATAGGATTGAAGAGAAAGCTGTGGTCTTTAGCGTATAGTAGCTTTATCAAGCAAAATCCCAGTGCAATTTTTACTCTTTCTCCTATCTCGTTACCCCCAGATTATGTGACAGTGAGGTCTTTTTCAATATATGCAGAATTTGTTAAGAGAAATTCCTTGCTTCAGATTTTTATGCAACAGAGAATTTTTGCATTTTTCTGATCTTAACTCTGTTTGTGAAGCTCCCAGATGAGACTATCTTCTCTCTCATACATTTTATGGACTTTGTTAGTGAAAATATTTTATCTCTGGCAACACTATCTCTTATTTGTCCATGAGCAATTCCCTTGAGAACCTTTCTATACCATCTTATTGTAATTATGAAATCAATTTTAACACTCAAGTCAGAATTGTGAGTATGCCCTTTGGGTCTTTCTTGCTTATGGAGAGCCATGGGGAGTTACAGAGTCTGTCCAGGACTTGTATAGAAAGTCATAAATTTTCTCCCCTGGTTTACCAAACAAATGAGGCATAGTGTCCTTTTCCTTTCCTTTTTTTTTTTTTTTTTAGCACATGCCTTTATCTAAACCTTTCCCTCTCCCTGTCCCCTTCCCCCTTTTAATATGATAGTTTACTGAAAACCTTCAGATTTTATTCTTTTAGGAAAACTGAACTTGTCTGCCATGGACCATGTTGCATTTATTAATTATTTTTTGCTAACCGTAAATGTTATTATGCTTTTATTCATTTATTTATTGCATATTTCAGGTGAGGAGCTTTTTGGTTGTTGTAATGGATGCTTCACAATTATGGTGTGATTACAAATTGGAAAAGGAAGACTTGCAGGGTTATAAATTACCTAGACAAACGTTGCAAAACCAGAGTGGTCTTATTAAAAAAAAAAAAAAAAAAGACTTCCCAGTTGCATATTCTTAAGGAATTTATGTTTCTAGTGATAAGCAATAGCCCAGAGTACTGAATTGAATCTTTGTTTTTAATTAACAAAAACTAGGTGCTGCACACGGCTCCAAATGTATCCCCTTTTTCTCCTAGAAGATATTAAAATTGAAGGGAAAGCAAGAATATGCAAGTATGAACACAAGAGCTATCTGGCATTTGCCTCTTACATGTACACAGCCAGCCTGCTGTGACTAACCTGTAACAATATATCTGCAGAAGTATGGGGAGAAGCAAGAGCTGAGTACTAAATGGCAGTGTACAAGGCAAAACATTTGTGTTCAGAAAATTCCAGGCCAGGATTTCTACTAACTCTCATTCTGCCCTCTGCCTCTATTCATCCTGATTCTTCTTTGCCACTCTACAAAACTCTGGCATGTTCTGTCACAATAGGTCTATGGAATTGGAAGAAAAAAAATATTGTTCTTTTTATTTCATGTTTTTAAATTGTGGTGATAGATATGGTCTGGCATATTAGGCCCAAGGACAAAATGTATAGTTGCTGTTGTTTTTGGCTGTGCTGCAAGTGAACACTCTATTTTGGGGCAAACCCCATGAGAATTTCTTCTGTAGCTGAAGGTGAGCAGCACTTATTTTTCCTCTCACCTGCCTGTCAGAAAGATCTCCAGCTTGATTCTGACAAGGGTTTTTCCATTTATTGGTAATCTGTGCAGGGCTTTTAAACATTATCATTAGGGGAGCAGCTCTCCATGTCTTTTCTACCATGCAGCAGCTGGTGGATTCGAACCACTGACCCCTTGGTTAGCATCTGAGTTCTTAACCATTGCACTACCAGGGCTCATCCGTAAAAATTATAGCCTAGGA
The DNA here is from genome assembly GCF_000298275.1 of Orycteropus afer afer. Taxonomy (NCBI): domain Eukaryota; kingdom Metazoa; phylum Chordata; class Mammalia; order Tubulidentata; family Orycteropodidae; genus Orycteropus; species Orycteropus afer. Next base: position 3,404,628 of record NW_006921883.1, on the reverse strand, counting down.
AACCCTATGAGGCAGTTATGTTCTATGCTATAGTGTCAGTATGAGTGGGAATCAACTCATCAGTGATAAATTATAATGTCAAGGAACATAATTCAAGGCATTGGTGTATTAATTGTGTTAATTTCAGGGAACCAAATAAAACATTTATAAGCTGGTAAATCTACATGCTTCTTGTACTTTTTTGAGGAAACAGATTATTTTCTTTGCAGTTCCTTTTCCTTAAGCTCTGATCAGTGGTTTTTGAGTGCTGAAAGAAATCAGTTGATCTCTCATGGATGGCTCCAAGTAGAGCTGAGTGTTCAGCTTTTGCTTGTGAAGTTGACAGTAGTCAGAAAGTGCCTCTTTAATAAAACACACCTTTAAATAACTCTCTCAGATTAATTCCAGCTTTTAAAGTGAGAAGATGGCTTGAACTACCACTGCTGCCAGCTCAGCTGTGGATCTGAAATATCCAGCTGTGCCCTCTCTGCCTCTCTCATCACCAGTAACAGACTCTGCAATCAGAATCTGTCTGACACGTGTGTTGATGTGTGAGGTGAGATAGCATCTAGTTCACTGTATTGGCTCTTCGGCGCTAGACCATAGTAAACATTTGTCTTTGTCAGCCGTGAAAGCAACGTGATTTGAGGATGTGCAGAGATTACAGACACTTTTTTTCCCATTAGGCTTTTGTCTAGGTCAGCCTTGACAGAGCAGGAGATTCATATTCAAAGAGCAGTGATTTAACTGTTAGGATAGACCTATAATGTTTAAAAGATATTTTTTTAGAGATTCTCCCCTCTCAGAGGGGAAAAGGATGTAATGATGCTCTCACTCCACATATTATGGCCCCTTTTTCTTGTTTTTAGTATGGCAAGCCAAAAATATTGCCTGTATATAATTAGTCACCATTATTGATATTGGGAGCTCTGGTAATATAGTGGCTAAGGCACTTGACTGCTAACCAGAAGGCTGCCGGTTCATACCCACCAGCCACTCCCAGAAGGAAGATGGGGCAATCTACTTCCTTAGTGATACTGCCTCGAAAACCCAAGGAGGGGTCGCTATGAGTCGGGGTCGACTCGATGGCAAATAACAACAACAACATAGGAACTCTGGTGGGGTAGTGCCTAAAGCAACTGACTGTTAACCAGAAGGCTGGCAGTTCAGACCCATAAGCCACTCCTCTGAAGGAAGATGGACAATCCACTTCCATAGCGACACCGCCTTGGAAACCCTATGAGTTGCAATCGACTCGACAGCAGTGAGTTAGTTGTTGTTGTTGTTGTTTTTTTTTTTGGTTTTTATAAGATCTTTGATCAAGTGGATAATTAAAAAAAATTCTAAGTTCTGAATTTGTCTCCTCCATTGTGAGGAGAATAATAATTGGTGGTCCTAAAAAAATCAGTTTTCTTTAGCAAGTACTCTAGATGAAAAATCTAATAGTAACACTCATGAAATTGCAGTAGCAATAGATTTTTGAGGACTCCACTGACCGTTTTGTATACGGTGTCTCATATACTGCCCCCAACAACTCTGGGAGCTGATCCGTATTTTCTAGGTGATGAAACTGAGACCGGTGATGTGGCTTCTCTAGAACACCAGTGGATTTGATTGCAGGCTTGTCTGACTGTAAAGCCTTGAACTTATTTGGCAATGATTATGAGTGATGTTTGCACAACATGATTAATCTAATTGGTATCACTAAATTGTACACCTGAAAAAGGTTGAATCAGAAAATACTATGTTATATATATATGTCTGTCTGTGTGTGTGTTTACAATAATGAAAGAAACAAAAAACACATGCAAAGCTATGCAGTTAATCACTGAGTAGCACATCCTACCCAGAGATTTGAACTGGTTCATTCCCATTCAGCCATGTGCTAAGAATCTGCATTTCTACCACAGATATACTGAATCATAGTCTACAGTTTACCAAGATCCCCAGGTAATTCTTATGTACACATGTACAAGAAACACGAGGGGCTTTTGTTAAACTGTAGGTTTGGATTTGGTCTATCTGGCGTAGTAATGCAGATTCTCAGCAGGGGATGAAACAGAGTAAACTGACTTGAAGCCCTGCTATGAATATGACCCATTAAGCTTGTTACCCCATTACAGACAGTTATGCCTGGGGATTTTACTGCTGTTTTTATTGGCTAATTTGACTATTATTAAAAAAAAAAAAAAAAGATATTTACAAATTAGATTTCCCCATTTATCAATCTCAAGTTAAGAGTTGCATCTTAAAAATAACAAAGACACATTTATCTTATATTCCTTTTTTGGATTATTTGGTTCAGAAGGAAAAAAAAAAATCCTATTTCCAATGTGAAAATGTGAACACCCGAAATTTTAAATAGCTAGGAATGTATTTCTCTTGAACTAGATTCTCTTAAATCTAGTTATCAGCCACAGGCCCTAACTTCAAAAACTGCATGTTTGGTTCATGTTGAAATGCATGTACCAGGCAGGACTCATGAATGCCACTGCTCAAGGATGACTGATGCCCGGACTGGGAGCCACGTGGGCCCCCAGTCTGGTTCAGCGCAGTAGCACTCTCTTCATTCAAAGTTTCAGATGTCTGCCCCTCTGCAAAGCCGTGAGGCCAATGTCTATAGCTGCTAAGCATGAAATCCCCTGCTTCTGTTTGTTTCTTTTGTTGCCACAAGTTAATAGGGACAGAGACAGGAGACAGCCCAGAACAAAGCAGGAATAATGGAGTATTTTACCCCAAAAAGGAATGTGGATTGAGAAATACAAAGGGTAAGACAAAGACAGACTTAGTGTCCTGAGGCAGTGTGATATATTGGCCAGAGAAGCCTCAGTTCTGGGACAATTGCTGGCCCAAGCCTTCATCTGTGATCTCAGAGCAGCCCACATGGCTGCAAGGTTTGACCCATCGTTTGTTGAAACAAGTTATTGTTTTCCCCACTAGAGTCTTCATGGGCCAATGGGATTTTTCACCTCCAGAAGTGGTTTCCTCTTGCAGTGTGGAAGGGTCTGGCCACCAAGGGCCTCTTCACAGTGCTCCATTGCCCTGCACGTTATTTCCATTGCTCTCAGTGCCATTTTGAACTGACATTCTTTTCATTTGTTTGTGGGGACCATTCGTTACTCTAAGACATCAGGGCATATTTGACATGTGTTTTTCTTCTTCAAAACAGAAAGGATTGGCTACAAAAATTGCATTTCATTACAGGCTACCCCCTTTTCATGTATTTTCATAGAACTCAAGCTTATTAATGACTCTTCTCTCATACTCTCCCTCAAGACATTTTGTTTTATTTAGTATTTACTGACTTTTTTGAGGAATATATGTACACATATATCTTAAGGGGGATTATGAGGACTATTCTCACAGAGCTTTTCTCCCTTCCTGCCCTGGTTGGGATCAGAAATCTCTGCAGCCAGCCTGGACTTCTCTCAGTAGATGAGCTTTGTCCTTTCCAAAAGACAAGAAAGGGTTAAAGGAATGAAGCTAGCAGTGTTTTTTACTTACAAACCATGGAGACTGGGGAGTGAGAAGCCAGCATTGATTCAGTATCCCCTTGTCTTCCAAGTCCCTTTCATCCTTCCCAACTTTTAGTTTAGCTGGGCCAGAACCTTAAGGATGCTATTTCTATTCCCTCCTCCCACCTGAGTCCTTTAACTCCACTGGAAGAAGGATGCTGATCCATTTATCTTAGAACAAAGGGAACTTTAGCCAGAAACCTGGTGGTATAAGTGAGGAAGGAATGCAAAGAATTGTGTTTTCTCCAACACAGACAAACTTAAGCATCCTTTTAATCCCCTCAAAATAGCAGAAACTCTGCTTCTGATCCAATGATCTCAGACTCTGGAAATGACAGGTCCAGAGCAGAGAGGGTACTAGGTAGTGCCTGGGAGAAAGATGAGCAGCTCTGGCTTAAACCCCATCTCTGCCACTTTCTAGCTCTCTGGCCAATTTTCTTATCTATGGTGCCTTCTATACAGAGTGTCTCTTATGTCACCTCTACATGATACCTCCCTGAATGTTAGCTGTGTACATGTCGTTCTAGTGACTCAGAAAATAACTGTTGGAGTGAACCTAATTCCCCTTAGACAAGTTATTAAACATCTTTGGGTCCCAGTTTCCTCATTTTAAAATGAGAGTCATACAGTACTTTTCACATTGGGTTGTTCTAAGGAGTAAATGAATTAATACACATAGATCACCTATGCATTATTTGGGGATTCTGTATTTGCACATTCTCACTATTTAAATTAGAGGTAACCCCCAAATCCTCAGTGCTTTTGTGCTCATTTGCAGACATGCACAAAACAATGAAAAATCAGGGTCACCCGGCAAGCACATTCCCAGCTGAGGGGGACAAGGCACTGCTCTGCCTTCTTGTTTTGGTTCTCATGTTGTAAACAAATGTCCTTATTGTGATCTGTTTGGTGTTACGTTTTTCACATTTTTTGTGTGTTTTTGTTATTTAAAATGTTCCCCAAGTATAATGCTGAAGTGCTGTCTAGTAGTGTCTCTAAGGACAAGAAGGCCATGATGTGCCTTACACAGGAAATAACATGTTCGGATAGGCTTCGTTTAGGCATGAGTCATAGTGCTAATAGCCATAAGTTCAGTGTTAATGAATGAACGATATATATTAAGTAGATGTTAAATAGCAACACACATAAAATAAGTTTATATATTAATCAGTTGATAAAAAGGCTGTGACCTAAGGCTTGTAGGAACCCAACCTTTTATTTTCCTCAGGAGGAATGGCTGGCAATCTACTTCTGTAGAGATGCTGCCTCAAGGAGGGTTTGCTCTGAGTCAGGTCTGACTCCATGGCAGTGAGTTTGGTTTTTTTTTTTTTTGTAATCTAATGTTCACACTGATTTTATGGAAACCAACTACAGTGAATGATGGGAATCGACTGTATTTGGTGCTCGGTAGTGTTGGCTGCCTTTGGTTTTGGTTTTAAGTTGTCAGGTCACCCTTCGTGCTTATGTGTCCTCCCAAGTTCAAACACAGCTGTTACAAATTCTGTAACACATTTTGATTGTATTTTCAAGATAGACTCATATTTGACTATTAGAGACTTGGAAAATATTTTAAGTCAGGTAATTTTAGATATTTAAGTATTTCTTAATGTTTTATTCGTTGAACATGTATACTGTTAGAAAACACTTCTAGGAATTGGTACCTTTTAAAAAATTTATTTTTCATTATGAGAGCTAGTAAGGACCAGCATGTACAGGTGTCTGTTTGGGGTTTTGAAACCTCACCTGTTATGGATGAATTTTCTCTTGCTTTTAGGTACCCTTTCACTGCTGCTACTGCTTTTTTTTTTTTTTTTTTTTGTTAGTCTAATTAGTATTTATTGAGCGCTGTGCCAAACTCCACCCGAGGGCTACACATAAAAAAACCTGGTTCTCTGTCATAAGAGACCTTGTATTTTTGTCTGGTGAGACTCATATTTAAATGAGGACACAGTGCAGGGTTCAGGCAGTGTCTGTGTGGCTGGGGTGAGGGGTGTGGGGGGAGGGGAGTCCAAAGCGGAGTGAAGAAAATTTTCCAGTAACTATGCAGCGCTTCAGTCAAATTGAAATCATGCTCAGAATAAAATGATGTATTCATGATGAAAAACAGAGCATTAATTGAATCAAATGCCATGTCCCAGAAGTCTGGGAATGTAGCGACACAGGATGGTAGGAAATCCTGGCAGTGCACGGGCCAGTGCCAGAGCGGGAAGAGTTTGAGCCAGCCTCTGTTAAGAACTAGGAAGTCGCAGGATGTCTCTGCTCCTCTGCTGTGGTGCCTGGCTACCCTTGGTAGCTGTAAAATTAAACACTTTGAACCAATAATAGGATCAAGAATGAATATATCTTTGGATTTGTGTGTGTAGTTCTATCATCTAATAAGTAAATCTTACAGTTAGAAAGCAATCCAAACATATAGTACCATGTTAACTGAGTCCTAGAAGTATGTGTAAAGGACCAAGGAGTGAAAGAAAGGATTAGCTTTTTCTGAGGGAATTTGGAGCTCTAGTGGTGTAGACCAACACCAAAAACCAAGCTCACTGCCATCGAGTCAATCCTGACTCATAGTGACCCCTCCTTGGGTTTCCAAGGCAGTATCTCTAAGGAAGCCGATCACCCAATCTTCCTCCTGAGGAGTGGCTGGTGGGTTTGAACCGCCAGTCTTGTGGTTAGCGTCAGATGCTTTAGGCACTATGCCACCAGAGCTCCCAGTAGTGTAGTGGTTAAAGCATATGGCTGCTAACCAAAAGTACCAGCCGCTGTGCAGGAGAAAAATGAGGCAGTCTGCTTCTGTAACTGCTCTGCTGTATAGGGTTGCTATGAGTCAGAGTGGACTCCATGGCAGTGGGTTGTTGTTGTTGAGGGAATTGGGAAGGCTTCCAAGAAGAGGTGACATTTGAGCAGAACCTATTCGTCAAGTAAGAAAGGGAGGGGAGGGCCTTTCATGCTAAGTGCACAGCCCCAGGTGACAGAGAAACATTCCGTGTTCCCATCAAGGGGCAGATGAGTTATTTGTAGGGTAAGTGGAGTCAGATTAAGGTGGAGATGTCGAGGGAGATGAGATACACAGTTAAGTGTTTCCTTAGTGCTTCCCAGTATTGAATTGTTGAACTGAGTACCTAGCAGTGCTCTGCCAAATCTGCCAAATGCCTGCCATTCCGTTGTCCTCAAATGGAATGAGTGTATTTAAAGATGATCTTGCCTTAGTGGTAGGCCATTACAGTGAAATGGAAATTCTCATTTACTTTGGAGTTTTATCTTTTGCTTGTTTTTATTTACAGTGCATGTGGCAAACTCCCTTCCTCCTAAAAAGCTAAAAAACATAAGCAAAATATTCTTCAAATTTTTCTTACACTTTTTAGCTGATCTATTTTTCAGCTAAAAATCAAATGATTTGTTCAAAGTCTATCATGCAGACAAGATTATTAGTGGTGACTGTAATCTCAAGACCCTGGCACAGTTTTCTCACACACACTCTTGGAAATAACTTGTGGATGCACGCTAGGGAAAAACATCCTGTGTCCTGACGTAATAGCAGAGATACACTGGGTTCTTTTAAAATGAGCAAGTCATAGCTGACTTTATGTAAAAAAGCCTGTGAACTGAAGCAGTCTAGGCAACAGAGACCATGACCTTGGTTGCACCCCCTAGAGGGTATAGTTACAATGCAGGCTGGCCCTGCTCTAAATTCTCTGTTGCAAGTGAGGGCCAAGGGTTGTGTGTCCTTAGTGTTTTGGGTTGAACTAAGATCAGATGGAGCAGGTAGAGGTGGCTGTAGGCTGACAGAAGGGGAGGTTCCACAGTCTGGGCTCCATGTTGAGCTGCCTATCCCTGGTCCACAGTAACTAACTATCACCCCAGGTGCCTTTGACAAATGAGCGTCATGATGAAAAGTTATTTACCCATTATTATGGTGCCTTTCTTAGTAGCATAATGCATTGAAGTGATGCCCCACAGTATCCTCCTGAAGAAAGGAATTGATAGATAGTGTTAAAATGTTACTGGTTAATCATGGGGAAACTGAAGCATGTCTAAGTTTATGGGACTTGAACAGACTTACACAATGCGTCAGTGTCTGGCCTGGGAATGAAGTCTGAATTTGCCGCTTGCTGTCAGGACTGCCGACAGCATTGTGTTTAGCATTCATTGTACAACGGTGAAAGGGGCTTACTCTTAACAGTGCAAGAACTGCTTTAGGAGACAAACACAATGAACTTTGGTACAGTATAGTCTAGAGGCCAAAATGAGTAATTTTAAGTAAATTGACTATAAGATCTCAGGCTTCATTAAGTTTTAAAAGGAAAACCAAATAAAGAATCTGTACAATTTTTAGGAACTGACTTGGAAAACATGAACATTCCGTCTTTTAATCGTATTCTTAAAAGTCTTAATTAGTTGGTTCAAAATCTGACACTACTTCTGTAAACCATAGACTATAGTTTATTTCAGAGATTCTGCTTTATAATAATTGTCAATGTGGCATTTCTGTTTTAGCAGTCAAAATACCTTATTTCCATAGCCTGTAGTTTTGGGGGAGGTCTTTTGTTTTATTCAGATTTAGTTGGGGGTTCTTTGAGAACAATTGGACATATAAAGCCTAGAATTCAAGGAAGTTGAAAGGGAGATGTCATGTTGGGTGACTTCACCATCTACATGGTTGAAATATGAAAAGAGATGGCATTACTGGGTAGAATATTTTTGTTGTTGTTGTTATGTGCTGTTGAGTCAAACCCGACTCATAGCGACCCCTCCTTGGGTTTCCGAGGCAGTATCACTACGGAAGTAGGATTGCCCAACCTTCCTTCCGAGGAGTGGCTGGTGGGTAGAATATAGTGATTTAAAATAAAAAAAACCATTGCCATTGAGTCAGATTCGACTCATAATGACCCCTCCTTGGGTTTCTGAGATGGTATCACTGCGGAAGTAGATTACCCAACCTTCCTTCCGAGGAATGGCTGGTGGGTTTGAACTGCCAGACTTCTGGTTAGCAGTCAAATGCCTTAGGCACTATGCCATCAGAGCTCCCGAATGTAGTGATAGGAGAGAAAAAAGAGTGCACTAGAATGTTCAGTATAAATTAACAGATTATATGAATATTATTGGGCTTGACTACAAAATTTTTACACTGTAGATTTTTAAAAGAACAAAAGATGAAATTGGAACTTTTGGACAAAAGTATGTTGAATGATGTTCGTATGTAAGTAATTTAAACAGGGCAGTATAGTCATCAGTCATGTATAATTTCATTTTGTATTTAAGATTAAAACAGTAATTTAGACTAGCGTAGTTGAGCCAGCCTCCTTCTAGAACACGTTGTTGTTGTTGTTAGGTGCCATCGAATCAGCTCCAACTCATAGCGACCCCATTTACAACAGAACAAAACATTGCCCAGTCTTGTGCCATCCTCACAGTTCTTGCTATACCTGAGCGCATCGTTGTTGACACTGTATCAATCGATCTCACTGAGGGTCTCCCCTTTTTTCCTGACCCTCCACTTTACCAAGCATGATATCCTTCTCTAGGATATGGTCCCTTGTCTCCAGAACAGGAAAACAGTCCTGACCAAAGTAGGTAAGGTAAAGTCTGGCTGCTCTTGCTTCCAAGGAACATTCTGGCTGCACTTCTGCTGGGACAGATTTATTCATTCTTCTGGCAGTCTGTGGTACTTTCAGCATTCTTCACCAACACCACAGCTCAAAAGCATCAACTCTTCTTTGTCTTCCTTATTCATTGTCCATTTTTCATATGCATATGAGATGGTTGAAAATACCATGGCTTGGATTAGGTGCACCTTAGTCTTTAAAGAGACATTTTTGCTCTTCTGAACTTTAAAGAGGTCTTCTGCAGCACATTTGCCTAGTGCAATGGGATGTCTGATTTCTTGACTCCTGCTTCCATTGCTGTTGATTGTGGGTCCAAGTAGTCCATTTCCCTGTAGTCCAGGGAAATTCTGATGGTGGAGCTGAACACAATGGCGGTGTCCAGAACTAAAAAACCATCCTTACCAAGAGCTAAAACAGTCCAGGAAGAGGAATGACTATGAACTAGTATGGTTGCCTGTCTTAGTTGTACTTGGTTGAGATCTCCTGCATGTCAGTAACTATTAGCCAGTGGCTATCTTTCAGGGAATAATTAAATAGAATAAAATTCTAACAAAAACTCTCATCATGCACCTGGGAGACTCATTTTGTCATGATAAGAAAAAGGATGCAAAAAACGGGGGTGGGGGGAACGGTGCAAAAAGTCAGACAATATCAGCCAGTCTTCATCCCAGTCTGGTATGTGATGTGTTGGCGTCTGGAACACTGTTTATAGTTGTGGTCATTAATATTGTAGGAAAAGGCATAATGGTACTAAAGTAAGGCCAATGAAGAACAAGTAATAAGATGAAGGAGTAGGAGGGGTTGCTATATGAAGGCAGATTGAAATAATTAGGACTCCTTGGGTTTGAAAAGACTGAGAGGAAATATGATTACAGTTAATAAATCCATGAAGAATATGGATTAGATGATCATAGAGTTGTTTACCAGGAGTAGGCAGAACCTCTTAAAAGCCAAGGAAAAGTGAATTCAGGACAAGAAGAAAGCCCTATCCTGCTGAGAAAGTAGATTCTGTAAATTAAATCCAATATTTTGTGGTTTTTTTTTTTTTTTTGTAATGAGAATAATTTCTTGTAATGAAATGAACAAAGGAAGGGTTTCTCTTATTCTGGCACTATTTTCTTGAACTTAGGGGCCCCACGGAGAGAGAACGTAGATCAAGCTTCCATTGGCCTTGCATTTTCTTCTCTCCTCCTCCACTTAGGTGAACCGTAAATGTCATTAATTTTTCATTCAACAATTACATATTGAGAGTAGATTCTATGCCAGGTTCTTTGCTAGGCACATGGCTCCCACAGATTGGTGGTAAATAATAATAATAATAATAAAACCCACCAAACTCACTGCTGTTGAGTCGTTTTCTGACTCATAGTGACCCCAACTTGGGTTTCCAAGGCAGTATCTCTACAGAAGTAAATTGCCCAATCTGCCTTCCGATAAGTGGCTGGGGGGTTTGAACCACCAGCCTTCTGGTTAGCAGTCAAATGCCTTTGGCTCTATGCCACCAGAGCTCCTCAAAGAAGCTGTAATTCTCAGTGTGCTGAGTTCATAAAGTTGCTGTGAGAGCTGGACAAGAGCTACTAACCTGGTCTCAGGATCAGAATGACTGCCCTGAAGAAGGGTACTTACAGTGAGACTGTGCGATGAGTCGGATCCAACTCCATGGCAGTGAGGTTATTTATAGGTCTCTTTTCTTATGATCTCCGGATGACCCAGAAGTCTCCTTCCTTGCTCTCTCCCTCCTTTTACTCTTTATTTCTCTTATGAGAGTTGGCGTATAGTTCGCCCATAATAAATGGATGTTGAATAAGTAAAGGTCATAGAAAGTGAAGAGATAACTATAACAATTAAGTAATATCATCAAAATTAATAACAAATATACCAAGGAAATAGGAACAAAAGAGATGGAGATTTGTTGTTGTTGTTGTTAGGTGCCATAGAGTCGCTCTAATTCATAGTGACTCTGTAACAGAACAGAACACTGCCTAGTCTCGTGCCCTCCTCGTAATCTTTACTATGCTTGACCCCATCATTACAGCCACTGTGTCAATCTACCTTGTTGAAGGTCATCTTTTTCACTGACCCTCTCTACTTTACCAAGCATGATGTCCTTCTACAGAGACTGGTTCTTCATGACAACATGACCAAAGTAAATGAGACAAAGTCTGGGCATCCTTGTGTTTCGGGAGCATTCTGGCTGTACTTCTAAGACACATTTGTTTGTTGTTCTGGCAGTAAATGGTGTTTTAAGGACTCTTCACCAACACCACAATTCAAAGGGATTAATTCTTCTGCAGTCTTCCTTATTCACTGCCCAGCTCTCACATGCATATGACATTATTGAACATACCGTGGCTTGGGTTAAGCACAATTTAGTCTTCAAAGTAACATCTTGGCTCCTTAACACTTTAAAAATTTTTTAAATTTTTTTCAATCTTTTGCAGCAGACTTGCCCAGTGCAATATGCCAGAACTGCCAGAAATTCAATCCAGACCCAGAAAAGGGTGTGGAATGAGGGATATCATTGCTGATGCCAGATGGATCTTGGCTGAAAGCAAAGAATACCAGAAAGATGTTTACCTGTGTTTTATTGACTATACAAAGGCATTCAACTGTGTAGATCATAATACATTATGGATAACATTGTGAAGAATGGAAATTCCAGAACACTGGAATTATCTGATTTCTTGACTATATTGAGTATTGATTGTGTATCCAAGTAAAATGAAATCCCTGATGCTTCAATCTTCTCTCCATTTATCTTAATGTTGCTTGTTGGTACAGTAGTGAGGATTTTGATTTTCTTTATACAGAGGTGTAATCCATACTGAAAGCTATTATCTTTGATCTCTGACAGCAAGTGCTTCAAGTCATCTTCACTTTCAGCAAGCAAGGTTGTATCATCTGCATATCACAAGTTGTTTATGAGTCCTCCTCCAATCCTAATGCTGTGTTCTCCTCCATATAGTCCAGTTTCTCAGATTATTTGCTCAGCATACAGATTGAATAAGTACAGTGAAAGGATACTACCCAGATGTACAACTTTCTTGATTTTAAACCCCTTGGAATGGTCACAAATAGGGATCTCTTCCAGTTGTTTGGCCAGGTAGCTGTCTTTCAAATACCTTGACACGAACAAATGAGTGCCTTCAGTCCTGCATCTGTTTGTTGAAACATCCTAATGGGTAGTCTGTTAATTCCTGGAGCCCTGTTTTTCACCAGTTCCTTCAGTGCAGCTGGGACTTCTTCCCTCAATAAGACCATTGATGCTTGGTTATATGCTACCTCTTGAAATGGTTGTATCTCTACCAGTTCTTTTTGATAACCGTAACTCTGTATTCCTTCCATCTTCTTTTGATGCTACCTGCATTGTTCAATATTTTGCCCATAGATTCCTTCAATATGGCAACTCAAGGCTTGAATTTTGGCTTCAGTTCTTACAGCTTGAGAAATACTGAGCATGCTCTTCCCTTTTGGTTTCCTAATTCCAGGTCTTTGCACATTTCGTTATACTTTACTTTGTCTTCTCTAGCTGCCCTTAGAAATTTTCTGTTCAGCTCTTTTATTTCATCATTTCTTCCATTCCCTTTAGCTACTCTCCATTCAAGAGTAAGTTTCAGAGTCTCTTCTGACATCCATTTTGGTCTTTTCTTCCTTTCTTGTCTTTTCAATGATCTTTTTTGCTTTCTTCATGAATGATGTTCTTGATGTCGTCCCACAGCTCAATCTGGTCTTTTATCATTGGTGTTCAGTGTATTACATCTATTCTTCAGATGGCCTCTGAGTTCAGGTAGAATATAATCAAGGTTATATTTTGGCTCTTGTGGACTTGTTTTAATTTTCTTCAGCTTTAACTTGAACTTGCATGTGAGCAATTGATGGTCCATTCCACAGTTAGCTCCTGGCCTTGTTCCAACTTAGGATTTTGAACTCTGTCTTGTGAGATCTATGTGTAGATTTGCCATTTATATGGTTGAAAAAAGGTATTTGCAATGAATAAGTAGTTGGTCTTGCAGAATTCTATCATGTGATTTCTGGCATCATTTCTTTCACCAAGGCCATATTTTCCAACTACTAATGCTTTCACCTTCCACATTCCAGTCACCAGTAGTTATCCATACATCTTGATTGCATATTTGGTCATTTCTCAGACTGCAGAAGTAGGTAAAAAAAAAAATCTTCAGCTTTGGCTTTAGTAGCTGTTGTGTCAATTTGAATAATAGTATTAACTGGTCTTCCTTGGAGGCTGTGTTAGTTAAGGTTGTGTGTCAACTTGGCTGGACTGTGGTTTTGAGTGCTTGGCAGCTAGATGTTGTTACTCCCCATGATGAGATTTTAATCACCTCTGTGGTAGAATCTGCTGTAAGCAGCTAAGTTGTTGCCTTCAGAGTATGGCCTGCTTCTAGTGTATAAGGAGAAGGTTTGCAAAAGGTCTTTAGCTTTAGACACATTTGGATCCTGCATTTGGCTGAGACCTTATAGCAGTGGCATGCTGTGTTGCCTGCTAATCTTGGGACTGTGTCATTTCAGTTGTCAGCCTTGGGTTTGTCAGCCTCAGCGGTCAGCAGCTGCGTGAGTCAGAAAAAGCTTTCAGCTCTAGTGGGCCTGGCATAAGATGCAGAGCCCCTAGAGTTGGCATTCTGAATTTGAACTTCTTGTATCCTAAAGTGTAAGAGAATAAATTCCTATTTATTAAAGCCATGCACTTTTGCATGTCTTTTGCAGCAGCACTAGAGAACTAAGATAGAGGTATATGGCTATTATCCTATCACTGACAATGTTGTACTTCAGGGTAGATCTTGAAATGTTCTTTTTGATGATGAACGTGATGCCATTTCTCTTTAATTTTTCATTCCCAGTATAGTAGGCCATATGATTATCTAATTCAAAATGACCAGTAACCATTGATTTCAGCTCACACATGCCTAGATATTGATCTCTATGCATTCGCTTTCAGTTTCCTAGATTCATGCTTCATACATTCCATGTTTCTAGTGTTTTAATGGATATTTGCAGTTGTTTCTTCCCATTTTGAGTCATGCCCTATCAGCAAATGAAGGCTCTGAGAGATTTACTCTATCCACATGATTAAGGTAGACTCTAATCCTTCCCCAGTCATATTTTGAGTGCCTTCCAACCTCAATGGCTCATCTTTTGGCACCATATCAGACAGCATTTCACTGCTATTCATTTAGAAGGTTTTCAGTGGCCAGTTTTTGCAGAAGTGGATTGCCCTATCCCTCTTCCTAGTCTGTCTTAGTGTGGAAGCTCCATTGAAACCTGCCCAGCATGGGTGACTCTGCTGGTATTTGAAATACCGTTGAAGTCGTTTCTAGCATCACAGCAATACACAAGACACCACAGTACAACAAAGTGGCAGACACTTGTAAATGAGTAAGGATCATAAAAGGTGAGGAGGTGACAGTAGCAATTAAATAATATCACCAAAGTTAGCAAATGCAACAAGGAAGCAGGAAGGGAAGAGATAGACATTCAGAACCTATTAAAAAATTATCAAAACTAATTTCAAAAAGTGCATGAATGATATCTTGTCTCCTGAATCCCCTTGCCTTTAACTATCACAGAGAAAACAGGTTTTTATGGTGCACAAAGTATGCAACAGTTCATAGTACCCTGAGATAGGGTAAGGTGAGGAGCTCTGGTAACACAGTGCCTAAGGTACTTGACTGCTAACCAGAAGGCTGGCAGTTCAAACCCACCAGGCACTCCTCAGAAGGAAGATTGGGCAATCTACTTCCATAGTAATACAGCCTCGGAAACCCAAGGAGAGATCGCTGTGAGTCAGATCTGACTCAGTGGCAGTGAATTTTGTTTAAGGTAAGGTGACTCGAAACAGAATTTAATAATGACCCTGAGGCAGTGAGGTTATTTAGGGATTCTTCTTAATGACTTTTAAAACTTTTTATTTTGAAATTGTCTCAGAGATTCATAGGAGATTATGAAGAATTTTTGTGTATACTCTTTACTTGGCTTCACCAATCACTAATATTTTGTTGTATTTCCTTTATCACTGCCCTGGTACAGAGAGAAATTTACTAGTTGCAGTCAAGTTGATTACTCTGTCATGTGTGTCTGAGTAGAACTGTGCTCTTCAGGGTTTTCAATAGCTGATTTTTTTAGAATTAGATCATCACGACTTTCTTTGGAAGTGCCTCTGAGTGGACTCGAACCTCCCACATTTTGGTAGCAGCCAAGCATGTCAACCTACTGTGTCACCCAAGGACTCCTTAGATAAGGAAATAGAGGTAGAGACTTAGAATTTTTCTGAACCAGTTAACTGCAGACATCAGTACCCTTCACCTCTAATTACTGAACTTAGTATTTTCTATGAATAGTTATTTTTCTTATATAACCACAATATAATTATTAATTTCAGCAAACTTAACATTATGCCTTACTATTATCTAATGTGCTCTCTATATTTAATCTTCACTGAATGTCCCAAAATGTCATTTACTGCATTTTTTTCCTCCTGATTCAGTATCCAATCGGGATATGATACATTTCATTATTATGCCTATTTAGTCTTTTGGAATTTTAAGGCACAGATGTTTTAGAGGAGAACAGGCCAGTTGTTTTGGAGTATTCTTCTCAGCCTCCTTTTGTGTGAAGTTTCCTCATGCTTAGATTGAGTTGTACATTTGTGGCAGGAAGGCTGCATAAAGTTGTGCCCCTAGCAGTACACTTGTCCCAGCAGGTGAGGTGGCCCATGGAGTCCTGATATGTCTCATGCCCGGTGGTGTTAACATTGATCACTTGGTTAAGGTGGTTGATGTCCTCCAGGTCTCCCACTTTAAAGTTTCCATTTTTCTCTTCATAATTAATAAGTTAATTACTTATTAATATTTATTTAACCATTTGAAATGTTACTAAGGTTGTTTCTATAGTCTTCTTTAAAGGAGCTTTTTTTTCTTCCCTTCCTCTCTTGGCAGTGTTTTAGAGCACTCTGCTGCAAGGGACCACCACCTGCACGACCAGAATATGACCTGGTTTGCATAGGCCTCACCGGTTCTGGCAAGACCAGTCTGTTGTCAAAGCTGTGCAGTGAAAGCCCTGAGAACGTCGTGTCAACCACAGGTGGGTGCCATCCCAGAGTTCTTATCCCTTTTCTTTCTCATCCCCAAGAGGTGTAGTTTCTTACACTCTTCATGTGATTTCTGCCCTCCCTTGCCTTCCTTTTCTTCCCCATCCTTCCCTCCTTCCTATTTTTAGCTTCAGTCTGTTTATTTATTTTAATTTAAATACTATATTTTGTTTGTAAAAATGAATTAAATACTATTTAATAACACTTAATTACTGTATTCTGTATCCCCCTGGCTGGTCATTTTAGTGGCACTGAATAAATGTACCTCAGCAAAATATCAAAACAAACATTCTTGTGTTACTGTGACAAAATGAATTCATCTTGGGCCCAGTGTCATTGTTTCTTAAAGTGTTACTCTATCTTACTTTTGTTGGTCATATGCATTCTAAACAGTACCAAAGATAGTCTGAATCTTTTTGTCTCATTATTTTTTACCCAGAGAATAGTCAATATAGAGGAATATTCATCAGGTTACCATGTTGCTTCCTCAACTGGCAAAGGAAAGTCTATCTAGGATAATAGTTTTCAATCAAGTGTGATTTTGTCCCCCAAGGAACATTTGGCAAGATCTGGAGACAGTTTTCGTTGTCAAAACTAGGAGGAGGGGTTTCTAGGAATCTCGTGGGTAGAGGCCAGTGATGCTGCTAAAAGTTCTGCAGTGCACAAGGCAGCATGGACAAGAAAGAACTAACTAGCCCAAAATGTCACTAGTTTAAAAACACTAGTCTCGGGCTTTTGTTACTCCTCAAATACTTCCTATTTTTCTTCCAACAGTGAACCAGTAAAGAAGAGTACAAATTAGAGAAAATAATGGTAGAATATTTGTTGGAGATGAAGAACAGACTAGCGAGTTGGAGAAAGTGGTGGAGTAATACATTGTATAGGAAAACTGAAACAATTTATAGAAAAAAAAAAATATTCAGAACCCAATAAGGTAAAATTCACAACCAAACATTCCTCGGCATATGAAGAGGCAGGGAAACATGACTCCATGATGAGCAGAATAATGAATCAATCAAAACCTATCCAGAACTGACATAAATGCTTGAATTAATAGACAAGGTCTTTAAAATAATTATTATAACTGTATTCCATATATTCATAAAGTTAAATAGAGACATGGAAGATATTTGAAAACCTTCTATGAAACTTCTAGAAGTGAACTCTACAATCTGGGTTGAACTAAGCACTGATGGGATTAATAGCAAATTAAAAAACAAAACAAAACCCACTGCCATCGAGTTGATTCTGACTCATAGCAACCCTCATTGGGTTTCCAAGGCTGTAAATCTTTTCAGAAATAGATTGCCTCATCTTCTTCCCATGGAGCAACTGGTGGGTTTGAATGACAGGTTAGACATTGCAGAATAAAAATTAATGGATACTGGAGGGTAAAGAAAAGGAGCTCTGTTGATTAAGGTATTTGACTGCTAACCAGAAGGTTGGTGGTTTAAATCCACCAGTCACTCCATGGAAGCAAGACTGGGCAGTTTACTTCCGTAAAGATTTACTGCCTTGGAAATCCAATGGGGATCTTTATGAGTTGGAATTGACTCAACAGCAGTGGATTTGGTTTGGTTTGGGTTTGGGGAAGAAGAAGTTGATTTCATAATGAAGAAGAAATGGATCAGTTAATTAAGAGGACATAAAAATTCCAAACTTGTATGTACCTAATAATAGAACTTCAAAATACATAAAGCAAAAACTGATAGAATTGCAAGGAGAAATAGACAGACAATTATGACCAGAAATGTCAATACCATCTCTCAATAATTGATAGAAAAGAAAGCAGAATATCAGCAAAGATATAGTAGACCTGAACAACACTATCAACCAACTTGACCTGACTGACATTTATAGAACAGTATACTCAATAACAATGGAACACATTCTTGTTAAGTGCACTTGGAACATTTACTAAAATAGACCATATTAGAAAAAAAAAGAAAGTCTCTAAAAATTTGAAAGGATTCCAATGTGTTCTAAGACTACAGTGGAATTCAATTACAAATTAATAGCAGAAAGATCTCTGGAAAAAAACCCAAGTATTTGGAAACTAAATTACACACTTCTAAATAAACCATAGATCATAGAGGCTATTCTAAAGCATTTTGAACTGAGTGAAAATTCAGCATAACAGAATTTGCAGGATGCTCCTACATTAGAACTTAAGTGGAAATTTATAGCACTAAATTCCTATATTAGAAAAGAAGGGCCTCAAGTCCATGATACCAACTTCCATTTTGAAGAACTAGAAAAAAAAGAGCAAATCAAAACCAAAGTAAGCAAAGGAAAGAAATTAACAAAGATCAAAGTAGAAATGAATGAAATAGAAAAGTGAAAAAACAATAGAGAAAATTAATGAAACCAGAACTTAGTTCTTTGAAGCCTGAATGTCTGTCAGCAGATGGCTGGATAAATAAAAGGTGGTACATGCGTACAATGGAATGTTACTCAACCACAAAACGAAATGAACTAATACATGCTACAACAAGGATAAACCTTTAAAACATTATGCTGAGTAAAGTTAGTCAAAAGGACAAATATTGTATGATCTCACTCATGAAATATCAAGAATAGGCAAATGTATAAAGACCAAAGATTATTAGTGGTTACCAGGGGCAGAAGGGAGGGGTATTCATTGTTTAATAAGTATTGCAATTCCATTTATTGTGATAGGCAATTTAGCAATAGATATTTGTAATCATTGCTTAACATTACTATAGTTGCTGTCACTAAATTTTACACATGAAAAATGGAGACTTGGATGTGATCAATGAAGTCAGACATGCATGTGCCATTCTTTGTGGAAGGTGGGAGAATAACTGCAGAAGAAGGAAAAGATCAGGGGCCTTGTAACAATCATATAAAATTTTAGAATCACTGCAAAATAAATGAACGAAATAAATATAAAAAGAAAATAATTCTTTTGGCATAGTTCCATCAGATACTACAGATATGTGTTTAAGGCTATGCCACTTAAATAAATTTGTAAATCATATTTACAAATAACATCAATAATTTAATAGATAAATTAAGTCCACAAAGAGGTAATTTATTTTTTAAAATGGCAAACAAATAAATGGAAAAGATTCAGCTGTACTAGAGAATAAACAAGAAAAAGTTAAGTTTATACTTATTAAATTTATTAGAAATTTGTTTCTGTAGAGATAATATCCAATGCTGTTAAGATTGTAGTGGAATTGATATGCTTATGGTGACATTGTAATTGGTATGGTTCATTTTTTTGGTTAGATATTATTTGTTTAAATATTTTGGTGATCAAATGTCATCAAAATAGTCACACTCCTTGACTTAGCAATTGTGCCACTGGGAATTTATCTTAAGTAATTCAAAAGAACCTATAAATACAAAGAGATTAATTGAAACATTTTGTATGCTGACAAACACTTTAAAGCAATTTAAACTTCTTACAGCAAGAGAGTCTGTTAATTAATTATGTCACTTCAATTGAAATTATTATAGACTTGAAAATATACACAACCTTCTTTTGAGCAGGATATTAAAGAGTGACAATTATATTTTTCTTTAAAATTAGCTATGCAATAATATGCATTTGAATAAAACTATAAAAGAACATGTAAAAAATAAAAATATTTTGCTGGGTGACAAAAATATGGCTGAAAGTTTTTACAAAAAAATTCTGTATTTTATAATGCTTTGACAACAAAAAAATCAATTAAGGTTTAAGGATTATCTCAGGGTAGTAGCGTCAGTGGTTCATCCACCCTCCATGGCTCCAGAAAGTCTAGAGTCTATGAGAATTTGAAATTCTGTTCTATATTTCCCCCCTTTTGATCAGGATTTGTCTATGGAAACTTTGATCAAAATGTTTATTAATGGTAGCCAGGCACCATCCAGTTATGGTCTCATTGCAAAGGAGGCAGTGGTTTGTAGAGGAAATTAGGCACAGATTCCATGTCCTCCTCCTCTTCCTGACTCCCCTTCCTCTGTTGCTCTGTTGTGCCTTGGATGGCTGCTGACAAGCTTAGAAGACTCCAGGCACTGTGTGATGAACATCCTCTGAAGTCACCTTAAAACCGAACAGAACAATAGTTTAGCTTAACTAGTGAAAAAGGAGCTTTGGGGATGTAGTGCCTAAGGCATTTGACTGCTAACCAGAGGTTCAAACCCATCAGCCACTCCTCAGAAAGAAGGTTGGGCAATCTATTTCTGTAGAGATACTGCCTCAAAAACCCAAAGAGGGGTCACTATGAGTCAAATCGACTCTATGGCAGTGAATTTGGTTTTTTTTGGAGTGAAAAAGGTCTGCTTTGAGCATTGTGCTTTTTTAAGAACTACATATTTGGGATCATATTGACAATAGCAATTTAAAAGTTTAGATAGGAACCTTAGGAGGCAGTGAGTTTTATGTTAATGAGGGTGGCATAATTCAAAACAGGAGGGTGAGAATGCTGCATAATTGGGAAAAGGTAATCATTGTCAGGAAATTGTACATGTAGAAATTGTTGAATTAGTTTATGTTTTAATGTGTATATTTTCAATAACAAAACAACAAAACATAAAAGATCTAGAAAAAAAAACAAAACGTTTGTTGGGAGAGTTTTGGAGAGTTGAAAAGAGAAACTACCTTGAAAATGGGTTTCTTAAAAGCATATCATAAGAATGGTCTATCCATCCAATTTCAGCAAGACCAAAACGTTTGCCTTGTCTTCAGAAGGAAAGGAAATCCAAACTTTACCGGATTATTAACTTCAGCAATCTTTCACAGTTGACATAATTAAAAAAAAAAAAAAAAAACGTTGCAACTCAAAGGGCCAAGAAATGCTCCAGAGAGCAGGACCTGCTAGTAGAGAAAGAAAAATTGGGTAGCTTTCATCTTGTTCTAGAAACAAGGGTGAACTCTGCCCAGAGTGTGTTCCTTAACTGTATATGCATAAGGAATTTGTTGGTTAGAAGGGATGTTAAACTGAAGATTACACAAATATTCACTTCTTTTTCTTCTTAAGCCAGAGGAGTGAAAGCTAGTTTTAGAATAATATATTGATGCAACATGGAGAACAACTTGCAGAAAACTGAACTCTTGGAATTGAAAAAGGGTGAAAATATCTTCTTGACATGTGTATTGCTCCACTTGAAAAACTCTCAAGTAGTATGTCATTCAGTTAAAGTAGAAACAGATCATGATAATTTGAACGAAATAGAAAAAGTTCATGAAAATTTGAATGAGACATTTAAATAACTTTATTATCTGCCTATGTGTTAACAAGAGAAATAAGCAAGAACGTCAGATTTTGGTATTTGCTCAAAGATTGTGTTTTACAAATGCCAGTAGATTAAATCTCTTTTTATGATGTTCAATCATATTTAGAAGAATTTCACTAGAGTATTGTCCAAACATCACAAAACTGCCATTTCATAAATCATGCCATTGGTCCAGGTCAAGGCCAGCAAATCTGTGGAATGTCTTTCCTTTCAGCAGTTCCTTAGAGTGACCCAGAAACTTTAGGAGTGCTCACCATGTGTTTGTGTGCATGCATGTCAATTTGTGTATGTGTGTCTGTTGATCCAAGTAAAATACTGATGTGTTCCACACTATGAATAAAAATAGACTAGCCTCACTCCCAAAACTGATTTTGTTACAATTCCAGGAATGCTTTCCCTGCATGAAAAATTTCAAATCCATTTCCCCTGTATCACAGGTTTTGTTAGATTTAAGGACTGAAAAACCAAGACTAAAAGGCTATGCAAGCAATTATTTCCCAAAAGATTTACTAAGTCATGTATTTATTAAAAACTGTGGGTTTGAATCTTATGGGAGATTTCAGTCTTACTAATGTGGCTTTGATAGGCCAGGAAAAAGTGACTGAACAACTTAAGCTTCAGCCATGAAGTTGTTTGAATGGAGCTTGGGGAGACCTACCCATGAGGCCTTCAGCCAAATACTAAAAGCCATTGATAATCAACTCAGTATTGTTGTTTCTTCTTGTCTTTTTAAATTTAATAGTGGAATCTTAGGACAAGGGAGAAAAATGACTAGTAAGTCCATAACCTGAAGTTGAGAGTCCTAGGACAGTGCTCTTGTCACATCATTATATTCCTTCCCTCTGGAGAGGTCAGAGTTCAGTTACTTTTAGAAGATGCAGAGAAGGAGCCCTAGTAGTGCAAGCAATTAGGTGCTCAGCTGTTAGCTAGAAGGTTAGGGTTTGACCCACCCAGCAACTCTGCAAGAACTGAAGATTACAGCCAAGAAAACCCTATGGGGCAGTTTTGCTCTGTCATGTGAGGCCACTGTAAGTTGAAAATGACTTGACAGACACCTAACAACAATAGCAATGAAAATCAAAGCTGGATTTGTTAACAAAAGAAGAAGATGTTGTTATTAGGTGCCATCAAGTCCTGTCTGACTCATAGCAGCCCTATGCACAGCAGAATGAAACACCACCTGGTCCCATACCAGATCCACGATCCTTGCTATACTTGAGCCCATAGTAGCAGCCACTGTGCCGATCCATCTCGTTGAGGGCCTTCCCCTCTTTCATCGACCCCCTACCTTACCAAGCATGACATCCTTCTCCAGGGAATGATCCCTTCTGACAACATGATCAAAGTAGGTGAGACAAAGTCTGGCCATTCTCGCTTCCAAGGAACGTTCTGGCTGCGCTTCCTCCAGAACTGTTCTGTTATTTCGTTTAGCAGTCCGTGGTACTTTCAGCATTTTCCCCAGCACCACAACTCAAAGGCATCAACTCTTCTTTGGTCTTCCTTATTCATTGTCCAGCTTTCAGATCCATATGAGGCTATTGAAAATATCATGACTTATGTCAGGTGCACCTTAGTCTTCAAGGAGACATCGTTGCTCCTTAGCACTTGACAGAGGTCCCTTGCAGCCAACTTGCCCAGTGCTGTTGTTATGTGCCGTGGAGTCAGATCCAACTCATAGCAACCCCTCCTTGGGTTTCCGAGGCAGTATCACTATGGAAGTAGATTGTCCCATCTTCCTTCCGAGGAGTGGCTGGTAGGTATGAACTGCCAGCCTTCTGGTTAGCAGTCAAGTGCCTCAGGCACTACGCTACCAGAGCTATACGTCACCTAATGTCATGACTGCTGCTTACATTGGCATCGATTGTAGAACTAAGCAATGTGAAGTCTTTGACAATTTCAATCTTTTCTCCATTTATCGTGATGCTGCCTATAGGTCCAGTTGTGAGGATTTTTGTTTTCTTTATATTGAGATGTAATCCATACTGCAGACTGTATTCTTCAGTCTTCATCAGTAAGTGCCTTAAGTCATTCTCACTTTCAGCAAGCAAAGTTGTGTCATCATCAGCGTATCACAGGTTGTTGATGATCCTTCCTCCAATCTTGATGCCACATTCTTCTTCATATAGTCCAGCTTCTCGGATTATTTGCTGGGCATGCAGATTGAATAAGTGTGGGGAAAGGATACAACCCTGACACACTCCCTTCTTGATTTTAAACCATGCAGTCTCCCCTCGTTCTGTTCAACAACAGCCTCCTGGACAATGTACAGGTTCCTCATAAGCACAATCAAGTGTTCTGGAATTCCCATTCTTCTCAATGTCATCCACAATTTGTTATGATCTACACATTCCTTTTTATGTAGCTTTGCATAGTCAATAAAACACAAGTAAACATCTTTCTGGTATTCTTTGCTTTGAGCCAGGATCCATCTGACAGCAGCTGTGATATCCCTTGTTCCACATCTTCTTCTGAATCCAGCTTGCGCTTCTGGAAGTTCTCTGTCAATACACTGCTGCAACCGTTTTTGAATTATCTTCCATAAGATCTTACTTGCATGTGATATTAATGATATTGTTTGATAATTTCCACATTCTCTGGGATCACCTTTCTTTGGAATGGGTACAAATGTGGATCTCTTCCAGTCAATTGGCCAGGTAGCTGTTTTCCAAATCTCTTGACATAACCGAGTGAGTGCCTTCAGTGGGGCATATGTTTGTTGAAACATCTCAATAGGTATTTTGTCAATTCCTGGACCCTTGTTCTTCACCAATTCCTTCAGTGCAGCTTCGACTTCTTCCTTCATTCAGTACCATTGATTTGATCATATGGCATCTCCTGAAATGGATGAAGATCGACCAATTCTTTTTGGTACAGTGACTCTGTGTATTCCTTCCATCTTCTTTGTATGTTCCCTGCATCATTCAATATTTTGCCCATAGAATCTTTCAATATTGCAACTCGAGGCTGAAATTTTTTCCTCAGTTCTTTCAGCTTGAGAAATGCCAAGCGTGTTCTTCCCTTTTTTTTCCTAACTCCAAGTCTTTCCACATTTCATTATAGTAATTGGCTTTGTCTGCTTGAGCTGCTCTTTGAAATCTTCTGTTCAGCTTTTTTATTTTGTCATTTCTTCCATCCAGAAGATGGAGGAAAAAAAAGAAAAGGAGAAGAAACAGATGGTACATCATGGCTGAGACAGTTGAACATTTTCCTTTTCCTCCTAAGTTCCTGATTTTATTAATAGTATCTATTGAAAACAATAAGGAGCTCTGGTGGCATAGTGCCTAAGGTACTTGACTGCTAACCAGAAGGCTGGCAGTTCAAACCCACCAGCCACCTCTCGGAAGGAAGACTGGGCAATCTACTTCTGTAGAGCAAGGAAGGGTCTCTATGAGTTGCAATCAACTTGATGGCAGTGAGTTTGGTTTTTTCTATTTTTTTTTTTAAATTTAATTTATTTATTTTTATTTGG
>NW_006921883.1:3357731-3375465 GCF_000298275.1 Orycteropus afer afer | reverse complement strand
CTTCCCTTCAAGGCTCAGGGGTCCAAGATTATCTTCTGTGTCTGTGTTAATTGGTTTCCCTTTTCTTTGTTGAAGAGCATCTGTGCAGTCCTTGTGCCTAGTCCGCCATCTTGCCGGAACCGAGTTTGTTTTTTTTAGATTGAAAACAATATTTTCTACACTCTTGCTATTAGTTTTATTCCATTAATAAGGAGTCAGTTTAATGCAGACACTTAATTTTGGTGGTTTATGGTTTTTTATCTGTTTGTAAGTAGGAGGGAAAGTAAATTACTGAGTTTAGTAGGTGTGTTGAGCCCTGGTAGTGCACTGGTTTAAGGCTCACCTGCTAACCTAAAGATCAGTGGTTTGAACCCACCAGCCACCCTGTAGGGCAGTTCTGCTCTGTCTTACAGAGTCACTATGAGTCAGAATCAACTTGACAATAGTGGGTTAATTTTGGTTGTTGTTGTTGTATATTTTCCCAGTCAGCTCCACCAATATTCATACTCAAAATTGGGCAAAATAATATGGATCTGTGAGCTTATGCTGTAGTATAGAGTGAAGACCGTGAGTTCTGGTGATGAGACCTGGGTTCAAGTTTTGAATATAGCACTTAGTATTTTTTGACAAAGTACTCCTTCTAAGCATCACTTTCCTCTGGTAACAGTAGTACTAACATTAACTTTAAGATTTTTATGACAGTTAAGAAATAGATAAAAATATTCAGCACCGATCCTTAAACAAATATTGAAACCCTATTATGTGCCATGTATTGTCAAACAGGATATAATGTACACTGTTTCTCCATCATGTATCCTTTCAGTCCACTCAGGTGAATGACAGAAAACAAATAAATCTATACATGCCACATTTTTATGGAAATGACATGTTATATGGGAACATAAGCTGCACAATCCTCTCAGGCATTGGTTTCCTGCATGCTGCACTTGTTATTTATATGAACACATTGTGTGCAAAAAGTACAGTAATTACAACTGTGAAAATTACATGGGAGAATATGTACAGAATTTAGTACAGAGTGCTAAAAGACCGTGGAATCCGAATCAAACTAATTAAAAACAAAAAACCCAAACCCCTTGCTGTTGAATTGATTCTGACTCTTCCTGACCTCACGTGTCACAGTGTAGAACTGCTCCATGGAGTTTTCTTGGTTGTAATCTTTGTGGAAACACATCTCCAGGCTTTTTTTCCTCAGTGCCACTGGGTGGGTTCAAACCACCAATCTTTGGGTTAGGTTAAAGGACAAGCAAAAACCATTTCTGGCACCCAGGGACCTCATCTAATTCGAGGACACCAGTAAAGACTTCCCTAAGAAAGTGAAGTTCATTGTTATCTGAAGGATGAGAAATTAGCATTTATTGAGCAGTATGTGCAAAGGTCCTGAAATGGAAGGAGCATAGTTTGCCCTTGGAACTGCAGAATAGCAATGAGTGAAGCAGAAGTGGTACAAAATAAGCTTGGAGAGGAACCAGATTATGTAGGACTTGTTAGGTATTTTGGACTATATCTTATGTAGTTTGAAACTGTCAGAAGGGCTTAATTAAGGGAGTGGCATGAGTAGACATTCATTTTATAACTACTGCTCACATGTGGAGACTAGTTGAGTGTGCCTATAATAGATGCAAACAGGTTGATTTGGAGGCTCTTGCAGTTGCCCAGATCATGATGATGGTAGCTTGACCAGAGTGGTACAGAGAGGATGGAGAGAAATGAAGGTATTTGGGAAATATTTAACAGACCAAATCGACGGGCTTTAGTGATTGATTGGGTTTAGGAGAAATGGAAGGGAAGTGTCATGGAGAATTCCGTTACCCCTGCTTTTTGAAAGTTTGCTTTATACCAGTTCGCTTTTATTAAAGATCTAAATTAATACCTGTTTTCATTTTGGTGACTATTAGTGTTGATCAAAAAGGAACCCCGGTGGTGCAATGGTTGAGCACCTGCTTGCTAACTGGAAGATGGGTGGTTCAAATATAGCAGCCACTCCTCAGGAGAAAGACCAGGAGATCTGCTCTTAATAAAGGGTTATGTCCTAGGAAATCCTCTGGGGCAGTTCTACTCTATCCTGTAGGCTCACTGAGTCAGAAGTGACTCAGTGGCACACAAATCACAACATAGTGTTGATCTGGACTTTTTGTTTTACTTATTTGAAAAAGGAAAAAAAAAAAAAAAACGCTTCTAATACTTACTATATATCATCTGCTCTCATTTACCTATGAGGAAACTGAAGCACATAGGGATTAAATGATTCTCTCAGATAGTTAATTGGTGATAGGGACAACATTTGAATCTAGACATTCTGGCTCAAGAATCCATGTTACACAGTGTTTTTTTGTTTAATATTTTATTGTTTTTAGGTGAAAGTTTACACAGTAAATTAGATTCACATTCAACAATTCATACGCAGATTCTTCCATAACATTGATTATAATCGCCACCTTGTATCAGTACTTTCGTCCTTTCCATCTCACTGGTTTCCATCCATCTAGTTTCCCTGCCCCTCCTTGCCTTCTTATCTCTGCTTTTGTCTCATAGAGTTTTGTCTTGTATAGTTGATAGTGTAAAGAAGCACATTCCTTATGGTTGTTATTGTTTATTTTATAAACCAATCTATTACTTGGCTGAAAGATGATCTCTGGTAGTGGCTTGAGTTTCAGGTTAAGAAGGTATTTTAGGATGACACTCCTGGGGTTCCCGTATCCTGTATCAGTTAGTAAGTCTGATTTTCTTTATGAATTTGAGTTTTGTCCTACATTTTTCTCCCATTCTCACAACTGGTATCCTCTGTTGTGTCATTGGTTAGAACAATTGGTGGTGGTAACCAGGCACATGTAGTTCTTCTGGGCTCAGGCTAGAAGAGGCCATAGTTCCTGTGGGCCAGTAGTCCTGTGGATTCATTTCTTCCTTGAGTCTTTGGTTTCATTCACTTTCCTTTGCTCCAATAGCTGTATCTTAGGTGGCCACACACAAACTTTTAAGATATCAGACAGTACTCAACAAACTAGGATGTAGAATAATATCTTTATGAACTAACTTATGCCACTTGACCTAGTTGTCCCATGAAATATACAATGGTTTTTATTTCTCAAAGCAACCTTTTGAGATAGGTATGTAGTTAATTTGACCTTTGTGTCCACATTAAGTGTCATATTATTTTCCGCCTTGACCTGGTCCAACCCAATGTAAAGGAATAAAATATAATTGATCTGATGGTTGCCCTTCTTGATTGTTTTCCTTAAGTATGGCTTTAAATGTTTAACTTTGTTTAACCTTTGAAAACATTTAGAATGACTACAATAGAAAAATATTACTTTTCTTTCATGAAGAGTATAGTTTGTTATCTTCTCGACTACAGGCTTCATCTTTTGAACATTACCACAGCTATACGGTGGAAATAATATGAAGACAGCAATTTGGAAAACTGTAGACTGTTGCTGTATAAATCTAGCCACACGTGTCCTATTTGAGGAGAAAACATTTATGAGTATTCTGCAGAAATGTTTATATGCCTATAAATAACATTGCTAGGTTACTTTGCTAAGTGTGAACACTTGAGGACATTTTTGTAGTCAATTTATTGTGAAGACTGTGCAAGGATTTAAAGACCTTAACAGTGATATAATCTGTCTGTTGGATTAATAAATTTCATAAATTCTATTTTACATATGGGTGCGGCAATTTTTGGAAGGTTATTACTTTCCTTTGCATGTCTGTGTATTGTCAGCTTTTAAGAATCAAAGCAGATTAAACATTGCTGGTGCTCTCCATACCTATTTCCTTCTCAGAGTTGGGGCTTGTCCTCCTTCTCTGGAAAATCCATATTTGAGTTGTCCTAAGTATAACTGCTAACAGACTGCTTAGAATTTGGGTAGGGCTTTTCATTTTCAGAATTTCATAATCATTGCCTTTTAATCCATATAGCACCCATGTGAGGTAGGTAGATGCATCCAGCATCCAAGTCTCCTGCAGGCTAATTTTGGTGCCAGCAGGAGTATTGTACTTGGCACTGACTTCCTTAATTTCTCAGAGACCAGACACCTGGAGAGGCAGTGTCTCAACACATGCTATTCATTCCTCCTGCTATCTGCGATTCCATGGTTGCATGCACTATAAACCAAAAATCTGTGATGACTATGTCAGTCTGTATTAAATCCAAGAAGGAAGGGTATGTTTTGGAAGAGTCTTTGAGGGCTCAATGAATATTTACTTTCTGTGCAGCAAATTTCAACTGTTCACCTCTTCATCACTCAAAAGTACTTTGTATTCAGTAGTAATTTTTACCATTCCAACAAAGAACTTGGATTAATAAATGAGCACCTAGGATTTCTGTCTTAGGAATTTGTAATATATTCAACAGGTAGGAAATATGTATACTTAAAGATGAAATCATCAAAATTAAGTGTTGATTGACGTGTAATACTATAAATCTTGTGTATCAGACACTGTGATAAACACAACACATACATTATCTCATCCTTGTAACAGTCCTGTGAGGTAGATATCATCAAACCCATTTTATAGATGAGAAAGCCTGGGCTAGTAGATTGCCCATACTGACAAAGCTTAATCAGTGGCAGTGCTAAAATTTAAACTTAGTTATGTATGATTCCATAGTGAGTTGTTCAACCATTACTTAATACTTCCTTAGATGGAAGACAGTCTACAGCCTTTTAAAGTGCTGGGACAACAAGAAGCAAAGAGTGATAAAAATAGGATAGAATTAAAAGGCACACGCAATTTTTTATAATGCAAAACCATGAAAAACAGTTCTTATCCCCATAATACTTTACAGATAGATAGATAATTACAGAGCAAATTCATTTTCAATACAGCAGTTCACATGTACTTTGTCTCATGATGTTGACTACAACTTACAACAATGCAACAGATCCCCTCCCACTTTCTCCCGATAGTTACCTCTTCCCTGTGTCCATCCCTCCATGCACTCCTGTCCCCTGAGCTGTCTCCCTGGGCATACACAGCCCTTCTATTCTCCCATGATTGATCTCTCCAAGAAGTGTGTCTACCTAGTGTGAATGTTCAGCTCATATGCCTGTCTTTTGTTTGCTGGAAGCCACAGAAGTGGGTTCAATTCCAGACATGAAGGGCAGCTAGGGGCCATAGTATCAGTGGTTCCATCAGGCTCTATCAGATCAGCAAACCTGGTCCTTTTTTGAGTTTTGTTTCATATTGTTCTCCTACTCTATCCAGGATCTCCTACATAGATCCCCCTTTGAGTGGATAACTGGTAGCTGTCACCATCTAGTTCTTCTGGTCCTATAGTCATATAGGCTGAGGATTGGACTAATTGTTTCCATGAATCTTTGGTTTTCTTCATTCTTCTTTGCCCTGGATGAGGAGAGACCCATCATTGCATCTAGATGGTTGCTTGCAAGCTTTTAAGATCCCAGTTGCTACTGACCAAAGTGGGATGTGGAACAATGTTATGTGTAGTATGTTATGCCAATTGGGCCTGATGTCCCCTGCGACTATGGTCCCGAGCCCATAGGTCCAACTACTTGCTCCATCTGGGTAGCTGGCTGTGGCCAAGAAGTGACTACAACCTTGTCCCTTCTTAGCTCTACTCTACACCTGGGAATTCTTACAGAACATAGCAATACCCTTGTAGCAACATTGTCTGCCAACCCTATACGTGGTCTTGGATACAATATCCCCTGCATAGACATGCCTAATAGTTCAGCCTGTCCACCCATCTATCCACCCATATATCCATGTTTGCCTTCACTGACAGCACAGTATTTTATGTGGAAAAGGGTTCATCATTATTGTCTGTACCTCCTGTGTACCTCTCTGTCTTCCTCTTCCTCAGTGCCATCATGTTGATCACTCACATTTGGTACATTGCCGTTCTCTTCACCCAAATCAATTCTTTTCTCTACCTATCTAACAGTGTTCCCTTCCCTCCCCTCCCACTCCTGGTAACCAACAAAGAAAATTCCCGTCCATATATAAACCTTTCCTTAACTTTTTACAATAATGGATTAATAAAATATTTGCCCTTCTGTGATTGACTTATTTCACTCAGCATAATATCCTCCAAATTCATCCATGTTATAAATATTTTGCAGATTTTATGTTATTCTTTAGGGTTGCATGGTGTTCCATGGTGTGTATGTACCATAGTTTGGTTTTCCATTCTTCAGTTGATGGACACTTAGGTTGTTTCCATCTTTTTGCTGTTGTAAATAGTGCTGTGATGAACATGGGTGTGCATATATCTGGTCTTGTCCTGGCTCTCACTTCTTTAGGATATATACCTAGTAATGGAATGGCTGAGTCAAATGGTATTTCTAATTCCAACTTTTTAAGGAATCACCATACAGCTTTCCACAGTGGTTGTACCCTTTTACAGTCCCACCAGCAGTGGATGAGAGTCCCAATCTCTCCACACCCTCACCAGCATTTGTTATTTTCTGTCTTGTTGACCTTTGCTACTAATTTTGGGGCAAGATGGTATCTCATTGTTGTTTTGATTTGCATCTCTCTAGTGGCTAATGATCATGAGCATTTCTTCACTTTGTTGGCTGCCTGAATATCCTCCTCGGTGAATTGTCTATTCATGGCTTCTGCCCATTTTTTAATTGGGTTATTTGTCTTTTTGTTGTTGAGGTGTTGGAGCTTTCTATAAAATCTAGAGATAACTCCCTTGTCAGATATGTCATTGCCGAATATTTTTCCCCAATCTGTGGGTCCTCTTTTGATTCTTTTGGAGAATTCTTTGAAAGCACATAAAAATTTAATTTTTAGAAGTCCCCAATCATCTAGTTTCTGTTCTGCTGTTTGTGCATTTTGGGTTATGCTTGGTATTCCATATATTATGCCATATGTTAGTAGTAGTAGTAGTAGTTATTTGCCGTGGAGTCGGCCCCGACTCATAGCGACCCCTCCTTGGGTTTCCGAGGCAGTATCACTACGGAAGTAGGATTGCCCAACCTTCCTTCCGAGGAGGGTGGGAGCTCTGGTAGCATAGTGGCTAAGGCACTTGACTGCTAACCAGAAGGCAGGCGGTTCAAACCCACCAGCCACTCCTCGGAAGGAAGGTTGGGCAATCCTACTTCCGTAGTGATACTGCCTCGGAAACCCAAGGAGGGGTCGCTATGAGTCGGGGCCGACTCGACGGCAAACAACAACAACAACATATGCCATATGTTAGGGCCCCTAAATTTTCACCTAGTTTTTCCTTGAGGAACTTTATAGTTTTAGGATTCACATTTAAGTCTTTGATCCATCTGGAGTTAGTTTTTGTGTATGGTGTGAGGTACAGATTTTGTTTCATTTTTCTGCAAATGTGTATCCAATTTTCCTAGCCCAATTTATTAAACAGACATTCTCTTCCCCATTTAATGGATTTTGGCCCTTTGTCAAAGATCAGCTGACCATAAGTCAATGGATCTGTTTCTGGGTTCTCAATTCTATTCCATTGGTCTATGTGTCTATCATTATGCAAATACCAGGCAGTTTTAACTACTGTGGCTATATAGTAGGTTTTGAGATCTAGCAGTATGAGGCCTCCTACTTTTGTTTTTCTTCAATAGTGCTTTGCTTATCTGAGGTCTCTTGACATCACACTTTATATGTTTTTACCTTTCTAAGGGCTTATTCACACAGTGCCTGCAACAGTGGGGTCAAGCATAGAAGCCATTATGAGCATGGCACAGCAAAAAAACAGTGTTTTGCTCTGTTATACACAGGGTCACTATGAGTTAGAGCCTACTCAACAGCACCTGACAACAACAACAACAACACCAAGCATTTATCATAATTGGCTTCAAATAAAAAGTATTTTTGTTTCTTCTCTTTTACGCTTTTGATTATTTCATGTAAAGGTGATTGTGTTTTATTCATCTTTTAATTTTACCTATTAAATAGTGCTTAAAACCGTGAATTGAATGGGTACTCAGAAATTACTGATAAATTAACTTTTAAAAATTAGTGAGGCTTTTTTTAAAAAATGATTTTTTATTGTAGGAGCTTGTTTTACATTCAATGTTACATGTACATTTACTTTCACTCCCCATTTATCGTGTCCAACCCTAACCCAGTCTCCTCCCCTCCCTACCCAATAACCCTCCCCCTGTGCCCCTCATATTTATGTAATCCTGTTTGTCCTGCATTTCCTCAGTTTGAATGTTGGTCCTCTGGTGCCTCATGGTCTATTGCTCTAAGGGATGTATTACTATAGAGTATGTGGGTGCATCACCCTGGGTTTAAAAATTAGTGAGGCTTTTAATTGAAAAAGAAATACATGTGCATGGCAAAATATTCAAATGAAATCGATTATCTCCTTTCTATTTAAGATTCTAGGTCCCTATTTCTCCCCAGAGTCGTTATAGTTCCAATATCTTATTGATCTTTTCAGCAATATTCAATATATATCTTTGTTTGCACATGTGTGCCTGTATACAGGTATATGCACACTCACATCATGCAAAATTCAGTTGCATCTAGATTGATTGACTTGAACTCTAATAGTTAAATCCAAATAAATAGTCACCTATAGAAAAAGTATACTCTGGATAGATCTTTAATAATAACATGAATACCTCAGGGATACTGCAGATTCAGTTGCAGACTACCACAATAAAGTGAGTCACATGAATACTTTGGCTTCTCAGTGCATATAAAAGTTATGTTTACACTATCCTGAGTCTATAATGCAATAGCATTATGAAAAATTTGAAATATTGTAAGAATTACCAAAATATGACACAGAGAGATATGAAGTGAGCATATGCTGTTGGAAAAGGGTGGCAATAGACATACTTAGCTCAGGATTGCCACAAACTCTCAATTGTTAAAAAACACAATCTACACAGCACAATAAAATGAAGTATGCCTGTATAAATCTTTTCTTGAATGCATAATATTATGAGTACCTATGCATGGATGGATTCTATTATGATTGTACTTTCAAGAAAAATGTATGTGTGACATTAACTGTATAATTACAAGAAAATGTTAAAGTAATAGTACATAATTCTAATATGAGAATTATATATATTCTTAGAATTTAAGTAATCTTAAAGGTTGCTGAATTGTATATGAGAGAATATTGTAAGGAATTAACTTTAGGAATTAGTTGAATACAAAAGCTCAGTAGATTTAATATTTTATTTGAAATTTCTATACAGTTCCAAATGTTTTTCTTCCTGATAAAATTTGCATAGTAACATTGGATATTAAATTAAAAATAGGCATTTTTTTTTAAGAAAAAAGTGATAGTATTGTATTTCACTATAATACACAACTTTTTTGTTGCTATTGTTGTTTTATTGTGCTTTAGGTGCAAATTTATAGAGCAGAATTTGTACACATTTTTGTACATTTTGTTCCACTCCCTAATTACCTTCCCCAAGCCTAAACCACTGTCCTCCTCTTCCTTCCCAGTGACCCCTCCTCCCCTGGGCCCGTCTTAGTTATGCACTCCTCTGTCCAGCTTTTCCTCCCTGTGAATGTTTTCCCTCTGGTGCCCCATACCCGACTACTCCAAGGGATATATCTCTGTAGCGTAGTTGGGTGCATCATCCTGGGTTGAGTGTTCTTCATGTAAGTCTTATTTAAAATTGGGCTGAGAGACAGCCCTTGGGAATGAGTTTTATCCCAGGCACAAAGTGTATCCCAGAACCATTGTCTTGGGGGTCTGACCAGACTGCATCTGACCAGTAATTCTGGTCATTATTGTGTTTTTGAATTTTGTTCCACATTTTTCCTCCCACTCTATCCAGGGTTTCCAGTTTTGATCCCTTCCCGAGTGGTTGGCATTGGTAGCTGGGCACCATCTACTTCTTCTAGTCTCGAGGTTCATTGTATCCCAGGGCTGACTCTTTCCAAATGTCCTTGGTTTTCTTCACTTTTTTTCGCTTCAGATGAGAGGAGACCATTAGCTACATCTTAGATGGCCACTCAAAAGCTTTTAAGACCCCAGTCACTACTCATCAAAGTAGGTTGTGGAACGAGATTTTTATGTATTTTGTTTGCACAACTATGTTTTAAAAAATAGCAGAACATAATGTTGTGTTATCAGTTTATCTTGGAAATAATGTATTTTGAGTATAAATATGAGCTGTGCAAAGTAAATCTTAAAAGTTCAGTTGCTAATTCTTATTTTGTTTTTGTTTTCTAATTTTAGGTTTTAGTATAAAAGCAGTGCCATTCCAGAATGCCATCTTGAATGTAAAAGAACTTGGAGGTATAACTTTAAACATATTTCTGTCTAGTCTTCACATTTACTAATTGGATGTTAGTATGTTACGTATAATTACAATATAATGTAACTTGTTATTCTAATAGGTGATTGATTACCTTTTCTCTTGATACTATATTTCTTAGAATATTTTCTTCCTTTGTTTTAAAAATTTTTGTAAAGCTCTAAGTAATATAAACTGTGTTTTCTTTTGTATGAATCCAAGAACTCCATTATTAGTAGAGTAACATACTATGCTTGCTTTTAGTTTTTTAAGAAATTTATTCTTGAACAAAAAATATTAAAATAATTTTAATATAATTATAGAAACACATGATATACTATGCCGGGAAAGAACTGTGTTTTAGAACAGCTTGTATTTATACTGCAGATTTTATTGTATTAGATCTTTTTAGAATGTATTTGTTCTGATAATAAATCTTTGCCAATGGATTCTTTGCTGGCCAAACATATTTATTGGATAGGCTGTACCCCAAACCATACATCACTCAGTCTTTCATTACATTCTCTCTCTGGCATTTTTTAGTTTTGCTTTATGTCAGTCAGTGTCTTAACCCAAGTATAGGTTAACAAAGAAATCAGTCAATTCAGTGAACCTACTTCAGTTCTCTAATGGCACAGGAAAATGATGAGTGCTCTGGAGTTCAACTTACTGGTGAGTTCAGTGACTTAGAAGAAAAGTCCCCTTCCATCCTTTTAATCACTTTGTGATGTTGACTTTACCCTGTTGTTGTTGTTTCTTTTTTTAAGTATCATTCTGTGACAGTGTTTAGCTTGATGAAATGGAAGCACTAACTTTATGTCATTTCAATAGTTTTTGAGTGCATTGCTATTTTTATCTAATACTACATTGTCTGGTAGCATAGTGCCTAAGGCACTTGACTGTTAACCAGAAGACTGGCGGTTCAAACCCACCAGCCACTCCTCAGAAGGAAGATGGGGCAATCTACTTTCATAGTGATACTGCCTCAGAAACCCAAGGAGGGATTGCTATGAGTTGGGTCCAACTCCACAGCACATGACAACAACAACTATATTGGCTGATCTTTTCAGATATCTTTATTTTCAGGAGCTATGTTTAGTACAGATGTATTTTTGTCAGTCTGTTTTATAGCTAACTTTGGCTTTTATAAGCAGATCTGGTAGCATAGTGGGTAAGACATTTGGTTTCTAACCAAAAGGTCAGCAGTTCAAACCCACTAGCTGTTCTGTGGGAGAAAGATGAGGCAATCTACTTCTATAATGATTTACAGCCTTAGAAACCTAATGGGGGTCACTGTGAGTTGGAATCAACTCAATGGCAGTGAGTTTGGTTTGGGTTTTTGGACTTTTATAATATTAATATTTAAAATCAACTGTTGTTGATAAATTCTGATTTTCTTTAAGACATTTGATTTTTTCATTTTCACTCAAAAAATCACAAACCATGAATATTCTTATGATTTAATATGTTTTCTATGTCTCATTTTTAAAATTTGGTGCTTTATTATGTTGAATATTTTAATGTCACGTAGTGAATTCCTGTGACTGTTTGCTTCTTGTTGACGAAAATATTCTTTGTGAATATTT
Organism: Orycteropus afer afer; assembly: GCF_000298275.1. Taxonomy (NCBI): domain Eukaryota; kingdom Metazoa; phylum Chordata; class Mammalia; order Tubulidentata; family Orycteropodidae; genus Orycteropus; species Orycteropus afer. The sequence continues at coordinate 3,363,671 of NW_006921883.1, read as the reverse complement.
TCAAGTTAAAGAACATATTACAGCAATCCATGAAATCAAATGTTGTTTGAGAATTCTATTGGCTTTTAGTATGATTGGTTCTCAACAAGCACTTTCCTATTAGATTCAACAAGAAATCTTTTTTAATACCCTCCTGGAACAAGATACTGTTGATTAATTGATACGGCATTTGTTATGTATGAAATTTCATTGGATGAAATAGTCAATGTGCCAAAGGACTAATGACCCACATGAACCACAGCCAGCTCTAACCTGAGACCAGAAGAACTTGATGATTCCCTACCACTACCGAACACTCTGACCAGGATCAAATAGAAGGTCCTGGTTAGAATGGGTAAAAAATGTAGAACAAAATTCAAATTAATTTTTTTTAAAGGGGTAGTCTTACTGGTCTGAAATAGACTAGAGAATTCCTGAGACTGTCACCCTAAGATAAATTTCTATTTTGAAACTGAAGATACTCACAGAGGCCATCTTTCAGCCAATTGATAGACCTATTAAAAAACACTACCTGGGAAGAATGTGCTCCTCAGAACAATCAACTGTGCAAGACCCAAAGGATAGCATTTGCCCAAAACCAAAGATGAGAAGGCAGGAAGCCACAGGGAAATTGGACAAATGAAAACAGGGAACCCAGGGAGGAAAAGTGGAGAATGGTAACACATTGCAGAGATTGCATCAAATGTCATGAAACAATTTATGTATGAATTATTGATTAGAAAAACTCATTTGCTATGTAAACTTTCACCTAAAGCACAGGGAAGTGTTTTTTTTTTTTTTAAATCAGTGTTCTGAAAAATTAGAAAAGTGAAAACTACAAAGAATTTATTATACCCGTGATTATATGCCATTTAAATTCAATAAAATGGAAGATCACATTAGGGCTTGAGGGTGTATAATGTGTGAACAGATCTGTTCCTGAACAAGATTTATTTTTGTAAAGAACTGCGCCCTGACACATGCTGAAATGAAAATTACAATGGAGATGATGCCACTATTAGTACCTATTCTGTTTTGAGGTTGAGAGATGAAGATAAAAGACAGTCTCATGGATTGGGACAGATGCATTAGTTCCAGTCAAATGATATGTGCTTTTTTGGCATGTGTTATTATTGAAAAGCTTTCTAGCCTAAGCATTGAATCTTCTATTCCAACAACTTTAGTATTTCTATTTTCTGCTGATAAAACTGTTTCAAAGAGAAGTTAACTTTTTGATTAGAATCTAATTGTGTATGCTGTATCATATGCCCAGAGGCAGGCATTCTTGTTATTGTTGTTAAGTGCTGTCACGTCAGACCGGACTCATAGCGACCCCTCCTTGGGTTTCCAAGGCGGTATCACTACAGAAGTAGATTGCCCAACCTTTGTTCCGAGGAGTGTTGTTAGGTACTTTTCAGTTCAGCTTCAATTCATAGCAACCCTGTGTACAACACAACAAAACAAGGCGGTATCACAACAGAAGTAGATTGCCCAACCTTTGTTTCAAGGACTGTTGTTAGGTACTTTTCAATTCAGCTCCAATTCATAGCCACCCTGTACACAACACAACAAAACACTGCCCAGTCCTGTGCCATCCTCACAATCCTTGCTATGCTCGAGCCCATGGCCACAGCCACTCTACCAACCCATCTCCTTGAGGTTCTCCCCCTTTTTTGCTGACCCTCCACTTTACCAAGCATGATACCTTCTCCAGGGAATGATCCCTTCTGATAACATGACTAAAGTAGGTGAGACGAAGTCTGGCCACTCTCACTTGTAAGGAGCATTCTGGCTGTACTTCTTCCAAGACAGATTTGTTCCTTCTTCTGGCAGGCCATGGTATTTTCAGTATTCTTAGCCAAAACCACAAAACAAAGGCATCAGTTCTTCTTCGTTCTTCCTTGTCCATTGTCCAGCTTTCAAATACATATCAGCATATTGAAAATACCATGGCTTGTGTCAGGCACACCTTAGTCTATGTTCCTTAACACTTTAAAGAGGTCTTTTGCAGCAGATTTGCCCAGTTAATATACGTCTGATTTCATGATTGCTGCTTCCATGAGTGTTGATTGTGGATCCAAGTGAAATGAAATCCCTGGCAACTTCAGTATTTTCTCCATTTATGGTGATGTTGCTTATTGGTCCAGTTGTGAGGATTTTTGTTTTCTTTATGTTGAGTTATAATCCATACTGAAGACTGTAGTCTTTAATCTTCATCAGTAAGTACTTAAATCATCTTCACTTTCAACAAGCAAGATTGTGTCTTCTGCACATACCAGGTTGTTGATGAGTCTTCCTCCAATCCTGATGCCTCATTCTTCTTCAGATACTCTAGCTTCTCAGATTATTTTTTCAGCATATAAATTGAACTTCACCATACAGTGAAAAGATACAACCCTGACTCACATGCTTCCTGATTTTAAACCATGCAGTATCCCCTTGTTCTGTTCAAACAATAGCCTCTTGGTCTATGTACAGGTTCCTCATGAATACAATTAAGTGTTCTGGAATTCCCATTCTTGATAACAGTGGTTATGGATTACAGTGTTATCCATAATTTGTTATGATCCACACAGACAAATGCCTTTGCGTAGTCAAATGAAACACAGATAAACATCTTTCTGGTATTCTTTGCTTTCAGCCAAGATCCATCTGACATCAACAACGATATCCCTTGTTCCATATTCTCTTCTGAATCTAGCTTGAATTTCTGGAAGTTCTCTGTCAATACACTGCTGCAACCATTTTTGAGTTATCAGTAAAATTTTACTTGTATGTGATATTAATGATATTGTTAGATAATTTCTGCTTTCTGTTGGATCACTTTTCTTTGGTATATGTACTACTGAAGTGAGCACAAAGATCACCTTTCTTTGGAATGGACACAAATATGGATCTCTTCCAGTCATTGGCCAAGTAGCTGTATTCCAGATTTCTTGGCATAAATGAGAAAGTGCCTCCAGTCCTGTATCCATTTGTTGAAACATCTCAATGGCTATTCTGTCATTTCCTGGAGCCTTGTTTTTTTTTTTTTTTTTTTGCCAATTCCTTTAGCGTAGCTTGGACTTCTTTCTTCAGTACCATTGGTTCTCGTCCATTTGTACCTCTGGAAATGGTGGGACATCAACCATTTTTTTTTTTTTTTTGGTGCAGTGCTCTGTGTATTCCTTCCATCTTTTATTGATGCTTCCTACATCATTCAATATTTTGTGCATAGAATCCTTCAATATTGCAACTTGAGGCTTGACTTTTTCCTTCAGTTCCTTCAGCTTGAGAAGTGCCAAGTGTGTTCTTCCCTTTTTGTTTTCTAACTCCAGGTCTTTGTGTATTTCATTACAATACATTACTTTGTCTTCTCAAGCTATCCTTTGGAATCTTCAGTTCAGCTCTTTCATTTCATCATTTCTTCCATTATCTTTAGCTACTCTCCATTTAAGAGCAAGTTTCAGAATCTCTTCTAATGTCGATTTTGGTCTTTTTCTTTCTTTCCTGTCTTTTTAATGACCTTTCGTTTTCTTTATATGTTATGTTCTTGATGTCATCCCACAACTCATCTGGTATTCAGTCACTGGTGTTCAGTACATCAAATCTTTTCTTTGGATGGCCTCTAAATTCAGGGGCTATATTTTCTTCAGCTTCAACTTGAACTTGCACATAAGCAATTGATGTTCTGTTCCACGGTCAGCTCCTGACTTTGTTTTGACTGGTAATATTGAGCTTCTCCATCGCCTCTTTCTACAGATGTTGTCAATTTGATTCCAACGTATTCCATCTGGTGAGGTCCATATGTGTTCTCACTGTGTATGTATTTGCAATGAGTAAGTCATTGGTCTTGCAAAATTCTCTCATGTGATCTCTGGCATCATTTCTATCACAAAGTCCATATTTTTCAACTACCTGTGCTGCTTCTTTGTTTCCAACTTTGGCATTCCAATCACCTATAATAATAATACATTTTGATTGCATGTTTGGTCAATGTCAGACTGCAGAAATTGGTAAAAATCTTCAGTTTCTTCATCTTTGATTTTAGTGGTTGGTGTGTAAATTTGAATATTAGCAGTATTAACTGATGTTCCTTGTAAGTGTATGGATATTATCCTATCACTGACAACATTTTACTTCAGGATAGATCTTGAAATGTTCTTTTTGATGATGAATGTGAAACCAGTCCTCTTTAATTTGTCATTCCTGGCATAGTGTACCACCAACAGTCCCTTTTTGTTATCTAACCCCAGGTCTTTGTGTTTTTGTGACTGTTTTACAGTCATTAATTCCAGTCCATGTGAGCTCACTAATGCTTAGGATATCGATCTTCTTTATGAGCTCCATTTCATTTTGACAACTTACAGTTTTCCAGATTCATACTTCATACATTTCACATTCTAATTTTTAATGGATATTTGCAACTGCTTCTTCTCATTTTGAGTCATGCCCTATGAGCAAATGAGGAAACTGAAAGTTTTACTCCATCCACATCATTAATGTCAACTCTGCTTTGAGGAGGCAACTCTTCTCCATATTTTGAGCACTTTTCAACCTGAGGGGCCCATTTTCCAGCACTGTATCAAACAGTGTTTCTCTGCTATTTATAAAGGTTTCCAGTAATACACCAGATAGTGTTTCTTTGGTATTCATAATATTTTCAGTGGCCAGTTTTTTCAGAGATGGATGGCCCCATCCTTCTTCTTAATCTATCTTAGTCTGAAAGCACCACTGAAACCTCTCTGCCTGCTGGTGACCCCACTGGTATTTGAAATACTGGTGTTATACCTTCTAGCCTCACAATAGCATGCAACCACCACAGTATGACAAACTGACAAAAGAGTGGTGGGATGCAGGCATTGTAAGAAGTTTATCCTTTTATGGTTCATTTGTTAATTCATTAATGAGTATTTTTTGAGGGCCTACTTTGTAATAGGTCTGAGCACTAGAATATATCTCACCCACGAGCACAATAAGGCTAACACATGTAAAGAAAGGATTTTTTTCTAGGATTTAGAATATATCCTAGGCATTTTGGGAGAAGTGTAACTACTGAAATCAAGTTGTGAAAGAGATGGTTATTTGGGCAGGAATTTCTAAGTTCAAGAGGAAAAAGTTGCATGTTTGAGGGTCTGTGTGTGAAGATATGATATCTTTATTCACCAGTGGAAGGTTGTTCAGAATACAGATTAAATAAGAACTAAGTGAAGTTGTGAATCCACAGAAAAATTCTAAATTCATAGGAGAAACTCAAGAAGACTGATGTTTAATCCAGGAGAAAAATTTGAATCCAGAGGAGAAACTAAAGAAGATAGGTGTTAAAGATGGTAGATGTTGAAAGCCAGAGAGTAAGAGCCAGTGGGTAATGTCCAGAAAATCTTGCTTATCTGAGGGCTCATTGAGAACAACAGGGAGCCTGTTCCTCCCAGCAAATGTCCTTCTTCTACCATGTTTAGATAGTTCAAGGCTCTCCATCATTTACCTCTGAACTTTAAGTTAAATTCCTCATGTCTTCAAAATAGGAAGAGACATGAACTTCTGGTGCTTATTTAGTAAGAAGAAATGGCATATGATGAAATAAAAACCCACTGCTGTTAAGTTGGATCTGACTCATAGCAACCCCACCTTGGATTTCCAAGGTGGTATCATTATGGAAGTAGATTGCCCAACCTTGCTTCCAAGGAGTGGCTGGTGGGTTTGAACTGCCAGCCTTCTGGTTAGCAGTCAAATGCTTTAGGCACTATGCCCCCAGAGCTCCCATGATGAAATAAGAAGGAGTTAAATTTAATGAAAGCAACTTTTGGGGAATCCTAATAACAAATTATGTGTTTGCACATGTACCTGATGCGTGTGTGTATCTATATATGTGTGTATATATATAAACCTTTGCTCTTGAGTAGACTCTGACTCATGGAGACCTCCATGTGTGTCAGAGTAGCACTGTACACTATCAGTTTTTCAATTGCTGATTTTTTTTTT
>NW_006921883.1:3340052-3357176 GCF_000298275.1 Orycteropus afer afer | reverse complement strand
GGACTAATTGTTTCCAAGAATTTTTGGTTTTCTTCATTCTTCTTTGCTCTGTATGAGGAGAGACCCATCGTTGCATCTAGATGGCAGCTTGCTATCTTTTAAGATCCCAGTCGCTACTCACCAAAGTAGGATGTGGGACAATGTTTTGTATAGTATGTTATGCAATTGCTGATTTTTTTGAATGATTTTGCCAGACCTTTCTTTTAAGGCTCCACTGACTGGGCTTGAACCTTCACCCTGTCAGTTAGCAGCTGAGTGTATTAACCATATGCACCACACAGGAACTATATATATAGCCCTGGTGATAAAATAGTTAAGCAATTTGCTGCTAACTAAAAGATTGGTAGTTCGAACCCACAAGGCACTCTGCAGAAGGAAAGATCTAGTAATCTGCTCTCAAAAGATTGTAGCCGAGGTAACTAGAAACATTTTGCTAAGTTCTACTCCATCACCTCAGGTCATTATGAGTCAGATTCAAGTCGATGGCACACAGCAATGTATTTTTGTATGCATACACACATACACATAAATGCTATTCTCTTATCAATATTCTATTTTATGAGGACATTTCTTAAATTTTTCACCTAAAAATTCCTATAATTCTCATTCACATAAATTACTTCTTATGTGGAGTCCTTACCACTCACTGAAGAATCCTTTAACACTTATTTATCGTGTCGGTCATGATCCTAAAAAAAGAAACCAAACTCATTGCCTTCGAGTTGGGACTCAGAATAAAAGGTATTTTAAGAAACAGCCCTTGCCTTCAGGAAGTTATGGTTTAATGATAGAGACAGCCATGAAAACAAATGTTTGCAAAATAAAAAGGAGTTAAATTAAAGGAGGGGGAGGAAAAGTAAATACAAGTGAAACAGTGACACAAGATAAGCACAACCAGGCCTGCCTGGTGGTGTGATGGTGAGATCTCTCTTTTTATTTTTATTTTTTTATTTCTGTTGGGACATCACCCATTTCATTTATTATTCATGTTATTTGCATCTGTCCCTTCTTTTCCTTTGTTAAGTTTGCCAGTGGTTTGTCGATTTTATTAATCTTTCCAAAGAACCAACTTCTGGTCTCCTTGATTTTTTCTATTGTCTTTTTATTTTCTGTTTCATTTATTTCTGCTTGAATCTTTATTATTTCTTTTCTTGTGGTGACTGTAGGCTTTTTTGCTGCTCTTTTTCTAAATGTTGGAGATGTTGGGTTAAGGTATTGATTTTGGCTCTTTCTTTTTGTTTGTTATGTGCATCTATTGCTATAAATTGCCCTCTGATCACTGCTTTTGCTGTGCCCCAAAGGTTTTGGTATGATGTGTTTTCATTCTCATTTGATTCAAGGAATTTTTTAATTTCATTTTTTATTCTTTGTATTACTAAATCATTTTTAAACTAAACAAAATGAAATGCACTGCCATCAAGTCAGATCCGACTCATACCAATCCCTCCTTGGGTTTATGAGGTGGTATCACTGTGGAAGTAGATTGCCCACCCTTCCTTCTGAGTAGTCGCTGATGGGTTTGAACCGCCAGCTTTCTGGTTAGCAGTCAAATGCTTTAGGCAGTATGCCACCAGACCTCCTAATCATTTTTAAGGAGGTTGTTATTCAGTTTCCATGCATTTGCTCTTTTTCCATTTCGTCTTCTTAGTATTGATTTCTAATTTTATAGTATTGTGATCTGAGAAGATGCTTTACAATATTTTAATGTTTTTAAATTCATTAAGCCTTGCTTTGTGGCCTAACATGTGGTCTATCCTGGAGAATGTTCTATGTGTGTGAAAAAGAAGATATATTGTGCTGTTGTTGGGTGAAATGCTCTGTAGATGTCTGTAAGGTCAATTTGGTTGATCATATTGTTTAGTTCTTCTGCATCTTTGTTGAGTTTCTTTCCAGTTGTTATATCTCTTACTGAAACTGGTGTATTCAGATCTCCTCTGTTACTGTGAATTCAGCTATTTGTCTTTTCAATTCTGTTAAAGTCTGCTTTATGTATTTTGGAAGCCTTTCATTGGTGCATAGATATTTATTATGGCTATGTCCACTTGCTCAATTGATCCTTTAATAAGTACATAATGTCCTTCCTTGTCTTTTATGATTGTTTTTTTCTCAAAGTCTATTTTATCAGAAATTAATATTGCCATTTCTGCCCTTTCTCGGTTGCGATTTGCTTGGTATATCTTTTCCCAACCTTTGATTTTTAGTCTAATTTTGTCTTTGTGTCTCAGGTGAGTCTCTTGTAGCTAGCATATTGATGGGTCATGTTTTCTTATGCAGTCTGCAACTCTCCGTCTCTTGAGTGGTGGCATTTAATCCATTGACATTCAGTGTAATTATTGACAATATGAATTTACTGATGTCATTTTGTTATGTGTTTTTCATGGTGTTGCTGATTTCCTTGTTCCATATACTTTTCTGTGCTGAGCTCTTTTTGTTTATGAATTGTATTATCATCTCCATTGTTGCTATTGTTGTTGTTGTTAGGTGCCATTGAGTTATTTCTGCTCATAGCGACCCTATGCACAGCAGAATGAAACACCACCCAAATCCGGTGCCAGTTCCATGATCCTTGTTATACTTGAGCCCATCATCTCAGCCACTGTGTCAATCCATCTCATTGAAGGCCTTCCCCTCTTTTGTCAACCCTCCACCTTACCAAGCATGACATCCTTCTCCAGGGAATGGTCCCTTCTGACAACATGACCAAAGTAGGTGAGACAAAGTCTGGCCATTCTCACTTCCAAGGAGCATTTCGGCTGTTCTTCCTCCAGGACAGATCTGTTAGTTCTTTAAACAGTCCATGGTACTTTCAGTATTCTTCACCAGCACCAAAACTCAAAAGCATCAACTCTTCTTTGGTCTTCCTTATGCATTGTCCAGCTCTTACATGCATATGAGGGGATTGAAAATATCATGCCTTGTGTTAGGCGCACCTTAGTCTTCAAGGAGACATCCTTGCTCCTTAGCACTTGAAAGAGTTCCTTTGCAGCTGACTTGTCCAGTGCTATACATCATCTAATGTCCTGCCTGCTGCTTCCATTGGCATCAATTGTAGAACCAAGCAATGTGAATTCTTTCACAACCTCAGTCTTTTCTCCATTTATCGTAATGCTGCTTATTGGTCCAGTTGTGAGGATTTTTGTTTTCTTTATATTGAGATGTAATCCATACTGCAGAGTGTATTCTTCAATCTTCATCAGTAAGTGCCTGAAGTCATCCTCACTTTCAGCAAGCAAAGTTATGTTGTCAGCATATAGCAGGTTGCTAATGACTCTTCCTCCAGTCCTGATGCCACATTCTTCTTCATATAGTCCAACTTCTCGGATTATTTGCTCAACATACAGATTGAATAAGTATGATCAAAGGATACAACACTGACACACTCCCTTCTTGATTTTAAACCATGCAGCATCCCCTTGTTCTGTTTTAATGACAGCCTCCTGGTCAGTGTACAGGTTCCTCATGAGTACAGTCAAGTGTTCAGGAATTCCCATTCTTCTCAGTGTTATCCACTATTTGTCATGATCCACACAATCAAATGCCTTTGCATAGTCAATAAAATGTAAGTAAACATCTTTCTGGTATCTTTGCCTTGAGCCAAGATCCATCTGACAGCAGCTATGATATCTCTTGTTCCACATCCTCTTCTGAATCCAGCTTGTATCTCTCGAAGTTCTCTGTCAATACACTGCTACAACCGATTTTGAATTATCTTCAGTAAGATCTTACTTGAATGCAATATTAATGATATTGTTAGATAATTTCCACATTCTGTGGGATCACCTTTCTTTGGAATGTGTACAAATATGGATCTCTTCCAGTCAGTTGGCCAGGTAGCTGTCTTTCAAATGTCTTGGCATAACCAAGTGAGTGCCTCCATCATGGCATCTGTTTGTTGAAACATCTCAGTGGTCATTCTATCAATCCCTGGAGCCTTGTTCTTCGCCAATTCCTTCATTGCAGCTTCGACTTCCTCCTTCAATACCACTGGTTCTAGATTATATGCCACTTCCTGAAATGGATGAAGATTGACCAGTTCTTTTTGGTACAGTGACTCAGTGTATTCTTTCCATCTTCTTTTGATGTTTCCTGCATCATTGTGATAGTTGGAGCTGTGTGTCAACTTGGCTGGACCGCAATTCTGTGTGGTATAAGCTGTTGTGATGTGGTTATTCCCATGATGGGATCAGATAAATATGTTTTGAGCAGCCAATCTGTTGAATGGGAGGGCCTTAGAGGTGTGGCCTGCTTCCAGTATATCTATGGACATCCTTGAAAAAGAGACATTCCTCTGTGGATCAGGATTCTGTTGTGCTGCCCACAACTGTCTGTGAACAAACAATACACCATTTGGCCTGGAGATCTTGGATTCATCATTCGTTGGAGTTAACAGCCAGTATACTGCCTGCCAACCTTGAGCTCCTCAGTCCCTACAGCTGCAGGAATCAGGAAGAGCCTCCAGCTTGATGTTTGATCCAAAAACTTTGCACTTGCCAGCTTCTATAAGTGTTTGAGCCAGTTTCCTAAGATAAATTTCTCTCTCTATATATATATAAGCTCTACTGGTTTTATTTCTCTAGAGAACCCAGTCTAACACATTTGGTACTGAGAGTGGGGTCTGGAGAGACAAAATAATAAGGACAGGCTTCCTAAATTGGTTCTCCAGTTTGATTAACCTTAAAGACTAAGTGACCCTGCCCCTGATAGTAAAGAGGGCCCTGCTAAGCCCTGGCATGAGGTGGCAACATTAATATGCAAAATAACACCACCAATAGATCAAATACTTGTGAGAAGTGATCGAATATTTGATATGCGATTGCATATTTGATACTTTTTTGCAATTTTGTCAGCATGAGGAGTATAAGGAAGCTGGTTGGTTGTTCCTACTTACACTAGACAAAGTTGTGAAAGAGTGAGATGAGCTCAGAGCTGCTGAGTCTCGGCATAAGCACCACATGAAAGACCTCAGTGCTTCCAGTTGTGTTCTGAAAGAATGCCTTATATCTTCTAGTAACAGAGCTGATATTGCTGAAAACCAAACCCAGAGTCTTATTGTAAGGTTGGCTGAATTACAGTGCCAATTAAATTGCCAACCCAGAGTGGTGTCTGACGTTAAAGTGAGGGCATTGATTGGGGAAAAATGAGATCCTGAAACCTGGAATGGGGACATATGGGCAGATAGTCAGGATGATCAGGATATGGAGCCTGTAAATTCTGTCGAATCCCTCCCATCTGAAGGGATTACTGTAAAATCATTATCCCCTCTAACTCAGTTTGATGGGATTAGCCAAACAGGTCCTGCTGGGTCATTGCCAGAGGCAGAGGCCATGGAAGACATTCCTGAATGTTCTCAGGAACTTCCTCAACTACCCATTGTTGCTGCTAGATCTATAACTAAAGTAAAGTCCAAGCGAGCCCCAAAAGGTGAAATAGAAAGTGTGACTGAGGAGGTGGTACGCTATATCCAAAAAGACCTACTTGATTTTGCTAACATGTACAGACAGAAACCTGGAGAATATGTATGGGAATGGTTACTGAGGATGTGGGATAATGGTGCAAGGAATGTAAGATTGGATCAGTCTGACTTTATTGATTTAGGCCCACTAAGTACGGACTCTTCATTCAGTGTTTCAGCTTGAGAGGTTAGGAAAGGATCTAATAGTTTATTTGGTTGGCTTACTGAAGCATGGATTATGTGGTGGCCTACCTTAAGTCAAGTTGAAGTACCAGACCTGCCTTGGTATAATGTAGAAGGAAGGTATCCAGAGGCTTAGGGAAATTGGCCTGTTAGAATGGATTTATCAGATTAGACCCCTAGAGCCAGAAATGGAGAGTCCAGAAGACATGCCTTTCACCAGTACGGTAAGGAATAAATTTGTGAAGGGAGCTCCGGCATACTTGAAGACTGCTGTGATTGCTATTTTATGTAAACTGGATTTGACAGTTGGAACTGTCCTAATTGAACTAAGACACTTAAAATGGGGCTGATTGGACCCCATGATAGTAGGGGCCAAGTGGCAGCAGTTAATCGACAAAGGCAAGGTTGGCGTGGTTACCATAATGGACAGCAGAGTTGGAACAGTAATCAGAATAATCTGACTTGTGTGGAATTATTGCATTGGCTGCTTGCTCATGGTGTTCCTAGTAGTGAAATACATGGCAAGCCTACTAAATATTTACTTGTATAGACAGAAGAATTCTAGGTCATGTGAACAGCAACCTAGATTGAATCGCCAGAATGCAGAGTCACGACCTCTCAATCAATTCTCAGACTTGAGTCAGTTTACAGACCCACAACCCCTTGAATGAAGGGGAGGCCAGGTCCCTTTGAGGAAGGACCCCACTACATTGCCAAAAATCTATAACATCAGTCTTTTTCCCAGCCTTCCCCAAAAGGATCTGAGGCCTTTTACAGGAGTGACTCTTCACTGGGGAAAAAGAAATAATCAGACTTTTCAGGGATTCCTGGACACTGGCTCTGAATTGACACTAATTCCAGGAGACCCAAAGCGTCATTGTGGCCCACCAGTCAGAGTAGGGCCATATGGAGGTCTTAGCTAAGGTGCATCTCACAGTGGGTCCAATGGGTCCCCGAACGCATCCTGTTGTGATTTCCCCAGTGTCAGAATACATAATCGGAATAGATATTCTGAGCAATTGGCAGAATTTCCACATTGAGTCCCTGACATGTGCAGTAAGGGCCATTATGGTAGGAAAAGCCAAGTGGAAGCTATTAGAACTGCCTCTACCTACAAAAATAGTAAACCAAAAGCAATACTGCGTCCCTGGTGGGGTTTCAGAGATTACTGCCACCATCAAGGACTTGAGGGATGCAGGGGTGGTGATTCCCACCACATCCCCATTTAAATTGCCTATTTGGCCTGTGCAAAAAACAGATGGATCTTGGAGAATGACAGTAGATTATTGTAAACTTGATCAGGTGGTGAAACCAATTGCAGCTGCTGTTCCTGATGTGGTTTCATTGCTTGAGCAAATTAGTACATCTCCTGCTACTTGGTATGCAGCTATTGATCTGGCCAATGCCATTTTCTCGATACCAATTTCAAAGGACCATCAGAAGAAGTTTGCCTTCAGCTGGCATGGCCAACAATATACTTTCACAGTCCAGTCTGCCAGCAGCTGAGACCAACACTGAGTCCACGATATGGAACCATACCTCGGGGTGATCAGCTAGCAACCTGGTTGCAGGTTGATTACATTGGACCACTTCCATCATGGAAAGGACAGCGTTTTGTTCTTAGTGGAATAGATACCTATTCTGGGCATGGATTCACCTTCCCTGCATGCAATGCCCCTGCCAAAACTACCATCCATGGACTTACGGAATGCCTTATCCACCGTCATGGTATCCCACACAGCATTGCTTCAGGTCAAGGGACTCACTTCACAGCAAATGAAGTGTGGCAATGGGCCTATGCTCTTGGAATTCACTGGTCTTACCATGTTTCACATCATCCTGAAGCATCTGGCTTGATAGAATGATGGAATGGCCTACTGAAAACACCATTATGGTGCTAGCTAGGTGGCAATATCTTGAAGGGTTGGGGCAATGCTCTCCAGGAGGCTGAATATGCTCTAAACCAGTGTACAGTATACCCTTCTGTTTCTCCAATAGCCAGAATTCATGGGTCCAGGAACCAAGGGGTGGAAATGGGAATGGTACCACTCACTATATTACCCCTAGTGACCCACTCAAAAAAATTTTGCTTCCTGTCCCTGCTACCTATGCTCTGCGAGTCTGGAGATCTTAGTCCCAAAGGGAGGAACACTCCCACCTGAGACACAATACTGATTGCATATAACTAGAATTTAAGAATGCCACCCAGCCATTTTGGCTTCTTCATGCCTCTGGATCAATAGATAAAGAAGGGCATTACTGTACTATCTGGTGTGACAGATCCTGACTACCAAGGGGAAATTGGATTGGCTTTACATAATACAGGTAAAGAAGAATATGTTTGGAATACAGGAGATTCTTTAGGACGTCTCTTAGTACTACCATGCCCTATGATTATAAAGTCAGTGGAAAATTACAGCAACCCAATTCTGATATGATTGCTAATGGCCCAGACCCTTCAGGAATGAAGGTTTGTGTCATCCCACCAGGCAAAGAACCACGACCAGCTGAGGTGCTTGCTGAGGGCAAGAGAAATACAGAATGGGTGGTAGAAGAAGGTAGTTCTGAATATCAGCTACAACCACGTGACCAGCTGCAGAAACGAGGATTGTGATTGTTATATTTCTTCATTGTGTATGTGCATCAAATACTTTTGTTTCCTTCTCTTATGAACTGTGAAATGTAAATAAGTTTAATGTGTTTCAGTTGTTCGTGTGTTAGCATATCATGTTAGGTGCAAATATGACTTTATAATTGTCCTTATTTAGAGAGTATATATGGTTAAGAAGATGTGTACAACTGCCAAGTTGACAAGGGGTGGACTGTGATAGTTGGAGTTGTGTGTCAACTTGGCTGGACCACAATTCTGTGTGGTTTAAACTGTTAGGTGATATGGTTATTCCCATGATGGGATCAGATGATTATGTTTTTAGCAGCCAGTCTGTTGAAAGGGAGGTCCCTAGGGGTGTGGCCTACTTCCAGTATATCTGTGGACATCCTGGGAAAAGAGACATTCCTCTGTGGATCAGGATTCTGTTGTGCTGCCTACAACTGTTCATGAGTGAACAATCCACCATTCGGCCTAGAGATCTTGGATTTGTCATTCATTGGAGTCAACAGCCAGTACATTGCCTGCCAACCTTGAGCTCCTCAGCCCCTACAACTGCAAGAGGTCTGAAATGCCTCCAGCTTGACATTTGATCCAAGAACTTTGGACTTGCCCGCTTCTATAAGTGTGTGAGCCATTTTTCTAAGATAAATTTCTCTCTCTCTCTCTCTCTCAGCTTTATTGGCTTTGTTTCTCTAGAGAACCCAGTCTAACACAATCATTTTGATCATCTTGCATATTTTGCCCCTAAAATCTTTCAATATTTCAACTCAAGGCTGAGTTTTTCCTCAGTTCTTTCACCTTGAGAAATGCTGAGCATGTTCTTCCCTTTTGGCTTTCTAATTCCCAGTTTTTGCACATTTCATTATAGTGATTGGCTTTGTCTGATCAAGCTGCTCTTTGAAATCTTCAGTTCAGCTCTTTTATCTTGTCATTTCTTCCATTTGCTTTAGCTACTCTCCTCTCAAGATCAAGTTTCAGATGCTCTTCTGTCATTCATTTTGTTCTTCACTTCTTTTCTCATCTTTTTAGTGATCTCTTGCTTTCTTCATGGATGATGTTCTTGATGTCTTCCCACAATTCTTCTGGTTTTCGGTCATTGGTGTTCAGTGCATCAAATCTGTTCTTTAGATGGTCTCTAAATTCAGGAGTGATATATTCAAGATCATATTTTGGCTCTCGTGGACTTGTTTTAATTGTCTTTAACTTCAAATTGAACTTGAATATGAGCAGTTAATGGTCTGTTCCAGTCAGCTCCTGGCCTGGTTTTGGCTGAAAATATTGAGCTTTTCCATAGCATCTTGCCACAGATGTAGTCATTCTGATTCCTGTGTGTTCCATCTGGCAAAGTCCACGTGTACAGCCACTGTTTGTGTTGTTGGAGAAAGGTATTTGCAATGAATAAGTTGTTGTTCTTGCAAAATTTTACCATGGAATTTCCAGCATTATTTCTGTCACCAAGGCCAAGTTTTCCAAGTACCAATGATTCTTCTTTGTTTCCAACTTTTGCATTCCAGTCACTGTCCAATACATTGTACAATACTTAGGTTAGAAGGCTCTCAAAATAGGACTGGGAAAGAGCTGCATCATCAGAGTAAACCCAGCCTTACTCATATGGATAAGGCAAAGCTTTCCAGACCTCTATTTGCTGATGTGGCACGACTCAAATTGAGGGGAAACAGCTGCAAACGTCCATCAATAATCAGAACATGGAATGTAAAAAGTATGAATCTAGGAAAATTGGAAGTTGTCAAAAATGAAATGGAACGCATAAAGATTGATATCCTAGGCATTGTTGTTGTTGTTGTTATGTGCCATCGAGTCAGCCCTGACTCATAGCGACCCCTCCTTGGGTTTCCGAGGCAGTATCACTACGGAAGTAGGATTGCCCAACCTTCCTTCCGAGGAGTGGCTGGTGGGTTTGAACCGCCAGCCGTCTGGTTAGCAGGCAAGTGTCTTAGCCACTATGCTACCAGAGCTCCATCCTAGGCATTAGTGAGCTTAAATGGATTGGTTTTGGCCATTTTGAATCAGAGAACCATATGATCTACTGTGCTGGGAATGACAAATTGAAGGGGAATGGTGTGACATTAATCATCACAAAGGATGTTTCAAGATCTATCCTGAAGTATAATGCTGTCAGTGATAGGATAATATCCATACACCTAAAAGGAAGACCCATCAATACTACTGTTATTTAAATTCATGCACCAATCACCAAAGCCAAAAATGAGGAAATTGAAGATCTTTCTCAACTTCTGCAGTCTGAAATTGACCGAACATGCAATCAGGATGTGTTAATTATCACTGGTGACTGGAAAGTTTGTTGATATTGCTATATGCTAAATATGTTGCATATTGCTATATGATAAATATTTGTGCTTGTCCTCTTTTTTATTTTTATGTGATGGTTTATTATTTTTCTTTGAGGTTATTCTGTGATTATTTTCTTCCCAAGGTTAAAACAGTCCATTCTTTTTATTGTCTTAAGAATGATATTCTCATTTAATTTTTTCAACTTCATGCCTAAGAGTAGATGCAATTAATATCTCAAAGACAATGAGACAAAGGACACCAACATACAGAGAGATTAAATGACTTGATCAGGTTTTTGGGAGTTGGAGATAGGACTCAATCTGAGTGCTTAACAGTATATACTCACAGTAGTTTATCCAGTGCCTAGCACAATTGAAGTTCTACATATGAACTGTTGCTGTTTCTATCGTTATTATCTGCAGAATTTAAGGTGTGTTGGTATCATTTCATTAATTCTGTATTTACAAAACATTGTATTGACAAAACGTGAACAACCCTCCCTTCTGCTCGAAAACCAGGGTTTCAAAATGCTTCTTCCCTGTTCAGTTTTGGCCAATGAAATGAAACTGGAATGGACCCAAATTTGTAAAATATGGGTGTATCAGAATGCTATCTGGATCAGCAAAAATTGTGGATGGACACCCTACTCGAAATTTAATCTCTCTACTGGAAAACAAAGGCAGCGTCATGTTGCATAGCAACCAAATCTGTTTACAAGAAAAGTTGAAAACAGCAGTGACCAGCTGAAAGATGGGAGCTGAGTGCTTCATTTCAATGTGTTTTGCTTTCCACAGTTCTGGCTGTAATCTAGTGTCTCACACCACCCTCCTGAAAGGGCTCACTATACCTCTTCTGAGTTTCCCATTCCCAGACTTCGATCTCTAATTTGTCCCATTCTGTTTATCGCTCCAGTACATTCACCTTTTACAGACTTTGGTCTGTTTGATTTTGCTACATTGGCCATCAGTGAACAGATTTGAACAAATCCACAGCCATGTCAAAAATGGATACAGGTTTTACTCTAATTATTGCAGCTACTTATTTAGAGATATTTTAGCTCAAACTCTTGTCCAGTTGCTATCCTGTTTGCTGTTGCTATACTCGTATGTTTTTCTCTTCTCATTTCTTCAATACAAGCAATACCTGGGTTACGAATGTCCAGCTGATGGATGACTCCTATTTGCCCCATAATACAGGGCTTTGAAGCAGTTCTGTCATGACTGATGAAACGATACAGGAACAGATTTGAATTTTCACAATTTGGTGATTCATCACGGTAACTGGTAAAGGAAAATTACTGGTTGAAAACTTGGAACAGGAGACACGGAAGAGGTGTGTGAGCCCTTTCAGGAATCTGATGCATGAGATTGGGTTATCAGCATGACTGTGGAGAGCCACACACATTCAAAGTGGCATAGTCAGCAGCCAGTCTCTGAGCAGAGTACTGCCATCTTTGAAGATCTACTTTAATATTATATAAATTTGCCCTCACTTTGAAACAATTGGATTAACCCTACTTGCAACTTATTCTTCATCAAAATCATGTTCACTTACGGCATGTGCACCTTTTAAATTATTGAATAGAAATCAAGCCTTTTCTTGCACTAAAGTAAGGCTAAATAAGAATCATAGACACCTGTTCCAGCTGACCTACAGATTCTTAAAAATGCAGTTAGGAGTGGATCTCGTTCGTAACCCAGGGACTGCCTGCCTTTTCTCTACTGCTTCTGAATCAAAGTCTTGCCTTCACTTTCCAGACTATCTTGAGTCTCCCAAAACATTTCATTTTAATTGACTGTTTTTTTCCTTTTAGTTCATTTATTCAACAAATACTTACTAGGTAAATATTATATCTGAGGCTCAGTTGTAGTGGTGGTCGTTAGGATGTCAGGACAAGCACAGTCCCTGAAAAAGCCAGGCTATTGTAACAGAGTAGGAAGTAGACACCAGAGAAGCCTTCTCTCTATATAAGTTTTAAGCCAAATATTATTTATTGTAGGCCTAGAACAAATATCTGATATATGAAGGTCATTTCATAGTACTGCTTGGTAAACGTTTTTCCTGGCTAAACTTTCATTCAGAAACTCATTTAAATCCTTTCTCTTTCAGTTTTAATTAATTACTCTGCTTGTCTTTCTCGGGATTATTTTTATTCTTCTGCATATTATGCAGGGATTTTGTGTGGACAGATTGATTCATCTTCCAGAGAATTTTTCTCCCTCCTAATGACTGGTTTATGTCAAAAAATTTGGAAGACAACTACCTGACAACCAACTGGAGGAGATCCGTATTTGTCCCCATTCCAAAGAGAAGTGATCCAACAAAATGCAGAAATTATCAAACAATATCATTAATATCACACACAAGTAAATTTTTGCTAAATATAATTCAAAAATGGTTGCAGCAGTGCATCAGCAAAGAACTGCCAAAAATTGAAGAAGAGAATGTGGAATGAAGGATATCATTGCCAATGTTGGATGGATCTCTGGCTAAAAGCAAAGAATACTAGAAAGATTTTCACCTGTATTTTATTGACTATGCAAAGGCTGTGTGGATCATAACAAATTATGGATAGCATTGTGAAGAATGAGATTTCCAGAATACTTTATTGTGCTCACACAGAACCTATATAGAAAGCAACAAGTAGTTGTTCAAACAGAACAATGGGATACTATGTGGTTTAAAATCCGAAAAGGTGTGTGTCAAATTTTATCCTTTCTCTGTACTTATTCAGTCTGTATATTGAACAACTAATCTGAGAAGCTGGACTATGAAGAAGAATATGGCATCAGGATTGAAGAAAGAATCACTAAAACTTGCAACATGTAGATCATACAACCTTGCTTGCTAAAAGTGAAGAAGACTTGAAACACTCACTGACCAAAGACTATATGGATTATACCTCAACATAAAACAAAAGTCCTCACAACTGGACCAATAAACATCATGATAAATGGAGAAAAGATTGAAGTTGTCAAGTATTTCATTTTATTTGTATTCACAATCACTACACATGGAAGCAACAGTCAAGAAATCAAGTGACATTTTCCACTAGGCAAATCTGCTGCAAAATACCTCTTTAAAAATGTTAAGAAGCAAAGATGAGGCCTAAGATGCCCCAGACTCTAGCCATAGTATATCTTCATTTGCTGCATATGTATGTGAATGCTGGACACTGAATAAGGAAGACTGAAGAAGAGCTGATGGATTTGAATTATGGTGTTGGCATACAATCTTGGATGTATTGTGGACTGCTAGGAGAATGAACAAATCTGTCCTGGAAGAAGTACAGGTAGAATGCTCCTCAGAAGCAAGGATGGTGAGCCTTCAACTTAGAGTTTCTTCCTCCAAATTTCACATTGCTTATTCTATAACCTTCTGAGTGTAGAACACCTTTTAAGGTGTTTTAGTTTTGTTTATACTACTGTTGATTCATGAAAATAGTGATATAATTTAATGAATAATTACCACTGTGATATGTAGTGTCATGCACAGTGAGTTCATTTTCTCTGTATTAAAAGTCCCATTATGAATTGACCCCATTTTACAGATGAGTAAAGTGAGGTTCAGAGAGGTTAATCAGAAGGTTCAAAATATACACCTTATAAGTTATTGATCAGGAACTTAAACCCAAGTTTTCACACCTAGTTTATGGAGGTATATTAAATGTTAAATATATTATGGACTTCCAAAAGAATGAACAAATCTGTCATGGAAGCCAGAATAGTTCCTTAGAAGTGAGGATGGCAAGACTGTTATCAGGAGGGACCAGTCCCTGGAGAAGGACATAGGCCATCATGCTTGGTAAAGTAGAGGGTCAGTGGAAAAGAGGAAGAGATGGATTGACACATTGCTTGCAGCAATGGACTCAAATATAGGAATGATTATGAGATTGGTGCAGGAGTAGGCAGTATTTCATTCTGTTTTACATGAGGTCTCTGAGTTGGAGCTGACTCTACTACACCTAACAACAGCAACAAATATGACTAGTTTCACAGGCTAAGTCATCCGTATGATTCTAGGCAAGTATACCTCTTTAGAGCTTTATATCCTTATCTGTACAATGTGCTATTTACAGTTTCTATGTTTTATAATCCTCATGGGAACTAGATTGATTAATGTAGGTAAAATACTTAGAGTGATGCTTGACACATGCTGAAGTTTATGGAAGATACAATTTATTAAGTCATATCCCCAAAATACGCATTTCAAAAAGCCTTTTCCCCCATGTTGTTGTTGTTGTTATGTGCCGTCGAGTCATCTCCAACTCATAGCAACCCTCTGCACAGCAGAAAGAAACACTGCCTGGTCCCACGCCAGCTTCATGTTCCTTGCTACACTTGAGCCCATTGCTGCAGCCACTGTGTCATTCCATCTCATTGAGGGATTTCCCCTTTTTCATCGACCCTCTACCTTACCAACCTGCTCCAGGAACCATCCTTCTCCAGGGAATGGTCCTTTCTGACAACATGACCAAAGTAGGTGAGACGAAGTCTGGCCATTCTCACTTCCAAGGAGCATTCTGGCTGCACTTCCTCCAGGACACCTATGTTAGATCTTTTAGCAGTCCATGGCACTTTCAGCATTCTTCGCCAGCACCACACCTCAAAAGCATCAACTTTTCTTCAGTCTTCGTAATTCATTGTCCAGCTCTCACATGCATATGAGGCGATTGAAAATACCATGGCTTGTGTCAGACGCACTTTAGTCCTCAAGGAGACATCTTTGCTCTTCAGCACTTGAAAGATGTCCTTTGCAGCCAATTTGCCCAGTGCTATTTGTTGTCTGATGTCCTGACTGCTGCTTCCATTGGTGTCAATTGTAGAACCAAGCAATGTGAAGTCTCCAACAAAGCAGTATGTTACTGCCAAACTTGCTTCCACTTTACACAGTTATGTAAGTTTCACCCACCCAGCAACAGTTACTACACTTGGGAAAAAAGTCTCACAAAAACCCCAGAAGGGTTTACCATGTGGTCCATATATGTACCATGGCTTACAAAAGAGTTTAAACACATAAGTCAAATAGAGAATGAAAACAATTAAAAGAAAAATGATAGAAGACTTTTCTCAGGTGTCCCCATGGCCTGTAAAAATAACACATATCATACACTGATAGCTTTTAATTCTGTATGGTCAGACGTCTTTCCCTCATGTTTTCCTTCATTGTGTTATACATATTTAAACTGAAAAGCTAGTGGGAAAAGAGTTGGAGTTTATTATTATTATTATTATTATTATTTAACTGTCTAACATATTTTTGTCCTTCTACATATTTTAGGAATCAATGTTTTTTTAACTGTCTCTGCATTATCACCAAGAACCTCTGGTGGTGTAATGGTTAAAAGCATTTGACTGCTAACCAAAAGAACAGTGGTTTGAACCTACCAGCTGCCCTGCACAAGAAAGACGAGGCAATCTGCTTCTTTAAAGATTTGCAGCCTTGGAAACTATATGGGGCAGCTGTGCTCTGTCCTAAAGGGTTGCTATGAACTGGAGTTGACTCGATGGCACTGGATACCTTATCACCTGTCCATCTATATTTGGGCCTACCTGAAAAAAAAGTCTTCTGTCATTTTTCTCTTAACTGCTTTTATACTCTATTGAACTATATCCTTTAACTCTTTCATAAGTCATGGTACATATACATTGTTGTTTTTGTTGTTATGTGCCATCGCATCATCTCCGACTCATAGCAACCCCTCCTTGGGTTTCCAAGGTGGTATCACTATGGAAGTAGATTGCCCAACCTTCCTTCTGAGGAGTGGCTGGTGGGTTTGAACTGCCAGACTTCTGGTTAGCAGTCAAATGCCTTAGGCACTATGCTACCAGAGCTACTGGTACATATACGTACCACCCACATGGTAAACCCCTTCTGGGGTTTTTGTGAGACTTTTTTCCTACGGGTAGTACCTGATGCTGTGTGGGTGAGAATTTATGTAGCTGTGAAAATTGGAAGGAAGTTTGGTGGTGAGGTACTGGTTTGTTGAGATATTATTATATGACTGGTGTATTTTGGAGGAATGATTATGTAAAATCTTTATCTCTGGACTTCTGTACAATGAGGTATAAAGTATGTTTCCTGTATGTTACTGGGAAGGTGCATTGTTTGGAATTAGGTATTATAATCAACTGAATATTTTTTTCCCTACCTGATCCCACCTATCCTACTACTAGAGTCCACTGGGACTTATGTATCCCATATATTTATCAAAATCCATCATAGCTAATAAAAATTATATATATATTTATGTGTGTGTGTGTTATGTATACACACACACACACACATATACACAAAGTCTTACAAATAAATAATTTGGTGATGAAAGGGTTAACTACCTCACTAAAGTAAGAAAAGCATCTGGTACTTAGCTGAGTTGAAAGCTGTCTACTCTGCAGTGACATTGCAGTGCTTGTGAAGTTTCATTTTAGAAATTTCTAATTCTTTAATCTTCAAGCTGATTTTAATGCATTTGTAGGTATTTTTCTCTCAGTTTTGAAATTTTAAATGTGAAGTAGTGGAATCCAGAGACAAGGTTTCATTTCTTAACAAGTTTGGTTCTTTA
>NW_006921883.1:3298894-3339592 GCF_000298275.1 Orycteropus afer afer | reverse complement strand
TTTTTTTTTTTTTTCTTTTTGAATATTCTAATGAATTAAGTCTGAATTGTCTCCCTGCCTCTAACCCCTAACAACCATCCCCACCCAATATATTCTGTGGAATTCTTGTCTTCACAATTGACATTGGGAAAGGTAAAGAAAGTCTGAAAAGCAATGAGCTGACTTTTACATTTTAGTATTCATTGCTGCTAGTTGTCAATCAAAAGGAAAAAGTTCATGAAGATTTTGTTTACACTTTATTTTTATTTTTTTCCTCTGAAGAAAAGGTGGCCTTTCTCTTTCTGACAGTGAGGGCAGTGTGGAAAGTGCAAGTTGTGTTCATTTGCCTATTTACTTCAGACCATGCAATAGTGGGTGACTGGTTGTTGAGGATTGTCAGCTAAGTCATTTTTTTTAAGGTTGCTTCTTTCAGCAGCCAAACTGTGATATGAAACAGATGTTGACTCTGTCCTGTTTCTTTGTTTGCCTGGAGGAATACGCCTCTTCCCAGTGAAAGGTGCTGTTTGTTTGCATCCTGCTAGTTATCTTCCACTGCTGCTAATCTGTCCTGGTTATTTGCATGTCTTAATTTCTCCAGAAACTGGACAGGATAAACTTCTTAACCATCTACCCAAGGAGCACTGTTGCCTGCTTCTTTTACTTTCTGTCTTTTTTACCTAGACCATTTGGTGTCTTCACTAAATTAAGCTTTCCTCCTTTTCACCACTACAAAGACAGGAGAGGAATAAAGACAAAATATGCCAATAAATTGGTGTATATTATAAAAACAGAAATAAACTAGGCAGACATACTTGAAGAGGTTGTTATAGATACATTGCTCTGAACTCTGAAGGACAGGTGGAACTGTGGACATTTCTTGATAATGTAGGAGAGAGCAACTTGCCATTCTGAAACTATTCTAGCCTTCTCCAGACATGAGTTTGTCTGGAAGAAGTGGCAAGAAACCATGCCCTTGGCAAAGAGAAATGTCTGCACAGGGTGGGGGCCCAAGGAAGGTCATGTCCATGGGTTATTGTATTACTGTGCTGTCAGCTAAATTACAGTCAGCTACATACAAGTACATGTGCATATTCTGTATGTCTTGTATAATTATAAGAAAGATATGTGATTTAGCAAGTAGTGCTTCAAGACTGCCACTTTCTACATTTGAATTTGTTTTCTGATCTGTAAAAGGCAAGTTTTAATAAATCACCTCAATTTATTTCCTTAGGGATTGGGCTGGAAAAGAAAAGTTAAATTGCCTGAAGTTCCCCAAAAAAGATGCTTTAAGAATAGAGGATGTTATTTCCACTAACTCTCTTTTTATACTCATAGATCCAGTGTGATGTAGAATATGGAATAGGCCAAATTTCTTGATATAGTATTGTATCCTTATCTAGGAAAAGAACCCGACCTTTCTGCAGTGGGAACAGCCAGTTAACTCCTGGCTCCCTGAGCTGTGTACGTTCTCACTTAGGCTTAGGCTATACTAGGGGAAATGATATTGGTATAAAGCCAAGTCACTTGGATATGAGTTAAAAGGCCACAGCTATCTGAATTGCTTGAACAGAATCCCAGGGTGGTGGTGTTCAAGCGTTTTTTACACTTGCTAAGGGAAAACTGAGCCAGATAGTCTACAGAGCCAAATAAATGAATCTAGGGGCCCAGAAGTCTGTTACTGGCTGATGTGGACCTGACCTTAATTTTTGTTTTCTTCTGGAGAAATGCCTAGTAATTTTTAAAAATCTGTCTTCCCAGTCATAATCCAATATAGCGCTTAACAGTATATTTCTTCTAACACTATATATATATATATATATATATATATATATATATATATATATATGAAATGTTTTAAAAACTAGTTTGCTGGCCTTTTAAGGTCCCAGCAACAGGGATTTCATATGCTTCTGTAGGTTACTGCTATATCACTGTTTCTTTTTTGGGGGATATCAGGACATTTCATGCCTTCCAACTCTACCAAACTTCTTCATACAACATTTGTGTTCAGCTCGTAGCTTAATTTTCTATCCCTCACAAGGGAATAGGTATTTCTGTTTCTCCCAGGGGTTGCCATAATAGCAACTGGTTTTCATTGTGTATTTGGTTTCAGTGTGGTATTGCAGCAACAGCACAGGAAATCAGGAAGGAGAACAGTATTTTCTTCTAACAAAACAAGCCTTGACACATTGGGCAAGACACTTAGGTAACTTTTCTGAGGCTACATTCTTTTCTTGCAGCTGAGGATTCCAATACTGTCCTCCCATTTGAATATGTATAAAAACATCTGCCATCAAGCTGATTCTGTCTCATAGCAACCCCCATTGGGTTCCCAAGGCTGTAAATCTTTACGGAAGTAGATTGCTTCATCTTCTTCCTGCAGAGAAGGGAAGTTTGAACCACTGAACTTCTAGTTAGCAGCCAAATACCCCGTCCATTTTAATAAAGCACAATTAATTTATTTTTATCTTGAAACTCAGTATCTCACCTTTGACCCTGAGGAGTCCCTGGGTAGGTAGGAGCCTACCTGTAACAACTCTACAGGATTATGTAGCATTGTTTTCTCTCTTTCACTTTGATGTCCTCAATGACTTAATTTTTTGTGTGTGTGCACAATAGATAGACATTTGGACAAGCCTCAAAGCTTATTCTTGAGAGTGTAGTATGAGGCAGGACATCTTTGCATACAATTGTTTTTGTTGTCAGTTGCTATTGTGTTGGCTCTGAATTATTGTGACCTTATGTATAACAGAATGAAATGTTACCCAGTCCTGCACTGTCTTCATGATTATGGGTTTGTTTGAGTCTGTGGTTGTGGCCATTGTGTAGTGCCTTCCAACATGGAGGCTTATGTTCCAGCACTGTATCAGATAATATTCTGTTGTGCGCCATAATGTTGCCACTGGCTAATTTTTGGAAGAGGATTGTCAAGCCTTTGTTCCTAATCTGTTTTAGTCTCAAAGCTTTGCTAAAACCTATCCACCATGTCCACCCTGCTGGTATTTGAAATACCATTGATACAACTTCAAGCATCATGGCAATTTCCAAGCCACCACTACAGGACATTTACAGACATGTGTGGATACATAAAATATCAACTAAATAATACTAACTTATCAAAGTTCCCATCACTTTGTTATTTACTTTGAGAGGCACTGAGGTCTGGTGTGTTAATACTAATAGGATTAAGGACAAGATAATTAGGATCACATAGAAAAGATAGAAGAGACCTCACAGAGGAAAAGACAAGTCTAGGAAAAGCAACAGATGGAACAAAAGGTATGGGGATGACAGTGGTATTAGTTTTCAGATGGCACAGGATTAGAGAGGTATAAACCATTGAAAAACAATATAATCTTAAAGGGTCATTGTACTGTAATGTGAAATATACTGTTGTTGTTGTTATGTGCCATCGAGTTGGCCCCGACTCATAGCGACCCCTCCTTTGGTTGCCAAGGCAGTATCACTACAGAAGTAGATTGCCCAACCTTCCTTCCGAGGAGTGGCTGGTGGGTTTGAACCGCCAGCCTTCTGGTTAGCAGTCAAGTGCCTTAGGCACTATGCTACCAGAGCTCCTTAAATATACTGTAGGGAAAAGAAATGGGAAGAGAGTTGTTACATTATAGGGATTACAATCAATGTCATGAAACAAAATATATATGAACTGTTGTATGGAAAATGAGTTTGCTCTGTAAACTTTCACCTGAATCATAATTAAAAAAAAAAAAAAAGATTTTCAAAGAGGAAAAAAAGTATATTTTAATATATGTGTTAGGCTGGGTTGTCTGGAGAAGCAAAACCAGTGAAGCTTTGAGAGAGAGAGAGCGAGAGAGAGAGGGAGAGAGGTTGATTTATCTTAGGAAAATGGCTCACACTTACAGAAACTGACAAGTCCCAAGTTCTTGGATCAAATGTCAAACTGAAGGCTTTTCCTGACTCATGCAGCTGCAGGGACTGACAAGCTCAAGGTTGGCAGGAAGTTTACTGGCTGTTGACTCCAATAAATGACGAATCCAAGATCTCAAGGCTGAATGGTAGATTGTTTGCTCATGGACAGTCTTTTTTTCCCAGGATGTCCATAAATACATTGAAAGCAGACCACTCCCCTAGGGAAACTCCCTTTCAACCAATTGGCTGCTCAAGACATATATATCTGATTCCATCATGGGAATAACCCCATCACAAGTGCTTAAACCACACAGAATTTTGGTCCAGCCAAATTGACACACAACTCCAACTATCACAGTCCACTGCTTGTCAGCTTGGCAGTTGTACACATCTCCTTCACCATATATAATCTCTAAATAAGGACAACTGTAAAACAACTTATTTGTGCCTTCAGGTCCTGCTTGATGATACACTAACATATGTACAACCAAAACACATTTACCCTGTTTACATTTTGTAGTTTTAACAGAAGGAAACAAAAACATTTCATGCACATTATACAATGAATAAATATAACAATCACAGTCCTTGTTTCTGCAACTGGTCACGTGGTTGTAGCTGATATTCAGAACTACCTTCTTCCACCACCCATTTCATATTTCCCTTGCCCTCAGCAAGCACCTCAGCTGGTCATGGTTCTTTGCCTGGTGGGGTGGCACAAACCTTCATTCCTGAAGGGTCTGGGCCATTAGCAGTCATGTCAGAATTAGGTTGCAGTAATTTTCCATTGACTTTAATCACAGGGCATCGTAGTACTAAGAGACATCCTAAAGAATCTCCTGTATTCCAGACATATATTTCTTTACCTCCATTATGTAATGTCAATCCATTTTCCCCTTGATAATCAGGATCTATCATGCGAGATAGTACAGTAATGCCCTTCTTTGTCTGTTGATCTAGAGGCATGAGGAAGCCAAAATGGCTGGGTGGCATTCTTAATTTCCAGTTCAGTGCAATCAGTCTTGTGTCTCCAGGTGGAAGTGTTCCTCTTTTCGGGACTAAGATCTCCAGACCCACAGAGCATAGGGTAGCAGGGACAGGAAGCAAAATTTTTTTGAGTGGGTCACTAGAGGTAATAGTGAGTGGTACCACTCCCATTTCCACCCCTTGGTTCCTGGATCTGTAAATCCTGGCTATTGGAGGACAGCACCATATATTGGATGCTGGTTTAGAGCATATACAGCCTCCTGGAGAACATTGTCCCAACCCTTCAAGGTATTGCCACTTAGTTGGCACTGTAATTGTGCTTTTACTAGGCCATTCCATTGTTATTTCAAGCCAGCTGCTTCAGGATGATGGGGAACATGGTAAGACCAGTGAATTCCATGAGCATAGGCCCATTGCCACACTTCATTTGCTGTGAAGTAAGTCCCTTGATCTGAAGTAATGCAGTGTGGGATACCATTATGGTGGATGAGACATTCTATAAGTCCACAGATGGTAATTTTGGCAGAAACATTGCATGCAGGGAAGGCAAATCCATATCCAGAATAAACATTAATTCCAGCAAGAACAAAACACTGTCCTTCCCATGATGGAAATGGTCCAATGTAATCAACCTGCCACAAGGTTGCTGGCTTATCACCCCAAGGAGTGGTTCTATATCACGGACTCAGTGTTGGTCTCTGCTGCTGGCAGATTGGGCACTCAGCAGTGGCGGTAGCCAAATCAGCCTTGGTAAGTGGAAGTCCATGTTAATGAGCCCATGCATACTCCATCCTTGCCACCATGGCCACTTTGTTCATGAGCCCATTGAGCAATGACCGGAGTTGTTGTTTGTTGTTGTTGTTACGTGCCATCCAGTCGGACCCGACTCATAGCGACCCCTCCTTGGGTTTCTGAGGCAATATCACTATGGAAGTAGATTGCCCCATCTTCCTTCCGAGGAGTGGCTGGTGGGTTTGAACCTCCAGCCTTCTGGTTAGCAGTCAAGTGCCTTAGCTACTATGCTATCAGAGCTCACATGAATTGTGGTTAGGAGTAGCTGGGGAAAAAGGACGGCTGGTTTCCACTGAACGTGTCATCCCATCCACCTGATTGTTAAAGTCCTCCTCTGCTGAGATCACCTTTTGGTAGACATTCACAAGAGACACAAATATCTTTACTCCTTTGGCCCATTCAGAGAGATCTATCCACATATCTCTTCCCCATACATCCTTGTCACCAATTTTCCAATCATGCTTCTTCCAAGTCCCAGACCATCCAGCCAAGCCATTGGCTACAACCCATGAATCCATATAAAATCATACATCTGGCCATTTCTTGATCCATGCAAAGTGAACAGCCAGATGCATGGCTCAAAGTTCTGCCCATTGGGAGGATTTCTCTTCACTACTGTCCTTCAGGGGAGTCCCAGAAAGGGGCTGCAGTGCTGCTGCTGTCCACTTTTGAGTGGTGCCTGCATATTGCACAGAACCATCTGTGCATCAGGCATGAGTTTTCTCTTCCTCAGTCAACTGATCATTAGGAACTCCCCATGAGGCCATAGGTTCAGACTGGGAGAGGGAAGGTAATGTGACTGGTGTAGAGACCATAGGCATTTGGGCTACTTCCTCGTGCAGCTTATTTGTGCCTTCAGGTCCTGCTTGAGCCCAGTCTCTGATATACCACTTCCATTTAATGATGGCATGTTGCTGTGCACATCCAACTTTACAACTCTGTGGGTCAGACAGCACCCAGTTCATGATGGGCAGCTCAGGCCTCATGGTGACTTGGTGGCCCATGGTTAAGTATTCAGTTTCTACTAAAGCCCACTAACGTGCCAGAAGCTGTTTCTCAAAAGGAGAGTAGTTATCTGCAGAGGAAGGCAGGGCTTTCCTCCAAAATCCCAAGGGTCTACATTGCAATTCACCAATAATGATCTGCCAAAGACTCCCAAACAGTGTCTCTATCTGCTACAGACACTTCAAAGACCGTTGGATCAACCGGATCATATGACCCAAGTGGCCAAGCAGCCTGCATGGCAGCTTGAATCTGTTGCAGAACCTTCTGTTGTTATGGGTCACACTCAAAACTAGCAGTTTTCCAAATCACTTGATAAATAGGCCAAAGCAACACACCCAAATGAGGGATATGTTGCCTCCAAAATCCATAGAGGCCCACCAGACATTGTGTCTGCATTTTAGTTGTGGAGGAAGCCAGATACAATAACTTATCCTTCATTTTAGTAGGAATATCTCGACATGCCCCACACCACTGGACTCCTAGAAATTTAACTGAAATGGGAGGTGCCTGAATTTTTGTTGGGTTAATTTCCCACCCTCTAGCACATGCATGCCTCACCAATAAGTCTAGAGTCATCGATACTTCTTCCTTGCTAGGTCCAATGAGCATAATGTCATCAATATAATGGACCAATGTGATGTCTTGTGAAAGGGAAAGGCAATCATTATCCCCACAAACTAAATTATGACATAATTTAGTGCTGGGGAGTTGATATACCCTTGAGGAAGCACGGTGAAAGTATATTGTTGGCCTTGCCAGCTGAAGGCAAACTGCTTCTGATGTTCCTTTGAAATTAGTATTGAGAAAAAGGGATTGGCCTGATAAATATCTGCATACCAAGTACTGGATGTACTAATTTGCTCAAGCATTGAAACCACATTGGGTACAACAGCTGCAATGGGACTCACCACCTGATTAAGTTTACAATATTCTACTGTCATTCTTCAAGATCCATCTGTTTTTTCACAGGCCAAATAGGCAAATTAAATGGGGATGTTGTGCGAATCACCATCCCTGCATCTTTCACGGTCTTAATGGTGCCAGTAATCTCTGCATCCCCTCCAGGGATGCAGTATTGCTTTTGGTTTACTATTTTGTAGGTAGAGGCAGTTCTAATGGCTTCTACTTGGCTTTTCCTACCATAATAGCCCTTATTCCACATGTCAGGTACCCAATGTGGGAATTCTGCCAGTTGCTCAGTATATCTATTCCAATTATGCATTCTGGAACTGGGAAAATCACTACAGGATGGGTTTGAGGACCCACTGGACCCACTGTGAGACTCACCTGAGCTAAGACTCCATCAATAACTTGACCTTCATACACCCCCACTCTGACTGGTGGGCCTCAGTGACACTTTGGGTCTCTGAGTAATTAATATCAGTTCAGAACCAGTGTCCAGTAATCCCCAAAAAGTCTGATTATTTCCTTTTCCCCAATGAAGAGTCACTCTTGTAAAAGGCCTCAGATCCCTTTGGGGAAGGCTGGGAGAAAGATTGACATTATAAATGTTTGGCAATGTAGTGTGGTCCTTCCTCAAGGGGACCTGGCCTCTCCTTCATTCAAGGGGTTGTGGGTCTGTAAACTGACTCAAGTCTGGGAATTGATTGAAGGGCTGTGACTCTGTATTCTGGTGACTCAATCTAGGCTACTGTTCATGTGACCTAGAATTCTTCTGTCTATACAGATCAAGTAAATATTTAGTAGGTTTGCCATCTATTTCATTCCTAGGAACACCATGCCTAAGTAGCCAATGCCATAATTCCACATGAGTCAGACTATTCTGATTACTGTTCTGACTCTGCTGTCCATCATGGTAACCAGGCCCACCTTATTTTTGTCAATTAACTGCTACCACTTGGCCCCTACTACCACAGGATCCTATCAGTCCCATCATAGTTAAGTGTCTTAGTTCAATTAGGACAGTTCTCACTATCAAATCTGGTTTACATAAAATAGCAATCACAGCAGTCTTTAAGGATGTCGGAGCTTCTTTCACAAATTTCTTCTTCACCTTACTGGTGAAAGGTGTGTCCTCTGGACTCTTCATTTCTGGTTCTAGGGGTCTAATCTGATAAATCCATTCTAACAAGCCAATTTCCCTAAGCCTCTGGGTACCTTCTTCTACATTATACCAAAGCAGGTCTGGTATTCAACATGACTTAAGGTAGGCCACCGCATAATCCGTGCTTCAGTAAGCCAACCAAATAAACAATTAGATCCTTTCCTAACCTCTCAAGCTGAAATATTGAATAAAGAATCTGTACTTAGTGGGCCTAAATCAGTAAACTTGGACTGATCCAATGTTATATTCCTTGCACCATTATCCCACAACCTCAGTAGCTATTCCTATACATATTCTCCAGGTTTCTGTCTGTACATGTTAGCAAAATCAAGTAGGTCTTTTTGGGTGTAGCGTACCACCTCCTCAGTAATACTTCATATTTCACTTTTGGGGGCTGGCTTGGACTTATAGGTCTAACAGCAACAATAGGTGGTTGCGGAAGTTCCTGAGAACATTCAGCAATGTGTTTCATGGCCTCTACCCCAGGCAATGATCCAGCAGGGACAGTTGGATTAATCTCATCAAATGGAGGTGGAAGGGATAATGGTTTTATAGTAATCCCTTCAGATGGAAGGGATTCAACAGAATTTACAGGCTCCATATCCTGATCTTTCTGACTATCTGCCCTTATGTCCCCATTCTGGGTTTCAGGATCCCATTATTTCCCAATCAATGCTCTCACATTAACTTCAGACACCATTCTGGGTTGGCAATTCAATTGGCATTGCAATTTAGCCACACTTACAGTAAGACTCTGGGTTTGGTTTTCAGCAATATCAGCTCTGACACTAGAAGAAATAAGGCTATCTTTCAGAGCACAATTGGAAGCAATGAGGTCTTTTATTCGGTGCTTGAGCTGTGACTCAGCAGCCCTGAACTCATCTCGCTCTTTCACCAGTTTGTCTAGTGTAAGTAGGACCAACCAACCAGCTTCCTTATACTCCTCATGCTGACAGAATTGCAGAAAAGTATAAAATATGCGATCACCCAGAGCCTCACTTCTCAAAAATACTTTATCTATTGGTGATGTTATTTTTCATATAGATATGGCCATCTCATGCAGGCCCCTCTTTACTAATGGAGGCAGAGTCACCAGTGCCTTTACGATTAATCAAATTGCAGAACCAAAGCAGTATCAGTGAGAACCAATTTAGGAAGCCCATCCTTATGATTTTGTTTCTCTAGATCCACTCTCAGTACCAAATGTGTCAGGCTGGATTCTCTAGAGAAGCAAAACCAGTAAAGCTTGTAGAGAGAGAGAGTGAAAGAGAAATTTATTTTAGGAAAATGGCTCACACACTTATAGAAGCTGTCAAGTTCCAAGTTCTTAGATCAAACATCAAGCTTCAGGCTTTTCCCGACTCACGCAGGTGCA
The DNA here is from genome assembly GCF_000298275.1 of Orycteropus afer afer. Lineage (NCBI taxonomy): Eukaryota > Metazoa > Chordata > Mammalia > Tubulidentata > Orycteropodidae > Orycteropus > Orycteropus afer. The sequence goes on along the minus strand of NW_006921883.1, from coordinate 3,329,501 downwards.
GGGGCTGACGAACTCAAGGTTGGCAGGCAGTAGACCAGCTGTTGACTCTGATGAATGACAGATCCCACATCTCCAGGCCAAATGGTGGATTGTTTACTCATGGACAATTGTAGGCAGCACAACAGGATCCCAATCCACAGAAGAATGTCTCTTTTTCCCAGGATGTCCATAGATATATTGGAAGCAGGCCACACCCCTAGGGATATTCCCTTTCAACCAATTGGCTGCACAAAACATACACATCCAGTCTCATTATGGGCATAACCCACATCACAACTGCTTAAACCTCTCAGAATTGTGGTCCAGCTAAGTTGACACACAACTGCAACTATCACAATATGTGAAATAGAACTGTGGGGAAATTTGAAGAGTTCTTGTGGCATAATGTCTAAGGCATTTGACTGCTAACCGGAAGGCTGGCAGGTCAAACCCACCAGCCACTCCTTGAGGGGAAGATTGGGCAGTCTACTTCCATACTGATAGCACCTGAGAAACCCAAGGAGAGTTTGTTATGAGTCAGCTCTGATTCAACATCAGTGAGTTTGGTTTATAGAGAAGTTTAGCAAATTATACCCCGAGATGGTAGAATAATGCTAGAACTTTCAGAAGTAAACATTGATTGATTATTGTTGGTTAATTCATTTCAATGAATATTTAATGAATACAAACTATGTATTAGGCACTGAGGATTTAATTTAACACTCCCTCCCTTCTCCCCTCCCCCACAAGATCCTCTGAATCCATTTCTTTGTATATTTTGATGGGAGAGTGATATTGGCTGTAAGGATTATCAAAACCAATCAACCAACAAACCCACTGCCATCAAGTCAATTCCAACTCATGGCAGCCCTAAAGACAGAGTAGAATTGTCCTATAGGCTTTCCAAGGCTGTAATTCTCTTTGGAAGCAGACTGCCTAATCTTTCTCCTGCAGAACTGCTGGTGTGTTTGAACCACTAACCTTATGGTTACCAGCTGAGTGCTTTAACCAGCCACCATGCCATCAGAACTCCTTACAAGGTTTATAGAAGTCCTCAAAAAAAAAAAAAAAAAAAAAAAATTGAACAGCTTCCCTGTATTCTGATACTTGGAGTGGCAACTGGGCAACTGTTGAAGAGACAATATGTTTGGAGCTATTCATCATTTACCAGACTAGGTTGACCCTTTGCAATATCCTGGAGCTAAACAGACTAGAACTCGTTAGATTTGTTTTGAGGCTTCACAAATTAATTTTTTAAGATCCCAAATATTGTTGAAGAGTCTGTTGGAGATTACTGACCATTTTAATCTAGAAATTCACAAATATTTATGGAATCAGTATGAGAGATAATAATATTTAGAATTTATCATGTGAGGTTAATTATAATTTTTAATGCAAGTATGTGAGCCCTTAAATTAAAACAACTTATGTAATTGAAAACTGAAAACTGATATTTCATATATGTTTATTCTCCCTTCTCTAGCTGAAATACCATGGAATAACAAAAAACACCTAAAAACAAACAAAGAAGCAAAACAAATTAAGTCTGTTAACAATGGAAAGTAAGATAAACTGAGGAACTGACAATGAGAACATGAAATAGAAGTGGAATTTATGTTTTCATTATAATTAGGATTATTAATCAGAGAGTTCATCAGGCTTACTAATTGGGGTTCTATATCTGGAGATAGGAACTCTGAGTACAATGGTTAAAGCATTTGGCTACTAACCAAAAAGTCAGCAGTTCAAACCCACCAGCCACTCCATGGGAGAAAGATGAAGCAGTCTGTTTCTGTAAAGATTTGCACTCTTGGAAACCATATGGGGCAGTTCTCCTGTGTCGTACAGGATCACTTTGTCTTGAAATCTACTCGATCGCAGTGTTTTTTTAAATTTTGAGATATATTCCCCACCTCACCCCACCCCACCCCGCCTGTGGTAAGTGGTAGATAGCAGCTGTGTTTATACACAAACTGTATCTGTGAGTGTGGGTGTTAGCAATAGAAAATCAGGGTAATGACCCAGGAATGTTCTGACTGTCAGGTGGGTTGAAAAGCCCACACAAACAGTACACAAGCCACTTTCTGTCCCCTTTAATCACTGGAAACAGGCAGTGGTAAACAAAAGAGCTGGCAAACAGAAATTCTTAAACAAGAGATGGCATGGAACCATGACACACCACAATTTAGAGGAAACCAACACCATGAAAGAGAGGTAACCACTCAAAAATTGGAAGAAAAAATATCCAAGGACACAGAATTAATAGAGTACTCACAAGATGGCATTCAGAGAGGTATGGAAGATTTTGTATTTGTGAAAAGGGACCAAACACAAAACTTGAGAATTTTAAAGTTTTAACTTAACATTTAAAATGAAATGTGAATTGACACAACTCAGAAATAAATTAATGAAAATGAAGATTGAGATGGGGAATTTTTCCACAACAATGTAAAAGAAATACTTTGGAAGTATGAGAGAAAATTTAAGAGACTTAGGGAATAGTTACAGAAGTTTAACATTCCTCTCACAAGAACTCTAAAAGGAAAGAAAAGATAATTTGGAAAGTATAAAACAATCAAATAAATACTAGAAAAACATCCCCCCACACTTTTTTTTTAAAAAAAAAGAACATTCAGATTTAATTGAGCCCCCTCAGTGCCAAATAAGATTAATATGAAAAGACTCATTTGTAGACATCTTGTGAAGAGAAAGAAATAATTAATAGTAATGACACACACACACATCATAATAAGTAAATAAATTGCATTACTTTTAATATCAACATGGGAGACAGGAGGGTCAGATAAAAAGAAAGAACCATAAAAGTATCTTTTCTTGGGGTGGGAGGGAAGGGGAGGGGACACTGCAAAAATTAAAAAATAATAAATATTTTCTTTATTAGGGTGTCAATTATAATGAACAAAATTTAAATGTGCATTTAAAAATTAAGAATACACATTACAATAGTAAAAGTAGGATGGTATATATATAAATTCATGTTTTCAAATGGCCTGATAGGTTACATATTCAGTTAATATAATAAATTATAAGGGATTTAGGGAAGGGAGTCATAATTTACTTGGATCAAATACTGTTTTTTCTTTTTCTGCATTATGTGCATTTTTTTTGTTTCAGTGGGGACTTTTTTCAGAAGTGAGTTTTTTGAAATAGAATATACTCTGTAAGGAGACAAAGGACAGAATATTTTGAACTTCAGCAAAATGCAAGAAGTGAAAATAACTAAACAACCAAGAAAATGCTATGATAAATAGAAAACATCTATATGTACATCAGTGACCATAATAAATGCAAATGAATTCCCCTTTTCTAATATGGATCTCATAAGAACAGCAATTATAACATATTCAGCTATCTACTATGTGACAAACACTTCTAAAGCAAAAAGATGCTGTAAAGTTGAGAATAAAGGAATCAAAAAGATACTGTAATAAAAGGCCATTAAAAATAAAGTGTTTGGGATAATAATAATACCAGCTGAAAGGACCTGAAAGGAAGAAACATTAAGTGGGATAAAAAGATTTCATATTAAAATATGAAGGTAACTGAATAATTAAGAATCATTACATGTTTAACTAGATGATTCTGAACTATATATAGAAAGCTAAAACCAAAAGAAATGTAAGGAAAAGTTAATGATAGAAGGCTTTAGCTCTACCTACTTCAGAAGATAACAGATCAAAGAAATTAAAGTATATAAAGGATTTCAACAGCCAACTAGCAAAATATATCTAAGTCATAATATTTAATTTTATAGTGAAAATATATATTCTTTTCAAATATACATAACATTTTGATAAAAGTGACCACATATAATATGTTTGCTGGCTAAAAATCAGTAAAATTAGAAATTAGTAGCAGGTGCAGTGCCTAAGGCATTTGACCGCTAACCAGAAGATTGGTGGTTCAAAGCCGCCAGCCACTCCATGGAAGGAAGATGGGGTGATATACTTCTGTAAAGATTTACTACCTTGGAAACCCAGTGGGGGTCACTATGAGTCAGAATTGACTTGATGGTAGAGAGCTTTGTTTTTTGTTTTTGTTTATTTTGTTTTATTCAAAATAATGACAAACAAAACATGATTTCTAAATAGTCTATCATTGTGCCATGTACAAAAATATAAATCAAACTGGTGCCTAGACCTACAGGTAAAGCCTAAAACTACAACATTTTTAGAATAAAACATAAAAATAAATCTTTGTGACCTTGGATTAGGCAAAGATTTCTTAGATGTCAAAGCATCATCCATAAAGGAAAATTTTTAAGTTTTATTTCTTTTTTTAAGTATTTTATTTTGTTATTGGGAATATACACAGCAAACCATATACCAAATCAACAGTTTCTAATTAGTAGAAGGCAGGGGCATTGATTACATTCTTCAAGTTGTGCAAACATTCTCAGCCTCCTATTCTGAGTTGTTCTTCCGCCATTAACATACTCACTGCCCACAAAGGTCCTATCTAATCTTTCAAGTTGTGGTCAATTTGATCCCATAGAGATAGATCTTAAAAGCCCAATACTCAATACTGACAGTCTTTAACTGTTAAGCTACACTATTGTTTGGTTTTAAGAAGACTTCAAGGAATATTTTTGGGTTAAGATTTAAAAATTATCCCAGAGCACTAATTTTGGGGGAGGACATGCACTTTTTTTCCCCCCTACAATTTATCAATTTCGTTGTTGAGAATATACACAGCAAAACATATACCCATTCAACAATTTCTACATGTACAATTTAGTGACATTGATGATGATCTTTGACTTGTGCAACTATTCTTACCCTTCTTTTCTGAGTTCCTCTTTCATTAACATAAACTTACTTAAGGTTTATTAACATAAACCCCTTAAGGTTCTTACCTAATCTTTCAAGTTACTATTGTCCATATAGATAGCTATACTGAAGGCAGACTTTTTTTTACTGGTTAAGCTAAACTGTTGTTTGGTTTTAGGAAGACGTCAGGGATTTTTTTTTTTTTTTTTTTTTTTTAATTTTTATTGTGATTTGAGTGACAGTTTACAGAGCAATTTCATCTTCCATACATCAGTTCTTACTCATTTTGTCTCATGACACTGACTGCAATTTCCCACAATGTAATAGCTCTCTTCCCATTTCTTCCCCATAGTTATCTCTTCCTTTGTCCTTCCCTCCCATGTTCTCCTGTCCCCTAGCTGTCTTCCTGTGCATACACTGTCCTTTTGTTCTCCTATTTTTGATCTCTCCAAGGAATGTACCTACCTGATGTAAAGGTTCACCCAGTCTTTTATTTGGCTGGAAGCCACAGGAGTTCAATTCCAGACCTGAAGGACAGCTAGGGGCCTTAATCTCAGGAGTTTCACCAGTCTCTATCAGACCAGCAAGCCTGGTAGACTTCAGGGACATTTTTGATTTAAAGTTTAAAGATTATGTTAGGGCAATACTTACATGGATTCATACAACCTCTATGGCTCCAGAATATTTGGAGTCCATTAGAATTTGAAATTCTGTTCTGTGGTTTTCCCCTTTTGATCAGCATTCTTCCATGGAATCATTGATCAAAATGTTCAGTAATGATAGGAGGGCACCATCCAGTTTTTCTAGTATCATGGCTAAGGAGACAGTTGTTATGGAGGTAATTATCTACACATTCACTATTCTCCTCCTGTTCCTGGCTCTCCTTCTTCCTCTGTTTCCAGTGGATAGAAACCAATTGTTGTGCCTTGGATGGCCACTTGCAAGCTTTTAAGACCCTAGGCAATGTGCAATGAACTAGGAAGTAGAACAGAAGCACTAAACATGTTAATAGGCCAGTTAGTTGGGATCTCCCATGAAACCATGAACCTAAATCTCCAAACCAAGGAACCAAATCCCATGAGATGTTTGGTTGTACATAAGCAGCCTCAGCAGCTACTCTGTTGTTGGAAATATGTCTCTCTCACAACTTCTGCAAATTCAACTTTTTATAGGCGCTCTGGGAGCTCTGGTAGCCTAGTGCCTAAGGCATTTGACTGCTAACCAGAAGGCTGGTGGTTCAAACTCACCAGCCACTCCTCGGAAGGAAGGTTGGGCAATCTACTTCCATAGTGATACCGCCTCAGAAATCCAAGGAGGGGTCATTATGGGTTGGGTCCAACTTGATGGCAGTGCGTGCGTCCGTACAGGTGCACAAGCTATTGACAGCAATTACAATAATGAGCTGTGCAATCCTACCTTCAACCAATGCAATTTTTCTATCACCATTAATTCCCCTATTCTCCCTCCCTCCTGCCCCTGGTAACCACTGATAAACTTGGGGCTTTATACATTTACCTTTTCTTATATGTTTATCTAAATAAAGACATATAATACTTATCCTTCTGTGAATGGGTTATTTCTCTCAGCATACTGTCTTTAAGCTCCAGCCATACTGTAGCATGTATCCAAGCTTAGGTTTTCCTGCTGACTGAGTGGTATTCCATTGTTATGTATGTACCAGAGTTTTTTTATCCATTCATCTGTTGATGGGTATTTAAGTTGTTTCCACCTTGAGACTGTTGTGAATGGTGCTACAGAGAACATTGAAATACAAGTCTATTTTGAGTCTGTGCTTTCAAGTCTTTTGGGAATATAACTAGGAATGGAATTGCTGGGTCATATGACATTTTTATTTTAATTGTCTGAAGAAACGTCATGCTGTTTTCCAGAATGGTTGTATCATTTTTCATTCCCACCAAATAAAGGTTTAAATTTCCCCATGTCCTTGCCAACATTTATTATTTTCTGTTTTTTTAAACCTGAGCCATCCTAAAAACAAACAAACTCACTGCCATTGAGTTGGATCTGACTCATAGCAACCCTTCCTTGGGTTTCTGAGTCAGTATCACTATAGAAGTAGATTGCCCAGACTTCCTTCCGAGGAGTGGCTGGTGGGTTTGAACTGCCAGCCTTCTGGTTAGCAGTCATTAAGCCTTAGGCACCACACCACCAGAACTCCTATTGAGCCATCCTGTTGTTGTTGTTAGGTGCCGTTGAGTCACTTCCGACTCATAGCAACCCCATGCACAGCCGAATGAAACACCGCCCGATCCCGCGCCAGCTCCATGATCCCTACTATACTTGAGCCCATTGTCACAGCCACCATGTCAATCCATCTCCTTGAAGGCCTTCCCCTCTTTCGTCAACCTTCCACCTTACTAAGCATGACATCCTTCTCCAGGGAATGGTTCCTTCTGGCAACATGACCAAAGTAGGTGAGACGAAGTCTGGCCTTCCTCACTTCCAAGGAGCATCTTGGCTGCACTTCCTCCAGGACAGATCTGTTAGTTCTTTTGGCAGTCCATGGTACCTTCAGCGTTCTTCGCCAGCACCACAACTCAAAAGCATCAACTCTTCTTCGATCTTCCTTATTCGTTGTCCAGCTCTCACATACATATGTTGTTGTTGTTGTTGTTATGTGCCGTGGAGTCATACCCAACTCATAGCGACCCCTCCTTGGGTTTCTGAGGCAGTATCACTATGGAAGTAGATTGCCCAACCTTCCTTCTGAGGAGTGGCTGGTGGGTTTGAACCTTCAGCCTTTTGGTTAGCAATCAAGTGCCTTAGGCACTACGCTACCAGAGCTCCCATATGAGGTGACTGAAAATATCATGGCCTGTGTCAGGCACACCTTAGTCCTCAAGGAGACATCCTTGCTCCTCAGCACTTGAAAGAGTTCCTTTGCAGCTGACCTGCCCAGTGCTACACATCGTCTAATGTCCTGACTGCTGCTTCCATTGGCCTTGATTGTAGAACCAATCAACGTCAGATTTCTTATTGCTGGTCTACATAAATCCGAGTGATTTTTATTTTGATCTTGTATGTACACTGGCACTTTGCTAAATTCCTCTATTAGCTCTAGAAGTTTTCTTATGGACTCTGATTTTCTGTTTATAGGATCATATCATCCATGAATATAGATAATTTTACTTCTTTTCCAATCTGGATACTTTTTATTTCTTTTTCTTGTCTTGTTGCTCTGCCTGGGACTTCTAATAGGAGCTCTGCTGGTATAGTGCCTAAGGCATTTGACTGATAACCAGAAGACTAGTGGTTCAAACTCAACAGCCACTGCTCAGAAGGAAGATTGGGCAATCTACTTCCACAGTGATACTACCTCAGAAACTGAAGGAGGGGTCGCTATGAGGCAGATTCGACTTGATGGCTGTGAGTTAGTTGGGGGATCTGACTCAACAGCAGTGAGGTTTTTTTTTTTAATACAATATTGGATAGAAGTAGTGAGAGCGAGCACCCTTATCTTGTTCTGATTTTAAGGGGAAACTCTTGGTCATTTTCTATTAACTATAAGGTTGGCTGTTGGGTTTTCATATGTATCTTGCATCATATGAGGAATTTCTCATCTATTCTAATCTTCTTAGGTTTTTCACCAAGATAATGTGTTGGATTTTCAATAAATGTTTTTCTGCACCCATAGATATAAACATGTAGTTATTTTCCTTTGTTATAGTTATGCAGTATATTATGTTGATTAATTTTTTAATGTTGAACCATTCCTAGAATAAAGCCCTCTTGGTGACAGTGTATGACTCTTAATATGCTGTTGGATTCTGTTTGCAAGTATTTTTTGTTTAGGATTGTTGCATCTATATTCATAAGAGATACTAGCCTATAGTTTTCTTTTCTTGTGGTGTCTTTGTCTGGTTTTGATATCAAGTTTTTATTTTCTTTATAGAATGAATTAGGGAGCATTCCTTCCTTCTCTACCTTTTGGAAGAGTTTAAAGAGTATTGGTGTCAATTCTTCATTGGTGCCAATGGTAAAACTCCCTAGTGAAGCCATGTGGTCCATTACTTTGTTTTGTTGGGAGATTTTTTAACTCTGACCTTACCTCTTCACTTGTTATGGGTCTTTTGAGACTTTCTATTTCTTCTTGAGTCAATTTGGGTGGATTGTGTGTCCTCAGTTTTGTCCGTCTCATCTAGGTTATCCAGTTTATAGCCATATAGTTGTTCATAATATTCTATCATAATTATATTTATTTCTGTTGGGTCAGTTTAAATATCCCCTTGCAGTACTGTGAATTCTTAATATGGCCCTGCTAGGTGTGATCTTTGTGACTCCCATCAGATGACTGGGATTGTGCAAATGTGAGCTCCTTTTGGTCCACCAAGGAGTTTGGGTAGCTTGTTTATATGAAAATAAGATACAAGGCACCCTTATGAGAGTGGGACTGTGGAAATATTGTGTATGGAACCGTAACATGAAGATTGGTCAATTTTGCCATCTTACTAGGCTTAAAATGAGCCATCCTAGTGGTGGAAAGAGGATTTCACTACCATGAAGAAAGAAGTGGATCATTTAGACCCAAGATCCCTACTCGCAATCTCCTCATCCTAGGAGACAGAGAAATAGCTATAACATTTTGCTGGGATGATGAGAGATGGTGAGAAGCAGTGGCAGAGAAATGGTAGCAGCAGAAGCAAGAGACCAGCATAGAGCATGGGCTTCCTGGCCCACAGAGTGAGAAAGCTGAGAGCTTTTGGACAGGAGGCTTGCTGGTGAAGTGGGGCACCTATTGGCAGAGCTGAAAGCTTTGTAATGCTATCTAGAGCAGGGCAGAGGGCAGGCCGAGGGGCTGAGAGTGAGAGAGAGACTTGCCTTTGGGGACAGCTGAGTAGAGCCTTTCCTGATCAAAGAACTGTGTCCTGAGCATTCCTGATCCTGAATTATAACCTGTTACTTCCTAAATAAACCCCGTAATAGTGAATATTGCCTTTAAATTCTGTATGGCCACTTCAACAAATGATCAAACCCAGCAGAGAAAGCCATGGAAGGTATAGTTGGTGTCAAAATTGGGAAAGAGGTGTCGGAATTGGTAAAGCATGTCTGACCTCCACCTCATAGGAATCAACCTTGGGTTGTTAGTGTTTGTCTGATTCTCTCTGCCCCTTGTAAAGATTGAGGTCAGACATCGCTGCCATCATACCCTTTTTCCACCCCACTTTCATTTCTTATTTTGGTTATATGCATCTTTTCTCATTGTCAGTCTAGCGAAAGGTGTTTCCAGTTTATTGATCTTTTTGAAGAATCACTTCTGGTTTTATTGTTTTTCTCTTACTTTTCTGTTTTTGATTTTATTTTTTATGCTCTTATATTTGTTATTTCCTTTTTCTGGTGACTTAGTTTACTTTGTGCTTTTTCTAGTTGCTGGAATCATTGAATTAGGCTATTGATTTGAGAGATCTGTCTTCTTTTTTTATGTAGGCGTTTATGGCTTTATGTTTCCCTATGAGTACTGCCTTTGCTGAGTCTCATGTTTTGGTATGGTGTGCTTTCGTTTTCACTTGACTCAAAGAAATTTGTGATTTCTTCCTTGATCCATTGGTAGTTTGATAGAATGTCATTTAATTTCTATATTTGTATATTTTCCAGGTTCCCTCCTACCCCACCCTGTTATTGATTTCTAGCTTCAATCCATTGTAGTCAGAGAAAATATTTTGTATGATTTTAATATTTAAAAATTTACTAAGACTTACTTTGTGGCCTGTTGTGGTCTATGATCCATGTGCACTGGAGTAGAATGTATATTGTACTGTTGTTAGTTGAAGTGTTCTATATATGTTTTTAAGTCCAGTTGGTTTATACTGTCATTCAGGTCCTTTGTATCCTGGCACTTAATATATTTCTCCATTCAATTCTATCAGTATTTGCTTTATATATTTAAGTGCTGCAATGTTGTGTGCATACATATTTATTATTATTCAAACTTGTGGATTAACTGACACATTTACCACTATATAATGCGCATCTTTATCTCTTCTAACAGATTTTTGTCTTAAAGGCTACTTTGTTTGATTTTAAGATTGCCACTGTAGTCTCTTTTGATTATTATTTGTACGGAATTTTCTTTTTTCCTATCTTTTCACTTTCAACCTGTTTGTGTCCTTAGGTCTTTTCTTCTTCTTCTTTTTCAAATCCATTCTACTACTCTCTGCCTTTTGATTGGCGTATTTAGTCCATTTACATTACTGATAAGAAGTGACTGCTGCCATTTTGTTATTTATTTTTTGTGCATCTTAAACTTTTGTTTTGTCCTTTACTACTGCTTGCTTTTGTGTTTTGTTAGTTTGTTTTAGTGATCTATTTTGGTTTCCTTTTACTTTTGTACATATTTTTTAGATGTTTTCTTAGTGGTTACACTAAGAAATGAACACAATGAACATTACATTTAATAGCTTGTATTTATAACATATAAATGATCAGAAGGGACCATTTCCTGGAAACAGATATATCATCCTTGGTAAAATTAAGGGTCAGTGAAAAAGGGGAAGACCCTCAATGAGATGGATTGACACAGTGACTGCAACAATGGGCTCAAGTATAGCAAGGATTGTGAGGATGGCACAAGAATAGGCAGTGTTTAGGTCTGTTGTACATAGGGTTGCTATGAGTCGGAGCTGACTCAATGGTACCTAACAACAAACAACATTTATAACATTCTCAGGTAATTTGGTGCCAACTTCACTTCAGTTATATTGTTCCTTTCCCCTCACCTCTTTTTGTTGTTGTCATCACTAATTACGTCTTTGTATTTCATGTTCCCTGTATCATAATTTTATCCTTGCATTTTATAAATTTATTATTAAGAAGAATGAAGGACACACAATTAGAATTATCAAACATGAATAGTTTAATAGTAGCCTTTATGTCTGTCCATGCATTTCCCTTTACTATAGATCTTTCTTTTTTATGTATAGCTCTGAAAAAGCAGCAGGATCCAGGTAAGGGACTGGGAGACAGGACCCACCCCCTTCACCAAGACAGGAAAGGAAGGGAACGCCAGGGATGACAAAAGTGGCAGGATGCAGATAAGGGGCCAGGAGACAGGACTCACACTCCTCCCCGAGGTAGGAAAGGGAGGGAGTGCCAGGGCTGACAAAGCAGCAGGATCCAGGTAGGAATTAAGTAAGGGAAGGACAGAGAGGTTTCCGACAGCTAAAGGAGATGAACTGGTCTGTCAGTTTGTTATACTGTGGCGGCTTGTGCATTGCTGTGAGACTTGAGGCTGTGCCACTGGTGTTTTAAAAGCCAGCAGAGTTGCACATTGTGCATAGGTTTCAATGCAGCTTACAGACTGAGACAGACTAGGAAGAAGGAAGAAGCCATCCACTTATCAAAGAATTGGCCAGGGAAAACCTTATGAATAGCAAAGAAACACTGTCTGATACATTACTGGGCAACTTTATGAATAACCTGGAAATGTTGTCTGATACAGAACAGGAAGATGAGCCCCTTAGGTCTGAAGGCACTCAAAATTCAACTGGGAAAGAGCTGCCTCATCAGAGAAGAACCAACCTTAATGATAATGGATAAAATAAATCTTTTGGGACCTCCATTTTATGATGTGGAAAGACTCAAATTGAGGAGAAACAGCTGCAAACATCTATTAATGATCAGAACATTGGATGTATGAAGTATGAATCTAGGAAAATTGGAAGTTGTCAAAAATGAAATGAAACACATGAAGATTGATATCCTAGGCATTGTTGTGGTTGTTATGTGCCATCAAGTTGGACCCGACTCATGGTGACCCATCCTTGGGTTTCCAGGGTGGTATCACTATGGAAGTAGATTGCCCAACCTTCCTTCCAAGGAGCGCCTGGTGGGTTTGAATTGTCAGCCTTCTGGTTAGCAATCAAGTGCCTTAGGCATTACGCTACGAGAGTTGCCTGGTTTGGGCCATTTTGAATCAGATAGTCATATGATCTACTATGCTGAGAATGACAATTTGAAGAGGAATGGTGTGGCATTCATCCTCACAAAGGATGTTTCGAGATCTGTCCTGAGTACAGTGTTGTCAGTGATAGGATAATATCCATAAGCCTAAGGAAGACCATTTAATACTACTGTTATTCAAATTTACGTACCAACTACCAAAGCCAAAGATGAGGAAATTGAAGATTTTTATCAACTTCTGCAATCTGAAATTGACCAACTGTGCAGTTAGGATGTGTTAATTATCATTGGTGACTGGAATGCAAAAGTTGAAAACAAAGAAGAATCACCGGTAGTTGAAAAATTGGCCTTGGTGACAGAAATAATGCTGGAGATTGCATGATAGAATTTTGCAAGACCAGTGACTTATTCATTGCAAATACCTTTTTTCAACAAATGGAGGCTATACATGTGGACTTGGCCAGATGGAGTACACAGGAATCTGATTGTATCTGTGGCAAAAGACAATGGAAAAGCTCAGTATCTTCAGCCAAAACAAGGCCAGGAGCTGATTGTGGAACAGACTATCAACTGCTCTTATGCAAGTTCAACTTGAAGTTGAAGACAAAACAAGTCCATAAAGAGCCAAAATATGACCTGGGATATATCCCTCCTGAATTGAGAGACCATCTAAAGAATAGATTTGATGCATTGAACACCAGTGACTGAAAACCAGAGAAATTGTGGGATGACATCAAGAACATCATCCATGAAGAAAGCAAGAGCTCATTAAAAATACGAGAAAGAAAGAAAAGACCAAAATGGATGTCAGAAGAGACTCTGAAACTTGCCCTTAAGCAAAGAGTAGCTAAAGCAAATGGAAGAAATGACAAGATAAAAGAGCTTAATTGAAGATTTCAAAGAGCAGCTTGAGCAGACAGATTACTGTAATGAAATGTGCAAAGACCTGGAGTTGGAGAACCAAAAAGGGAAAGAAAGGTTCAGCATTTCTTAAGCTGAAAGAACTGAGGAAAAAAATTAAGCCTCAAGTTGGAATATTGAAAGATTCTATGGGCAAAATATTGAGTGATGCAGGAAGTATCAAAATAAGACAGAAGGAATACACAAGAGTCATTGTACCTAAAAGATCTGGTCAATCTTCATCCATTTCAGGAGGTGGCATATGTTCAAGAACCAGTAGTATTGAAGGAAGAAGTTGAAGCTGCACTGAAGGAATTGGTGAAGAACAAAGCTCCAGGAATTGACAGAATACCCACTGAGATGATTCAACAAACAGATGCCATGCTGGAGGCACTCACTTGGCCATGCCAAGAGATTTGGAAGACAGCTACCTGGCCAACTGACTGGAAGAGATCCATATTTGTGCCAATTCCAAAGAAAAGTGTCCCACAGAATGTGGAAATTATTGAACAGTATCATTAATATTGTACACAGGTAAAATCTTTCTGAAGATAATTCAAAAACGGTTGTAGCAATGTATTGATAGAGTACTTCTAGAGGGGCAAGCTGGATTCAGAAGAAGATGTAGAATGAGGAATATCATTGCTGATGTCAGATGGATCTTGGCTCAAAGCAAAGAATACCAGAAAGATGTTTACTTTTGTTTTATTGACTATGCCAAAACATTTGATTGTGTGGATCATAACCAATTATGGATAACACTGAGAAGAATGGGAATTCCAGGACATTTGATTATACTCATGAGGAACCTGTACATAGACCATGAGGCTGTCATTCCAATAGAACAAGGAGATACTGTGTGATTTGAAATCAAGAAGGGAGTGCGTTAGGGTTGTGTTGTTTCACCATACGTATTCAATCTATATGCTGAGCAAATAATCTGAGAAGCTGTACTGTATGAAGAAGAACATGACATCAAGATTGGAGGAAGAATCATTAACAACCTGCAATATGGTGGTGACACAACTTTGCTTGCTGAAAGTGAGGATGACTTGAAGCACTTCCTGATGAAGGTTGAAGAATACAGTCTGCAGTATGGATTACATCTTAATGTAAAAAAAAACCCAAAATCCTCACAACTGGACCTGTAAGCAGCATCATGATAAATGGGGGAAAGGTTGAAGTTGTCAAAGACTTTTCACATTGCTTGTTTCTACCATCAATGCCAATGGAAACAGCAGTCAGGAGATCAGCCCACTTATAGCACTGGGAAAATCAGCTACAAAGGACCTCTTTCAAGTGCTGAAGAACAAAAATATCTCCTTGAGGACTAGGGTGTGCCTGACCCAATCCATGGTGCTTTCAATCACCTCATATGCATGTCAGAGCTAGACAATGAATAAAGAAGACCAAAGAAGAATCAATGCTTTTGAGTTTTGATGTTGACAAAGAATGATGAAAGTACCATGCACTGCTAGAAGAACTAACACATCTGCACTGGAGGAAGTGCAGCTGGAATGCTCCTTGGAAGCAAGAATGACCAGACTTTTTGTTTCATACTTTGGTCATGTTGTCAGAAGAGACCATTCACTGGAGAAGGATGTCATGCTTGGTAAGGTGGAGGGTTGATGAAAGAGGGGAAGGCTCTCAACAGGATGGATTGACACAGTGGCAGCGGCGATGTGCTCAAGTATAGCAGGGATCTTGAAGCTGCCGCAGGACTGGATGGTGTTTCGTTTTACTGTGCATAGGGTCGCTATGAGTTGTAGACAACTCGACGGCACCTAACAACAACATAGCTTTGAATTACTTTCTAGTGTCTTTTCTCTTCCATCTACAGAACTCCTATTAGTATTTTTTATAGTGCTGTCTGGTGGATATGAACTCTCTTAATTTCTGTTTATCTGGAGATGCTATAATTTCACCCTCATTATTGAAAGATAGTTTCACTGGGTATAATATTTTTGATTGGTAAGGTTTTTTTTTTTTTTTTTTTTTTTTTTTCCCTTTCTTTTCAACACACTAAATATATCATTCCGTTGCCTTCTGGCCTCCAGTGTTTCTGGGGAGATGATTATCCCAAGTGAAAGAAACCAAACAAAAATTAAGTACATGCAATATAATTATATATATATATCAAGTTCTAGAAAATGTGAACAAGTATTTAGTGACAGAAAGTGCATCAGTGATTTCCTGGGATAAGATATGGAAGGGATGAATTACAAGGATATATGCAAAACTTTTGGGGATAATCAAATGGTGGTAATTTTTTCACAAATATGTTCTTATATCAAAACTCATCAAACTATATACTTTAAATACAATTTGTCATGTCAGTTATTTTCTGTTTTTATTTTTAATTGTCATGGATTTGATTCAGACTCATGGCAAACCCAAGTATGTAGACTAGAACTGTTCTGTAGGATTTTTAAAGCTGTGACCTTTCAGGAGTGATCTCTAGACCTAAGACCTATCTTCTAAGATGCTTCTGGGTGGGTTCAAATGACCAACTTTTCATGCTACCAAGGAGCTTCTAGTATAGCTACTAGAAGTATTCATACTTAAGAAATTCAAAGGTAGTCTTTTAATCATCTTGGGTTTAAATGGTAGAAAGTATGTTTGATGAGGGACTAATGGCCCTTTTTTTGGAGTGCTTTCAAATGAAGAGTCTTTCTAGATAGGATAAGTTACAATGCATAGTTTTAAAAAGATAAATGAGACTGGGAAAAGACTCAAAAAGAAAAAAATATCAGTTTCTTGATAATCATATCTGGCTCAATTATGAAGACTAAAAATATGAGCAGTTTAAACCTATAATCGAGATGTTATCAAATCCATGAATTTAATGCGTAGATTTTTCAAATCTCAGTGCTAATAAAAGAAGACAGATTGATCTGTCTGTGTACAGCAGCACTCAATTAATCAAAGGAATACATATGACAGATTCATTATACAATGAATGAGAGATTTCTCAGAATAACCTAGTTGTGGTTCATTCTAAGAGGCACTGAGCGCCATACTGATTCAATATTCTTTTCCCTGCTTTAATATTGTATTTATGAAAAATATTGGTGTTGGTGATTGTGAGTTGGCAAGATGCAAATCTTACAGAAAGTAGGTTCGTGGAAATAAACAATAATAATGAATTAAAAGTGAAGAGTCAATGAAAAAAGGGAAGGTCCTCAATGAGATAGATTGACATAGTGGCTGCAACGATGGGCTCAGGTATAGCAAGGATTGTGAGGCTGGCACAGGACCAGGCAGTGTTTCATTCTGTCACAGTTAGGGTCATTATGAGTTGGAGCCAACTCAACTGCACCTGACAACAACAATAATGAATAAAAGTGAAAAAAAAAAATTTAAAAAATAGAAAACGTCTGCTTCTAAAACAGATTAATTATGTTTAAAAATTCATCATATTTGTGTGTGTGTGTGTGTGTGTGTGTGAATTATCTTGTTTGGTTGTTCAGGAATCTTTATACCTGACAACAACAATAATGAATAAAAGTGAAAAAAAAAAAATTTAAAAAATAGAAAACGTCTGCTTCTAAAACAGATTAATTATATTTAAAAATTCATCATATTTGTGTGTGTGTGTGTGTGTGTGTGTGTGAATTATCTTGTTTGGTTGTTCAGGAATCTTTATATCTTTGAATCATTTCTTGGACAGATTCTCCTACAAGTCTTATGCTATCCAGACTACACTTCTGGTTGGAGTGTTCCAACCAGACCTTATTTTGGCATAAAGAGTAATATATTTTTCATTTGCATTTTTCCTGCCCTTGTTTTTACAAGTCTCCGCAAAATGCTTGGTTGAGACTATTATGGGCATGCTTATCAGCAAGAATATTTTATTTATAATATGCTAAGAGTATAGAATATAAATATGATTTTTCTCTCCTTACTTTGCCTAAATGAACCCAATGAGGTCCATGGCATGGGAGCCATACTCTTTTTCTTTAAGGTGATGGTAGAATTTATATTTTGGTGTGAAAATGTAAAAGCCCTTTTACTTTAGATCCATCTTTGAAAAACATAAGCTGGTGTAGATTACTTTAGGCCCCAGAGGCAGAGTGCTAACTTTTGTCCTTTCTTTCTTTTTCTTCCAAATTCCTCTAAAGAAATGTAAATGTCAAAAAATTTTTCTCTTATTAATTAAATCAAATTTCAGTAAGTTATGAGAGATCTTGTATAAGTCAGGAAATGCAGAGGTAAATGTTTTGGGAATTTAGTTGCTAGAAAAGTGTGAGTCTTGTAGAAGATAGATAATAGACAGATATATTTTTTAAATGTGGGCATTTTTTTAATGCTGTTACTCTTTTATATATAGTTATCTAATTTTGTCAAGCTATAATGCCAAGTTATCTGTACTTGAGCAAATGAAGTATGTTTAAATGGTGAGGCTGAGATCCAAAATTATTATGCCTTAAATCTAGAAGTCCAGTAAAATACCATCTTTTAGTGTACCTGTGAACAGACTTCAATTTTCCTACGTATTGTTGAGGCCATAAAAATCATCAAGAATGCAGGCTGTGAGGCATGGAAACTATTCTGGGTGAGAATGCTGACAGGAGGCAACATCTGAAATTGAAGGGTTGGGATTTAGATTACTTCCCAAAATTGGTAAATATAGATCTGTTTATTTATGATTCCAGCAAAGGTTTTTAACCCCATTTCATGTTTGATATGTTGTCAGTATAGTAAAGTTTAGTTTTAAAGATTTGCTACAGATTTAGATGATAACAAAACATTAAATTAATTACACTAGGGGATTTTTGACGAAGGTGTAAAAAGAGTCATATTGTGGATAAGAGACAGAACAACTCTCAATGCAAAACCCAAAACCAAACCATTTGCCATTACGTCAGTTCTGACTCATGCGACCCAAAGTGTGTCACTGTAGAACTGCGCTGCATTTCACTGGTTGATTTCTTAGATCATCAGGCCTGGGTTGCAGCCAGACTACCAACCTGTCAGTAGCCAAGCACTTAACAGTTTGTGCCATCCAGGGTCTCTACTTAGAACACCAGAATATTTTCATTAGGTAAGGTTACTTTTTTTATTTCTTCAAATCCTTGAAAAAGCTCAGGAATGCATATGGGCAAGCAAAATGAGATAAGGGGCAGTCAGTCTTATTTTGCTTCCTAGAGACACTCTGGTGGTGCAGTGGTTAAAACGTTTGACTGCTATCCACAAAGTCAGCAGTTTGAACCCACCCTCTGCTCAGTGAGAGAAAGGTGAGGCAATCTGCTTCTGTAAAGATTTACAGCTTTGGAAACCCTGTGAGGCATTTCTACTCGTAGATCTCTATGAGTTGGAATTAACTCAATGACAGTGGGTTTTGCTACTTAAATTGGAGGAATATAATCCAGGGCAAAGTGAAAAAGAATAACAAATACCTAAGGCAAAGGTGAGATACCTACTTTGAAGACCCTTGTTTTCTAAATATTTAACTATTGTCAACTTTGCCTTGGCTTGTGTTTTTATTTTTATTTTTAAAATAGCAACTTTGTTTCCTTTCTCTCTTTGGGATTGAGTGCCTTCTCCAAGTTCTGTCCTAGGCAGGCTTGGTGTTTTGGTGGTTTGAGTCTTGGGACTTCTTCATGTTGGTCTTTTTGTTTCTGGTATCTTCATTACCTCTAGAAATGATCCTTGATGTTTCTATGCCCTGTCTCTTTCTGGAGCCCAAACAGCATCCAGCTTCCCCTTTGCATGAACCTTCCCAGCTCATACCTCCTCTCCCCTTCACATCTCTGAATTTCATCTCTCTTTTGATCAGTACGAAAAGAAAGGAAAAAGGAAAAAATACATCCAAAAATTAATAGATGTAATTCAATGTGCCTTTCTCTTGATTCCATCATTCTAAAATATGAAGAAGTTGTAATATTACTGCTTTTCATTTCAGGTAATTGCTTCCTTTCTCTCATCTATTCTACTTAATTTCAATGTGAGGTATTTTTCTTAAATTTGTATTAGGGACTGAAGAGTGGACATTGATTAGTTAATGATTATCTTGAGACACTGTTTACCAAAATGAGGCTATTTAAAAACAAAAAATTGCATACTATTGTTTCCTTTATATGATTTTTTTTTTTTTTTTTTTGCAGGAAGAGTTTAGTACTGCCCCCAAATTTTTAAAGGACCTAAATAGTTTCTCTTTATCTGCATGCAGTATACTGTTGAAAAGAATACTGTGCTAAAGCAGTACTGGAGTTTCAGGTTAATATGATTTCAGCACTGAAATGATGCAAGAAGCATCAAAAGAAGATGGAAGGAATGCACAGAGTTACTGTACCAAAAAGAATTGGTTGATGTTCAGTCATTTTAAGAGGTAGAATATGATCAAGAATCAGTGGTAGTGATGGAAAAAGTCCAAGCCACATTGAAGGCACTGACAAAGAACAAGGCTTTAAGAATTGAGATATTTCAACAAATGGATACAATGCTGGAAGTACTCAGTTATCTATGTAAGAAATTGGAAAGACAGCTTCCTAGCCAACTGATTGGAAGAGATCCCTAACCCATTCCAAAGAAAGGTGATCAAACAGAATGAGGACATAATCAAACAATATCATTAATATTGCACACAAGTAAAATTGTGCTAAATATAATTTTTCAAAAAAACTGTAGCAGCATGACAAAGAACTATCAAAATGCAAGCCATATTCAGAAGAAGACATAGAATGAAGATACAGTGCTGATGTCAAAGAGATCTTGGCTAAAAGTAGAGACTACCAAAAAGATGTTTGCCTATGTTTATTTGACTATGCAAGGCATTTGAATGTGTGAGTCATAACAAATTGGGGATAACATTGTGAAGACTAGGAATTCCAGAACACTTAATTGTGCTCATCAGGAACCTGTGCATAGACCAAGACAATTGTTTGACGAGAATAATGAGATACTGTGTGGCTTAAAATCAGGAAAGGTATGTGTCAGGGTTATATCTTTTCACCATACTTATTCAAGCTGTATGCTGAGGATATAATAGAAGCTAGACTATATGAAGAAGAAAACAGCATCAGGATTGATGAAAGCCTCATTAACAATCTGTGATATGCAGATGACACAACCTTGCTTGCTGAAAGTGAAGAGTATTTGAAGCATTTACTAATGAAGATCAAAGACTACAGACTTAAGAGTGGATTATACCTTGACATACCAAAAAAAAAAAAAAATTGCCATCAACTCGATTCTGACTTACAGCAACCCCATTGGGTTTCTAAGGTGGTAAATCTTTATGGATGTAGATTGTTTCATCTTCCTTCTGTGGAGCGGCTGGTGGGTTTGAACCCCCAACCTCCTGGTTAGGAGTCAAATGCCTTAGGCACTACACCGCCTGATCTCACCATAAGAAAACAAAAATCCACACAACTGCAGCAATAAGCAACATCATGAAACCGAGAAGAGATTGAAGTTGCCAAGGATTTCATTTTACTTGTATCCACATTTAACACTCATGGAAGAAGCAGTCAAGAAATCAAATGATGCATTGTGTTGGGAAAATCTGCTGCAAAAGATCTCCTTAAAGTATTAAAAAGCAAAGGTGTCACTTTGAGGATGATTGTGTGCCTAACCCAAGCCATGGTATTACTAATTACTTCATATTCATGTGAAAGCTGAACAGTGAATAAGGAAGACTGAAGAAGAATTGATGCATTTGAATTATGGTGTGACAAAGAATATTGAATATTGACTCCTAGAAGAACGAACACTTCTGTGTTGGAAGAAGTGCAGCCAGAATACTTGTTGGAAGGGAGAATGGTGAGACTTTGTCTCTCCATGATTTGGACATGTTTTCAGGAGGGACCAGTCCCTGGAGGAGGACATCATGCATGGTAGAGGGTCAGTGAAAAAGAGGAAAATGCTCACCGAGATGGATTGACTGCAACAATAGGCCCAAACATTGCAATGATTGTGAGAATGGCACAGGACTAGGAAGGTTTTGTTCTGTTGTACAGAGGACTGCTATGAGTCAGAACCCACTTGAGGGCCCCTAACAATAACAACAGTGTCATCACGAGGACACCTCAACACCATTATCATTCATGACACTGTCCTTTGGCTAAAATCAGTGGAATTCTAGTGATCTGCCATTACTGAGATCCTGCTTTTTAGATGTATATAGTTGTACTTATCTATAAAAGGGAGCTCTGGTGGCATAGTGCCTAAGGCATTTGACTGCTAACCAGAAGGCTGGCGGTTCAAACCCACCACCCACTCCTCAGAGGGAAGGTTGGGCAATCTACTTCCGTAGTGATACCACCTTGGAAACCCAGGAGTGGTCACTATAAGTCAGATCCAACTCGACGGCAGTGAGTTTGGTTTTTAGTTTATATATAAAAATGTAGATTTATACGTCAATAAGCTTTATTTAATAATTAGTAGTATTATGAAAGAATTACAAGTTTCACTCCAATTTTTTTCAAGTGTTGGAGTCCTAATACATTTTTAATTATTTATTTATCTAAGTAATTTCTACACCACTTATAAGTAAAAAATTGATTCTAAAGATTGATTTTGTAAATCTCAGTCACTGCAAGGTTCTGCTTATATTATTTCATCATCCTGCTTAACCTTTGAAAACCTTACTCTCTTAAAAGGATGCTTGTTCATTTTACTGGGTGTCGGAGTCCCTAAAATCTGTAATGTATGACTGCATATACAACTTTAACTTCAGCTTAAATTTCTTTCAGAAGGTTCTTTGTAGGTTGTTATGAAATTAAAATTTTATGTAGTCCTCCATTTGTCATCTCTGGAGCAAAATATCTATGTGAGAGAGAAGTGAGCAAAGAAATAGTGGGTATGAAGTGAAACCTCAGAGATCAGAGCCCAGCCAACTTATAGTTAAAGCTCTCCTGTTTTACTTTTATTGTATCTTTATATGTTATATTGTGGTAACTATCACAGTCTCATCTTGGTCTATTCATTGGAGAAGTAAAAATATTTACCTTGATTCGCAGCTTGATTACTAACATTTTCATTTGTACTGCATGTTTTCAATGTGTCTCTTCTCTCAGATAGGCTAGGGCTGGGGTGCCATTTTAAAGATGAGTCAGCTGAGAAAAAATATATGGATTACCAGATTATACCCCCAAATCCCAAGGAAATACAGTATTAGCACTGAGGCCAAAAGGAAAGACTCTCAGAGGAGCTCTGTCCTCATTGCTTAGCCTCTCCAGGGAAGTTGTCCAGGGAGTTCAGTGGGGCAGGTCAGCAGAGGAGGACACCAGGGAGCAAGTACAGGACAACCATGTGCATCATTTGGCCCATGTGTTGACCACATGAAACCTTCCTTGGGACTGGAAAATGCCTGACATGGCTAACCTAGAAAATATTACTTCACTGACTCCTGGCACCATCCTTGTTTTTAACGTGCAGTGGATGCTTTTGTACTGTTTGAACATTGCTGCAACTTGCTGACCTGGGGGAGCCTGAAGCACAGAAGTTATCTCCTGCAGTTCTAAATCAAATTTTAAAACAACAAAACACTTTAATATCTGTAGCTGGAAGGGAAATGTTTAGAGCTATGTAACTAGCAGACAGGAGTGTAGAGACTGAAGAATGGATGATTCTTGAGCCAGTTTTGGACATAAATTGAACTAAGTTAAAAGAAACACAGGCAGACACTCCTGTCTGGCTTCCTAGTAAAGTCAGAAGGGATAGTCCTTAGACTCCTATGGATTTGTATACTGTGATAGATATAAACAGCAAAACTCTCCGTCCTGTGGCTATAAAAAGAAATATTTTTTATGATATATTCCTTGTTTGAAAGCAAGCTGTGAGTTTTGTTTAACATATATTATTATGCAGTTCAAAAATCAGAATTCTACGTTCTTGTGTACTTAAGGTCTTTCAGATGTTTTTATTGTGTAACATTTTTCTACAGATTCTTCTTTTAATGTATTTTTTTTTTCCATAATCTGTTAAAAGATCAGTTTGTGTGACTCTTGATACTGTAATGCTATTTCATGGTTTTAATTTGAATGTGAGTTGTTACAGCTGGAAGCATATGATTAATGGCACAGACGTGTTTGTCACAAAAACATGATATTTTACATTTAGTCAAGATGCATTGAAAAAATTGAATTGTTTATGTTACACTGGACTTAAGTCACATTTTAATTCACTTTTGAATTTTATCTGTAATTTACAGTCATCTTAAATATGCCAGTGTAGATCTCTGGTGATACATGTGCCTATTTAAAGTATTTGAGTGATGCTTGGAAAAATTGCATATTAAATATATATAGTCCATTTGGTCATTATTCAAAAATTTCTTAGCTGGGGTGATTGCACTAAGTGAGCTGATGAATCTAGGAGTGTTTAGGAGAAAGAAGAAATGGTTATACAGTTTAGAAGTATACTCTTATTGATTGCCTACATGTTTTATCAACCAGTGTTCTGTCAGTTTGTCATACTGTGGTGGCTTTCATGTTGCTGTGAGACTGGAGGATATGCAATAAATATTTCAGATACCAGCAAGGTCACCCATGGTGGACAGGTTTCAGCAGAGCTGAAATACAGACTTGGAAGAAGGAAGGGGCCATCTGCTTCTCAAAGAATTGGCTAGAGAAAACCTTATGAATAGCAGTGAAGCACTATTTGAAAAATTACTGGAAAACTTTATGACTAGCCTAGAAACATTGCCCAATATGGTGCTGGGAGATAGACCCCTCAGACTGGAAGGCACTCAAAATACAATTGGGGAAGCGCTACCTCCTCGAAGTAGGGTAGGCCTTAATGATAGAGATGGAGTAAGGCTTTTGGGACCTCCATTTGTTGATGGAGCATGACTCAAAATGAGAAGAAACAGCTGCAAATATTCATTAATAATCAGAATGTGGAATGTATGAAGTATGAATGTAGGAAAATGGGAAGTTGCCAAAAATAAAATGGAATGCATAAAGATAGATATCCTAGGCATTAGTAAGCTGAAATGGACTAGTATTGACCATTTTGAATCAGCCAGTCATATGATCTACTATGCTGGGATTGACAAATTGAAGAGGAAAGGTATGGCATTCATTGTCACAAAAAAATATTTAAAGATCTATCCTGAAGTACAATGCTGTCAGTGATAAGATAATATCCATATTCCTACAAGGTAGGCCAGTTAGTTACTATTATTCAAATTCATGCATCAACCACTAAAGTTAAAGATGAGGAAATTGAAGATGTCTACTAACTTGTGCATTCTGAAATTGACCAAACATCAATCAAGATGTATTGATTATTACCAGTGATTGGAATGTGAAAATTGGAAACAAAGAAGAAGCATCAGGAGTTGGAAAATATGGCCTTGTTGATAGAAATGATGCTGGAGATTGCATGATAAAATTTTACAAGACCAATGACTTATTCATTGCAAATACCTTTTTTCAACACACAGACAGTGGGTGTGTACCTGGACCTCACCAGATGGATTACACAGGAATCAGATTGACTACATCTGTGGAAAAATACTATGGAGAGGCTCAATATCGTCAGCCAAAACATGGCCAGGAGCTGACTCTGGAACAGACCATCAATTGTTCATATGAAAGTTAAACTTGAAGCTAAAGACAATTAAAAGCAGTTTACAAGAGCCTAAATATAACCGTGATTATATCCCACCCAAAGTTAGAGACCATATGAAGAACAGATTTGACACCTAAAACACCAATGACTCAAAACCAGACGAATTGGGAGATGATATCTAGAACATCACTCGTGAAGAAAGCAAAAAGTTATTGAAGAGAAAGGACAGGAAGAAAAGACCAAAATGGATGTCAGAGAGACTCTGAAATTTGCTCTTGAATGGAGAGTAGCCAAAGCAAATGGAAGAAATGACAAGATAAAAGAGTTGAACAGAAGATTTCAAAGAACAGCTCGAGAAGACAAAGTCAATTATTATAATGAAATGTGCAAAGATCTGGAGTTAAAAAAACAAAAGGGATGAACATGCTTGGCATTTCTCAAGCTGAAAGAACTGAAGAAAATATTCAAATCTTGAGTTACAATATTTAAAAGTTCTATGGTGGCATACTGCCACCATAGCTTTTGACTGCTAAATAGAAGGCTGGCGGTTCAAACCCACCAGCCACTCCTCAGAAGGAAGATTGAGCAATCTACTTCCATAGTGATACCGCCTCAAAAACCCAAGGAGAGGTCACTATGAGTTGGGTCCGACTCAATGGCAGTGAGTTTTTTTTTTTTTTAATGGGCAAAATAATGATTTATGCAGAAAGCATCAAAAGAAAATGGAAGGAATGTACAGTCACTATACACCAGTGAATTGGTCAATGTTCATCTATTTCATGAGGTGGCATATGATCAAGAACCAGTGGTAATGAAGGAGGAAGTCAAAGCTTCACTGAAGGAATTGGTGAAAAACAAGTCACCAGGAATTGACAGAATACCCATTGAGATGTTTCAACAAATGTATGCTACATTGGAGGCACTCACTCATCTATGCTAAGAAATTTGGAAGATAGCTTCCTGGCCAATAGACTAGAGGAGATCCATATTAGTACCCATTCCAAAGAAAAGTGATCCAACAAAAGGTGGAAATTATCAAACAATATCATTATATCACACTCAAAATTTTGCTGAAGATAGTTCAAAAACAGTTGCAGCAGTATATTGATAGGGAACTTCCAGAAATGCAAGCTGGATTCAGAAGAGGACATGGAACAAAGGAAATCATTGCTGATGTCAGATGGATCTTGGCTGAAAGCAAAGAATACCAGAAAGGTGTTTACTTATGTTTTATTGACTATGCAAAAGCATTCAACTGTGTGGATCATAACAAATTGTGCATAACATTGAGAAGATTTGTAACAATGGGATTCCAGAACACTTAATTGTGCTCATGAGGAACCTGTACATATACCCAAAGGCTGTAGTTTGAACAGAGCAAGAGGATACTCCATGGTTTAAAATCAGGAAGAGAGTGTATCAGGGTTATTTCCATCCCTCATTCTTATTCAGTCTGTATACTGAGCAAATAATCTGAGAAGCTGGAGTATATGAAGAGGAATGTAGCATCTGGATTGGAGGAAGACTCAATAACAATCTGCATGCAGACGATACAACTTTGCTTGCTGAAAGTGAAGATGACTTGAAGCACTTACTGATAAAGATTAATGACTACAGTCTGCAGTGTGGATTACACCTCAACATAAAGAAAATGAAAATCCTCACAACTGGACTGATAAGCCGCATCATGATAAATGGAGAAAAAAATGAAGTTGTGAAAGATTTCATGTTATTTGAATCTGAAATCATGGGCAATGGAAGCTGCAGTTGAGAAATCAGATGACATATTGCACTGGACAAATCTGATGCAAAAGACTTCTTTAAAGTGCTGAAGAGCTAAGATGTCTCTTTGAAGAGTAAGGTGTGTCTAACCCAGGCCATGGTATTTTCAGTTGCTTCATGTATATGTGAAAGCTGGACAGTGAACAAGGAAGACCAAAGAAGAGTTGATGCTTTTGATTTGTGGTGTTGGTGAAGAATGCTGAAAGTGCCATGGATTGCCAGAAGAACTAACAAATCTTTCCTGGATGAAGTGCAGCCAGAATACTCCTTGGAAGCGAGAATGGCCAGACTTTATCTCACCTACTTTGGTCATGTTGTCAGAAAGGACCATTCCCTGGAGAAGGATATTATGCTTAATAAAGTGGAGGGTCAGTGAAAAAGGGGAAGAACCTCAATGAGATGGATTGACATTGTGGCTGCAACGATGGCTTGGATATTGCAAAGATTGTGAGGCTGGCACAGGACAGGGTAGTGTTTCCTTCTATTGTACACAGGTTCATGATGAGTTAGAGCTGACTTGATGGCACCTAACAACAACAATAACAACAACAACAACATATTTTATATACTTTGGTAGTTTACTTGCATAATGGGTGGTCTCCTAGTCTCCGATGCTGCCGATGTCATCTTAGAAATTTCTTACCCACGCAGAGATGATAGTTTCTTCAGTATTGTCCGTCATCACCCTGGAATCCAGAGTGGTTAATGGATATATTTGCTGTAGCAGCCCAAACCATCCTATCAGAAGCAGTGTCAGAAAAGTTCTATATGCAGTCTCTTTCTGAAGTGACTTTTGCAAGCTATCTGAGGCCAGTATGGTATTCTGTCTTCCAGCTATTTCATCTTGTAAAATAGTATTAAACTGTCTATGTTTAATTGATCAGAAACCAATGATACTGAAGGAAGAAGTTGAAGCTTCACTGAAGGAATTGGAGAAATGAAAGGAATATACTTAATCAGACCTGTTACACCAAATATGAATTTGCCCTTTTCAAATTTCTGGTACATGTCTGGATGTTTCCAAATTGGATAACTTCATGGTGAGGGGCTCTGTTTCAGAAAGCACTTTTTATCATTCATTATAATTTGCCAAAATCTTTCTTATTGGTTCTTGGCTCCAGTGGCTCCAGTTCTGCCTTATGAAGCCCACCTAACCAATCTGCCCTAGGCATTCATTATAAAAATGTGGCTCTAAAATATCATGTACTCCGAAAGACTGTTTTCCAGGTTAAATAACTTCCATTTCTTCATTTATTTTCTGTATGATGTAGTCCGCAGGTATGTCACTATTTTGATTGCTTTGTTCTGGACAAGTTTTAAATTGTGACGGTCCCTCATAAAATGTATGTCCAGAACTCAGCATGATGCTGTAAATGTTGTCTAATTCTTTCTCTTTTTTTCAGATCTTTCCTTTCTCTTAAGACCAACAACATGAGCCATATCATCCCATTGACTTATATCAGATATGCTGTTAATAAAACATCCAGCTATTTTAAGTTAGGTCATTTTGTTCTTGCACAATTGAGGTTTTTTTTTTTCCTAATTATTTTTTTTTTCATTCCAACTATCTGATATTACTTATATCTCTATTAAATTTCATCATGTAAGCATTGGCTCATTATTCCAGCCTGTTGAGAACTTTCTGACTTTTCTATTCTGTCATCCAACATATTAACAGTTTCTTTCAGCTCTGTACCATCTGTAAATCTTAAAATCATGCCTTCTAAATTTTTATTCAATTAAAATTTATAAACATGTATCAGATTATCTACTCTGTGCCAGGATCATGCTCCATGGTCGGAATAACAGGGTGGCTAGAATGTCATCATTCCTTCAGGGAGAGCTCACAGATACAGGGAATAATAGACATGTAATTTTTTAACCATAATGCTGAATGGTAATTGCTATAATAGAGTTATTTGTAAAGTGCTATGAGAAGCAAGGTTAGTTGAAAATATCATAGAAAACCCAACACCTTCCATATTGATACAGATCCATAAATTTGGGGGTAGAGCAATAATGTTACCCAACTATACTATTATCCAAATTATCTTTTTTTTCTTTCTTGCTCAAGGATACAAGAGACCTGTCATATATTTTACTGAAATGACCTCATACTGTGGCATTCCCAAAATGTACCAACTTGGCCATCCAGTCCAAAAGGAATTGAGAATTATTTAGAAAGGCTTATTCGTAGTGAACCCATAGTGATTCATAATGATCCCATTTTTAAAATCTGGGCCATTATTTGCCTATCACCAGTTTTCTGGTAACTGTCCCATTCTCCATGATTGCATAACATTGCTTAGAGCAATTTTGTGATCACATCTGAATTTTTTGCTGTCTTGGTATGTAATCTGTCTGGATCTGGAGACTTGAATTAATTTAAAGAAGCTTTATGCACTCTCTTCTGTCTTCATATTTACCTTTCTCTTAACTATTTACAGGTTGAAAATTGTCTTACAGCCTCCCCTTTTTTGCTTATGTGTTGCTCTTAACATTTTTGGAAACTTAAATTCATTTTAGCCTTCAGTCGTTTTCCCTCTTTCGTATAATTTTATCCATTTTTAGGATAAAAATCCTCTGTAGGATGGCTGGTCATGGGCTCGCTTTTCTCTCTCCCTTCCATTATTTAGAAATACTTTTTGAAATCTAGGGTAAAATGACCATATTTGGTATTATGGTCTCTAGGATAACGTACCACCACTTCTTTAATGGTCACATTTAAATTCAGAAATGTAGTGCTCTTTATTATTTTCTCATCTTTCTTTGCTATGAAATTGTTCTCTGAATAAGATAGAAATTTGTAACAACCAAGGACTTTATAACAGCCCATCATGTTTCATGCCATCATCTTGACTGATAATAGCAATATACCTGCTACCAAGACTGGATAAAGTTATGTTTTTTGACTATGAACAGTGTGGATACTACCAACATTTGACAGTGTCTCCACTTTTTGGGATTCTGTTGGTAACCTGTTGTTGTTATATGCCAGTGAGTCATTTCTGACTCATAGCAGCCCTGTGTACAACAAAGTGAAACACTGGCTGATGGTCCTGCACCTTCCTCATAGTCACTGGTATGTTTGAGCCCATACTTGCGGCCACTATGTCAGTCTACATCATAGACTGATGTCTTCCTCTATTTTGCTAACCCTTTACTTTGCCAAGCATGAAGTCTTTCTCTAGGGACTGGTCTGTCCTGATAACTTGCCCAGAGTACATGAGAAGAAGTCTCACCATCCTTGCTTCTAAAGAGTGTTCTGACTGTAGTACTTCATCCAAGGCAAATATGTTCCTTCTTCTAGCAGTTCATGATACATTCGATATTCTTTCTCAGCACCAAAATTCAAAGGCATTAATTCTTCTTCAGTCTTCCTTATTCATTGTCCAGCTTTCGCATACATAAAAGACACTTAGAAATACCATGGCGTAGATCAGGCATACCTTCATCCTCAAAGTGACATCTTTACTTTTTAGCACTTTTTGAAAAGGTTTTTGCAGCAGATTTGCCCAGTGCAATATGTCATTTGATTTCTTCACTACTGCTTCCATAGGCATTGATTGTGGATCCAAATAAAATGAAATCCTTGACAACTTTAATATTTACTTTTCTTATCATGTTGCTTAGGAGCTCTGGTGGCATAGTACCTAAAGCATTTGACTGCTAACAAGAAGGCTGGTGGTTCAAACCTACCAGCCACTCCTCGGAAGGAA
>NW_006921883.1:3297300-3298314 GCF_000298275.1 Orycteropus afer afer | reverse complement strand
AGTTCAGACACTAAAATTATTTATCTTGATTATCTTCTCATTTGTCTGCACCTCAGAATTTTAGATCACAACATTTTAGATCACAACATTTTCAGTGTTTTTTCTTTCTATATTATACATATTTCCCTCCACAACTACTATACAGTGTTATTTTTCTAAACTTATTGATTGCTGTCCATTATCACTCCACTATTAGCCCAGGAGCTCTGGTAGCATAGTGCCTAAGGCACTTGACTGCTAACCAGAAGGCTGGCGGTTCAAACCCACCAGCCACTTCATGGAAGGAAGGTTGGGCAATCTACTTCCGTAGTGATACTGCCTTGGAAACCCAAGGACGGGTTGCTATGAGTCGAGTCTGACTCGACAGCACATAACGACAATAACAGCATTAGCCCATTGCTTCTACTACTGCCAGCTCTCATAGTGCTCCTAGGGAACTTTAATAGAGATCCAACTATGTACTATGCACTGTGCTAGGTAATATGCATGACCTATCTCTTGGATTCTCACAATAACCCTGTAAGGTATGAAGTAACACTATCTTTAAGGAAACTGAGACAAAGTAAAACGAAGTCACTCATCCAGCATCACACACTGGCAACGTAGAACCAGGATTCTATCCTAAGTTTGGAGTTTTAAGTGCAATTTTGTGTGCTGCCTTTTTTTAAATTGAGTATTATATCATGATAATGTTATATGGCTATATAATGTTTCATGTATGATTATATAACAGTTTGTTTAACCATTTCCATATTATGCACATAAGTTGTTTCTTTATGTGTATTCTTGCTGCTGTAAGTAACACTATTATAAACATACTTTTATCAAGTTTTTGAATATTTTCTTAGATTAGATTATAAAATCAGAAAATTCCAGATCAAAACATTTGAAGGCTCTTAATGCATAATTCAAAATAATTTCATAGCAAATTTGTAACAATTAATATTCCTGTCATTGCCATTTCCTCTTTTCTAGTGTGGCAGATCATCAAGACTGTTTGATAAGCAAAAAAAA
>NW_006921883.1:3290698-3296505 GCF_000298275.1 Orycteropus afer afer | reverse complement strand
TCTTATGTGCACAGTTCAGTGTCCTCTCATTTCCCAATGTTATCATGGTGGTCATATATCCTTCCCATATATCCCTCCTTCTACCCATGTCAGCGTGTAAGCACTAACTAAATCTAAATTAATCCCTTCCATTCCCTCCCCAAGACTGCACTTTTTTTTTTTAATCTCTTGTAATTTTCTGTTCTTGCTTATTTGCTATTAAAAATGTAGCTATTTTTATAGGTTAATTATTCCAGTGAATTTTCAAGTTAAAAGATTCCCTTGAGATTTTGATTGGCAATGAATACATTGAATTTGTTAGTAAATTTTAAAAATGGAAATACTCATTATATTTAATCTTCCCATCTAGAAACATGATATGATACTTTTTTTTTTTTTTTTTACTAGCATCAGGTATGTATGGTACGCCTATAAATTTTGGGATTTTTTTTTCCATTTTAGCATGTTTTATTGCTATGACACGGATTGTATTTTTAATATTGTTTTAATGTTAAATTGAAAACATACTTTTAAATCAGTATATTTTGTTTCTGACCATATTATGGAAGTATATTATTAGTTCTATGTTTTCAAGTTAAATCTCTTGGGTTTTTAGGTACACAGTCCTCACCTGCAAGTAATGATCATTTTGTCTCCTTTCCAGTAGTTATACCTCTTACGTCAGCTTCCTGTCTTGTTGTACTGGCTGGAACTTTAGGAATAATGCTAAATAATTTTGGTGATAGAGAGCCACATTAATTTTTATATCCTCTGCACCTAGTACAGTACTTGGCACATAAAAGGTATTCAGAAAATGTTTGCTGGGGTGAATTTTCTTGAACTTGGCTGTCAGAAATCTTTAACTCTAGTTGGCAAATGAAAATTGGTATGCATAAAAAACAAGAGTACAAAATAGAAAGTTACCATGCTATTAAAATCTTTAGATAATAAACTGTTCTGATTATTAAGTGGAAGAAAAAAATTACATATATATAAAGGAACAATTTCCTCAAAGTGGTGATACTTAATATAGGGCTTTGAGAATGGATTCTGTCTGGACACAGAGAGACAGGGAGAAAGGATATTACCAGCGGAGGCAAAGTCCTAAGCAGGGGAAGCAGCATATAGAACCATGATGACAGTAGGGCGAAAGTGTGGGCCCTCCTTTTGGCATGTGTAAATATTTCTTGAAATTATGTAGAAGGATTTATGTTGGAACAGTCAGTTGGGTCAGACCATCAAGAGCCTTGAATGGCAGTCTCAGCTCCTTGGACCAGTGTTTCCCAAGGTTTTTCACATCATTAGACACATTTGTTGTTGTTATGTGCCTTTGAGTCGGACCCGACTCATAGCGACCCCTCCTTGGGTTTCCGAGGTGGTATCACTAGGAAGTAGATTGCCCAACATTCCTTCCGAGGAGTGGCTGGTGGGTTTAACTGCCAGCCTTCTGGTTAGCAGTCAAGTGCTAACTATGCTACCAGAGCTCCTATTAGGCCCATAGAAAATGTTTGTTTGTTTGTGTGTGTGTGTGTGTGTGTGTATTAAGGTAAACAGAAACTGGTTCCTGTGAGAGGTGATGGTATGGGTTGGGAGGAGCATGTCCCAGGCCTCACTCAATACTTCAAAGATTGCAGGAACCTCAGCACATCTGCAGCTCAGCCAGGGCACAACCATGTGAGGAAGATAGATCATTGCAGATTTTATCTCAGAGATTTCTCTCTCGGATTTTAATTTAAAGCTGTTTTGAGTTTTTGCCAAGTTAACCACTCCTCCCCTCCACACATGCATATACAATCTTATATACAATATATCTCCACACATGCATATACATCTTATATACAATATATCACATTCTTTTTGTGCCCAATTCAAGTATCAAGAGGTGCATCCATTTACTTCTCCTTCAAAGTTATGGCTTTTCATAGCAAGAAGACAGAAAAATCTACCTGTGTTCCAAGTTCTTTAAATTCCTACCTAGGTTTTAGTCACCAAATAGAAATTTTTGGTTTCTCTAATCTACTTCATTATTCTTATTTTCTCCTACTTGCTTTTGATTTTATGATCCTTTTGAATAATAATTACATATTAGTACTAATTCAGTTGAATTTTGACATGAAATTCTCTGAAGAATACCTTTAGTTCTCCTATAAGTAAATATATCATTTCTGCTTTCTGGGAACTAATATATAGCTCTGAGAGAGTAATTAATCAAATTGTTAGACTCCTCATCTGAAAGAGCTATTGTGGACTGTAAACCAAAGGACTTTAATGAACTGATTTGTATATAAAGGAATTTCTCCTGATTAAAGAACTAATTGGAGATACCACAGAACCACAATTTTATGATGTTACATCTTTATTGATTGTTGCATTATCCAAGAGGGTACTTCTCATGTTGTTGTTGTTGTTGTTGTGTACCGTCGAGTCACACCTGACTCATAGTGACCCCTCCTTGGGTTTCCGAGGCAGTATCACTACGGAAGTAGGATTGCCCAACCTTCCTTCCGAGGAGTGGCTGGTGGGTTTGAACTGCCAGACTTCTGGTGAGCAGTCAAGTGCCTTAGGCACTATGCTACCAGAGCTCCTATAGTGCTTGCTTTTTCTCTCTAGACATTTAATTAATTAAGAGTATAAAATAGAGTTTGATGCAGTATTTTAAGACATATTATTTGAATGCTTCCAGTTTGATTTTCTAACTTAAGACTTATTAATCATTATTATTCTTTTCACAATAGCATATCACTTCAGTATTTGGAAGATAGCTGAAGCTCTACTTTGACTACTGAAATGTTATTTGAACAACTGGCTTTTAAGGATTTATTGTTATTTTCATTCTGCTGTGAGAGTGGTATTTTGGTTATGTTTAAATATAGATGCTTTATCATGTAAAGATATATACAAAAATATTTATAGATGAAATTATGTAATATCTAGAATGTCCTTTAGTATGATTCAGAGAAGAGAGGGGGTGGGAGTAAGATGAGGTAGGATTGGCCAGGATTGTAGTTGTTAAGGCTGGGTGATGGGGTTCGTTGTACTTTTTCTCTTTACTAGTATATGTTTAAAAAATGTCCATAATCATAAATGAAAAAAATCAGAAATATAATTAATCACTTACTTGATGAGCATCAGAAACCCAAGGCTATTGAGGGTGTGAGTGGCTGTTCCATACTACACTAAATGTCACCTGCTATTTTTTATCTTTCATTGTATGCCTTTTTTTAAAACAGATCTTCAGCCTTCCTCTTCTCCCTCCCTCTCTCCCTCCCTCCCTTCCTCTCTCCTCCCTTCTTCCTTCCTTTCCTTTGTTTTTTTTACTTAGTCTCAATTGCAGCTCTCTTCATGTTACGCTTCATGTTCCCGTCTCAGGTGGATTCTGTATTTCCCCCTCTTCCACACAATGATTTACTTCTTCTAATATGCTCTGAACAAGGAACCAGAAAACTAATTATGATCACATTTTTTTCTAGGCAAGATTTTTGTGTGGACCTGAGGGATTTTTTAGAGTGTTAAACATGTGAGCTTTAGGATGTTAATTTGAGGACTTTTCTGTTGGCTGCCCCATGCCTCCTAGTTTTCAGCTATTTTCTGGATAGTTAAGGCCTACTATAAATGTTTAGATATATTGTAAATGCAGTCACTGTGTTGGGAGGTGCAGGGAAATGGTTGGGTTTTCTTAAATGCAATGATAAGGAGGTGGGTAATAAAATTTATTTTATGTACAACTCATTTCAAAGAAACATAAATTTCTAGATTTGATTATTACTTTAAGAGTCAGAAGAGTAAGTAAACTTTTATGAAAAATATATGTGTTTCTGAAGAGTAAGTTGAAGCCTAAATGACACTATATCAAAGATATTATCAATTCAGACCTACTCGACTATGACTTCATGAGTCAGGTGTGCTCATGTCTAATAGCTTCACTTGTATTCCTAGTGCTAAGTGTTATGGCTGGTATATAGAAACCATTCAATAAATATTTGTTAGTTGATTAAGTGATTGCTTATATAAATCACTTGGCTATTTTTAATTCATTAATTGAAGGAAGATGATCTGCCTGTCCCTATGCTAGATACTTGAAACATCTAGAAGATTTAGTCTCCAAACATAAGTACAGGAAGCTGTCAGCTTAGGAAAGTCATAAAGAACTGTTTATGTAAACCAAAACAACAAACCTATTTGCATGGAATCAATTCCAACCCTATAACATACAATATTAGAAGGGTCTTAGTTTGCTACAATTTGTTACACTCATATAAATGGGGAGAGCAAATTTGTTTTGTAAAAATAAAATTAAGGAAGACTTTACAGGGAGAGATGTTTGAGTTCCAACTTGAAATGTAGATGAGAATTTTCTAGGTAAACCAGGAGTGGAGGAAAGCAGAAACAGCTGGAGGAAAATGAATGTATGGTAGCATTTCAAACTTTCCAAAAGTGTAACAATTGTGATACGATAGAGAAGAGGGGACAAAATTTAGTAATAATGATTGATCAGCTGTGTGTTAAGGGATTAAAAATGACAAAAATTTATAGTCACAATGGCTGCCAATAAGCAACATCACAATAAATGGAAAAAAGATTGGAGTTTTCAAGGATTTCATTTTACTTGGTTCTACAATCAGAGCCCATGGATGCAGCATTCATGATATTAGACAACGTATTGCAGTGGGAAAATCTGTTGCAAAAGACCTCTTTAAAGTGTTAAAGAGCAACAATATCACTTTGAAGACTAAGGTGTGCCTGACCCAAGCCATAATATTTTCAATAGCCTCTCATATGCATGTGAAAGTTGGTCAGTGAATAAGGAAGACTGCAGAAGAATCAATGCATTTGATTTGTGGTGTTGGCAAAGAATACTGAAGATACCATGGACTGCCAGAAGAATGAACAAATCTGTCTTGGAGGAAGTGCAACCGGAATGATCCTTAGAAGCAAAAGTGGCCAGACTTCGTCTTACCTACTTTGGTCAAGTTGTCAGAAGGGACCAGTCCCTGGAGAAGTCTGTCATGCTAGGTAAAGTAGAGGGTCAGCAAAAAAGGAGAAGACTCTGAACAAGATGGATTGACACAGTGGCTGTGGTGATAGCTCGAGTATAGCAAATATTGTGAGGATGGTGCAGGACTGGGCAGTATTTCATTGTGTTGTGCATAGGGTCCCTATGAGCCAACTTGATAGCACCTAACAACAATAACTTGGCTACCATTCCCCGACAGGGAATAAGGAGAAGAAAGCAGAGAAAGCAGGCTGACTTGGAAAGGGGTACCTTGAAGAATGAGTTCATATTGGGACAAGTTGAACATAAAATACCTGGTGAACATCTAAAGGGAATATATGATAGACAGTTAGAAATAAGTGTATAAATACTTTGGAAAAATTACATAACAACATTTGGACTGAGTATTTTCAGCATAGTAGAGGAGCTGAGATAATATGAGTAAAGAGAATGTGTAATAGAGGTTGATGACAGAGTGTCAGTAGAAATTAGTCTTAATTGAATATCTGTGCATATTAAGGGCAGAGACCATGTCTGTTTCATCATTTTATCTGTGAAATGCATAGGACAGCACCTGGAAGTTAGTAAGCCCTCACAGCAAGATTTTTTTTGTAAGCTGTCACAGAATTTTTTTTTTTTAATGTTTTCTTTGAAAGAAGAATTTTGAGCATAGTAAGTGCTATTTACTAGGGCTAGTATGTTGTTGTTGTTGTTATGTGCCGTCGAGTCAGCCCTGACTCATAGCCAAACCAGGCCAGGAGCTGATTGTGGAACAGACCATCAACTGCTCATATGCAAATTCCACTTGAAGTTAAAGACAATTAAAACAAGTCCA